>NW_004567106.1:1664326-1736508 GCF_000260355.1 Condylura cristata | reverse complement strand
GTGCGAGCGCGAGTGTGCGAGCGCCGGCGGCGCGGCCCTTGCCCGCTCCCTCCCGCTCGTGCGGCCCCGGCATCGGTTTCAGGGATCGTGTAATCCGATCCCTTCTGACTCACAGGCCTGAGTGACAGTTCTGATTTGGTTCACCCGCGGGAGGGAGGGGAAAGAGGAAGAAAGCAAGCCCCACCGTCGTCCCCACCAGGCATCCACTCCACTTTCCAGCGGAGGGTCCCATCCCGGCCTGGCGCTCCGCTCCGGCCAGAAGCGCCCCCCGTCCGACCCCACGCAGCCCGCGCTACTCACGGGGTGGCAAAGTTGTCCCTCCGCTCAGCGCAGCCCTCCCTCGCTCGCCCTCCTTCCCTCCTTTCCTCCGCTACCTCCTCCCCGCGCTCCTCCTCCCCCAAGTTTTAACAGATGTTGCGGACTCCCTCTCCTCTCCCTAGCGCCCCCGCCCCCGCCCCCGCCCCCGCCCCGCCCCGGCCCCTTTCTTCGCTACCCCGACTCGGTGGGGACGCGCCGAGTAGCAGGACGCCAGCCGCCGCAGGGGGCGAAGTTGGGAAAACTTGGAGTGCAGCTCCCCTTACTTTTGCTTTCTCGCTCCTTCCAGGCCGCGCAGGGGGCCCGCGCTTTTCCGCCCGCCGGGTTCCCGTGCCGGGAGCTGGTCCCAGCTGTGAGGCGGGCTGCCTAAGCGTGGTGGAGGCTCGCACCACCCGGCCCCGGGGCGCTGAGCGAGCCCGGGTGGGGGGCTGGGGAGGGGGAGGGGGAGCCCGGCGTCCGGAGCCACGCGCGCACTCCCTCCTCGGCCTCCGCCTCCTCCGCCCCTCCCAGATCCTCACTCCGACGCCTTCTACCCGCTCCTCCTCTTCCCCCTCCTTGACCCCGAGCCCGCTCGGCGCGCTGAGGCCCCACCCACCCGGAGAGGGAAAAGGGGTCCGGGGGTGAAGTCACGCGCGCCCTCCCCACCGGCGCTTCGGCACCATCATTACGCCCCCAAACCCCCACCCCCAGCGCACCGAGCACCCCACTGTGTCCCGTCTGCTTTCACTGCCTCGCATCCTGCCTCTCAGCTTCCCTTTCCCTACTTCCCAATTTGGGGCCCCCCTTTATTCCTTTAAGGCCAGTCAGATCTCCTTCCCACCTTCCTGCTTTTAACACTTCCAGAGACTAACCCTGAAACTCTCCCGTCTAAGATGCTTTGAAAGTTTGGGTTTGCCTACTACACCAGATTTATCTGCCCTGGGGGCAAAATCTGTGAAATGGGAACACCCACTACAGCCTACTGGCCCCATGGACCACTTCGTAAAGGACACAAACATAAAGACTCAGACTTAGAGCCAGGACTGCAGCGTGTTACTTCCCTGGGCTACAAAGTGTTTGAATTTCTCTTCAGCGTTTCACACTAGTAAAAATTATTTTCCCTGCTTCCTAAAAAGGCCAGACAACAGTGATCTGTTCCCTTTCAATGTGCCCACCCCACTCGGACTTAAAATTGGCGTTCCCCGGGGGCTTTGAAGGAAGAAAAGGAAAGAAAGAAAAGAAAACCCCTGTGGCATTCCAAAATCCATTCTTCCTCTGGTAAGTTGAGAGTCTGCCCACCCACCTACCCTCTGCCAGCAGTGCCTGGGAGCTCAAGGTGCACTTGTGTTGACTCGCTGAGAGTCTTGACTGAAGGAAGAGAGTGGGTGGGTGAATGATTAGCTATTATGATTTGAAGAGCATTTTGAGATTCAGCTGCTTAACTGGAGGATTTTTTAACGGACTGTATGATGGTATTTGTTTTCTGGAACTTGTTGCTTATCTCAAAGACACTACAAATGCAGACCCTCAAGAGCTTTTATGCTAGAAGTGATGGAGATAAAGCAGGGCCCACAGTCCTTTTAAATCATTTATTTTAAGATTTTTCTCTCTACTTCACTACTTCTAAAATAAATAAATAAATCATTTCACTCCACACAGAAGAGATTTCAGAACCCGGGGGTTTTGTTCCCAGCATCCCTGCACAAACTGGTCTCACACCCAGGAGGATTCTCTGATCCTTCATAGACTGTGTCAGTGTGTGGGTGTTGATAGCAAACCTCCCAGGATCTGTTTGGGTTTCCAGTTAGATGAGACACTTGAAAGTATAAAGGAACACAAATGTGTAAGAATTATTGTTATACTTTTGTAATTGCAGAGTTGCAAACTACTCATTCTGGATATACTCCTTTGACATGTCAAGTTACTGCTTCTGCTTCAGTCACTTGAATGCAAATAAAACATCCTGATAGTCTCCTCTGTTCACCCAATGGCAAAAATAAATAAATAATAAATAAATAAAAGACAGCCAATAAATCAACAGCTGGATAAACAAGATATTTTGACTTTTACTTAAAACACTCCCTTAGCACATTTTGGATCATGAAGATCTTGGTTCTCAGTTTTTAAAAAGACAGAAACAAAGAGAAGAGAAGTAGCTAATCTTTCCCTGTCAGCCCATCAGAATATCCAAAAAAAAAAAAAGCAGAGGAGAAATAAAATAATGCTGGTGTCTCTTGTGTGTCCTTATTTCCTTACCTCAGATTCTGGTAGAAAATAACAGCTCTCTAATACTAAACAAATAAGTAAGTGGGTACATTCTGCAGAACTGTCAGAGGAGGGAAAAACAAAACAAAACAAAACAAAACATGATTTGCTTTATTGTGTGCTAAATAATGACAATGCAGTGACTTTCAATAATGACTTTCAATGTATTTAACACAGAACTCTTTCCAAGTGAAATCTCATGTGGAATCCCAGAATACAAAAGGGAACAACTCTGGGTGTTGTTGGGTGGGGGGTCACAAAAGCTTCAGTTGTTATGTTATCACCCACAACTTTTTCTGTAAGGGCTCCTGAGACTTTTTTTAAATACCCAGTCACTCTGACACTCCATGTTGGAGTCTATCGTAATGGTATGCTGGCACTTAAACATTTACTGGACTCAGGGTGTTCTTCCTTCATGTCTAAAGTTCTACCATTATAGATTTCATTATTGTCCATTCTCATCAGTTCTTTCAAATGCAGTTGTCCTAGTGAGATTTAAGGCATTAATTTACCAAAGGGTATCGCTTATAAAGACAGATTTTTTTTAACAATAAATTACTTGAAGTATAAGACATGAAGATATTTGTAATAATTTCCTACGGCTACCATAGCAAAAGTACCACAGACTGCCAATAAAAGGCAATTGTCTATTCTGAAGGCTAGAAGTTCAAAACCAAGGTCTTGGCAGGGCTGTGCTCCCTCCAAAACTTCTAAGGGAAAATCCTACCTTCCTGGCTATCAAACTTTGGAGCCACAAACTTTAGCTTGTGGCTGCTTCACTCCAACCTCTGCTTCTGTGGTCCTGTGGCATGTGACCCCTCTCCTCTTCCTCGGGATACTAGCCACATTGGACTAGAGGCCCACCTGGTGCTACTTTGATTTCTTCATCTTAAAGTACATTTAGAAACCCTGTTTCTGAACTCAGAGCTCTGCAGTATGGATGACAGAGCAAGACTGGTGTTTTCCCCCCCTCTGCCTAAGCAACAGGAGCCATTAGAAAAATGTTGCTTTTACAACTCCTGAGCCAGAAGTTGATGCCTGTGGGCAGCCCGGTTAAAATAGTCCAGTTGGTCACTTAGATTTGAAAATGGTCCAATCAGGCAGATGCCAACTGGATGAGGATATAAAGGTAGGGCATGAGTCATAGTGAAAGTCCCAGACTCCCAGATTCCTTGCACTCTGTTTCTGGCCTCAGAAGAAAGAAACATCCAGCAGCTTGACCTCTGAAGAGAGAAGCTACAGCTGCCTTCCATTTTGTTGCAACGGCCTCCTTAAAGGAGCACAAGAGGCCCCTGGCCCGGTGTCTCAAAGAGCTGTTATTGTTGGTGTAGCCAGTGAATCAGAAAAGAGCTGTATCTGATCTTCCAGCACCACCTCTCAGCATTGCTACTTCCATTGCTGTTCAGTCCAGTGTCAGATACTGTCCATCCTGGCCTACAGATTACTGCTGTGGGCTGCCCTGTCATCATCTCAGCAGCCGCCCTAGTGAGCATTGCCAGCTGTGGTGAGTTGATCCTGTCTTCCCTGCTTGGGGTCCCTGCTAGAGCCATGGGCTCTAGGCCCTCACTGGCGAGATAGCAACACGTTGGATGACAGGTTTTTGTTTGGGACTTCTAATCACTGTACTACCTTTCTGGGGTGAGAGAGTCAGCCATCTGTAGCCTTAGAAACTCCTTGTTTACCCTATTTGTTAAATAAACCCCATTATTGTTCCCTGCACCTGAGTGGACTTGCGCAGGTGAAAATCCACTGAAAGTGACCTGTTCTCTCTTGGGCACTGTCCTTGCATGGCTACAACAGCCCTATACCCCTGTTTAATTTCCAGATCAAGTCACATTCTAGCTTCCAGGTGTTAGAATGTAAACATATCTTTTTGGGGGGTGGGGTGAAGTCAGGGAAGACAAAAGTCAACCTATAGAGACACTGAGGGAGAGGAACAAGATGAATCTACATTTGATTAATCCTCAGTGCTTTCCGCCTGTCCTGTGTGCTATGCAGAATTGCTCTTCCTTCCCAACTTGCCACTGCTGCTCTTCCATCTCATGTACCATAGCTCCTAATTAGTTGTCGGGAAATTTCAAGAGGATATTTCATGTGTACTGATAAACTCGCAGCAGATAATGACAGTGGTTCAACTCATATTAACTTTAAAAAGGGCAGAGGGTGATTGTTTTATTGATTGAAAAGTTCCAGAGCATATTGGTACTCTTCAAGCAAGGCAGGATCTAAGGACACAACAATGTCTGTTGATTCTGTTTTCATCATTCAATTCAGCTTTATTCACATTCCATGCAAACTTCCTCTAGGCAACTAAGTAAGGTAGCCAGATGCAGTTACATTTCTTATCATCAGGTTTATACTTTTCACTCCCAGAAAGCAACCATCAGGATGAAACAGTCCCCTTAGTCAGGCAAGAGGTGGTTGGGTGCCAGGTTAGCAGCATGTGTGCTCTATAAAGGCCAACACAGCAGCCACCATTTTCTGCCTGCTCCCCCCGCCAGATGAAGGAGTGCCACAGAGGCTGCTGGTGCCCATCACAGAGCTGCCTGGTAGTGGTGGTTCAGGCAATCTCAGCGCATGGAAGTCGCAACACATTCTACCTCTATGTGGGGAGAAGGATTCTCTAGCTCTTTGGATTTCTATTTGATCACAAGACTCTTAATATGTTACCCCTATGTATTTTCATTTTGAAAACAGCTCAGATTCACTGAGAAAATCTATCCCCTTAAAGAATGAAATCTCTTTGGAAATAGGGCCCTCCCTGGTGGCACAAGTGTTTAAAGTGCAGCCTTTCCATCATAGCTGCAGCCACTTCCATCCCAGCAGACCTCTCCTGTCTCGCCCCCTGCCCTTCTCAACCGTGTACTTCCTCGATCTGCCTGTTCTGCTCCCTACTTTGTCTCTGGTGAATCCTTTCACCACTCCTGCCCCTCTGGCCTGCACCCCAGTTCTGCATGCACAAATAAATAAGTCAGTCTTTTAAAAAAAGATATCTCTTTGGATACAAATTGAAGTTCAAATTCAAGTCCAAGTGAAGGCTCTCTCAATGCTAATACTACATACCCTCCTATCCATCTGCAAGTGAGGCTTATCGCTGGACATGCCTATCAACTCCATGCTTTCCTCTCTTATGTTAAGTTATTAGCCAGGAGTCTCCCAGATCTGGCATGAAAATAGATTCCTATTCCCAAAAGCAGTCCACCCAACATTTCCAAACACTTCTGAATTACAGCAGAGAACGTAATTTAATGTCAAAACTAGAGTCCTTAATGTCTCCTTCTGTTCTTAGGTCTTGTGTCACTTATATTTATTCCTTAAAACTTCTCAGTACTCTGGGTGGGATATGAGCACTGCGTTGGTCGTCATTTGAGAACTAGAGTCCAAAATAAATAAATGAATAAATAAGGGTCTTGTATCCATGCTCTCCTCACAAGTGACCTGCCTCCTGATTAGGAACAACTGTGGAAGGTTAATTTCCCACCCAGTCAAAAAGTCCAGACTTGCAGCGACCTTCATTCCTGGAGGAAAAGGAAAGAGAGAACTTGGCCCTGTGGACATAGAAGGGAACTAGGACAAGAACCGAGGTTTCAGACCTCAGTGTCACCCATCTCTTTACTCTCTCCCACTTACTTTTTTTTCCCATCTCTTTTGTTTCTCTTTCTGCCCTCACTCTGATTCTCGTCCTGTAACAAAACTAGCACATGTGAGAAAGGTGTGGGAACACACTGGAGGAGGGAGAAAAACACATTTGCCAGCTAGTATGGTACCAAGAATCCTAGTTGCATGGATAGTTAATGTATCCTCCTAAGCAAATGCTTAAAGACCAAGACCCCAGGACATTGAGCATGTCAAGAGATGTTCTCAGCATCTTAATGGGCACAGACGTAACCACACATGAAGGTATCCAGAAAATTCCACTCAGATTGGACAAGACAAGTCATGGCCTTCCCCTTTCTCTCACCTCTAGTTTCCTAAGGAGCTTTCTTCTATAAACTTCTTCCCGGATCCATTTCCGTGGCCATACTGATTTGACTTCCTGAGGGCAACCCTAAGCCCACTTAGGTTTCCTACTGTCCCCTTCATTTCCTGGGTACTGTGGCTCTATAAACACTGGGTCAGTCAGTGTGTATGTAGGGATTTTGGCACAACCCCCAGCCACACAACTGTCTCCAGGGTGGCCCAGGAAAGGAAACACTTTCAAAGGTGGTAGGTACAGAGTAGACAGGCCTGAGTTCCCCAGGCTGACTGGCTAACTGCCAAAGAGGGAGAATGCTTTTAAGTGCATCACACGAGTGCCCTTCCGCGGGCTCTCACTCAGCACCCGTGTAACTTATTCTTCCATCTTCCTGGAACACTGGGATTATAAATGTATCCCAGATGTCTGCTGTGTCCCTCTTCACCTTAGAGATGTAACTATAATTGACTTGGAACTCAGCCAATCCCACAACTTGGGAAGACCTAAAACCCTCCCTTTGAATGTCTGCAAATTTCAGAACCTCTGTGGGGCTGCTTGACCCTTGCACCATACTCAGAACCTCACCCACTTCACAGAAAACCCACCCACAAGGGCCTTGGGGTGAGCCTGGCAGATATATACTGTTAAACTGGCCAACCCAATGATGATTTTCTCTGTCCTCTGACAAATGTAGTTAGTTTCTCTGTGTATCACAAAATGTTTAGTGGCCAGGGCTCACCTACTTTCCCCTGCTAAGAGCTTGTTCATGTGATATGCTGGTTACATTTGCTGATTCTGCCTCCCTGAACCCTGGGCTTGCTCCACTAACTTCCTGGTCACCTTGCACCCACCTGGCAGAAATGCCTAGCACTTTATTGAATTTCCTTAAAGCTAAGGTAACAAGCAGTAGCCTGTTGAAGAATGTTGCCCGCTGATGCATGTTATTTGCTAGGTGTGAGGAAGGGCTGCTCTGTACTCTTCCTTTTGCCACCATCTCTATCATACCATTTTGTTTCATTTCTTTACATAATCTGTCACCTTCTAGAAAATATTTGAATTTGCTGGTTTTCCCTTAAATAATCTACTTTCTTACATAAACTGGAGGTTTTAATGAAACTTTTCATTAGCAGGGTGTAACTAATATCAACCTGCTGATATTAAGAAGGACATGATATCAATCATATCACAGCATATAACTCCTACAGTTGCCTTAGAAGGTGTGTCCTTCCTTTTCCTCTTGCCATGCCCTCACTGGGTTCCATTTATTTACTCTGCCATCTCGTATGCAGTACTCCATGGTGTCTTCTTCCTCAGGGAGTGCAATTCTCTTCTGTTTCTGTAAACTGGGCGCAGAAAAACAAGGTCCCCACTTGTAGGACCCTTAGAAAATAGTTAAAAATGTCTTATATATTTCATCTTCTCTTTTGAATTGCACTCCCTACCCCTCCCCCCCACACACACACATTAAGCTAGCTTATTGATGTATTTTTTCCCAAATAAGTGTGAGAAATTCCTATGAGAGGTTTCGGTGAATAGTTGTCCTATGCATTTGCTACATAGGAAGTTGAAAACCCAAGGGTCTCATCTGGGAAGACATGAAAAGTCGGGATATTTCAAGAAAAGCATAAAGCAATGGCCACTTGCTTAGGAGTTAGAAGTCTGATGGGAATAGAGACCTTCCCTACCTCAGAGCTGAGGCATTCAGAGGAGGCACTTTGAGATCAGAGAAGAGGTTCAGTGGAATAACAACAGGAAAACATTGAGCAACACCTGAAATGGATCCGCAAGCTCAGCAGGGACCAGTGGGACTGAGAGAGCAGTACTTAGGGACCAACTGGAGGAGGTGCACCATAGAAAAATGTCAATGAACAGCAAGGCTAATGTGTGGACTTCGGGAACTTAGCAGGGAAGGGGAGGACAGAGCAGTTTTGTACAACATCACCCCAATAATTGAGACACCCCAATAATTGGCTAAGGAGGGAAGCATCAGTTGAATAGACAAGGTGTAAGGCAGTAATTTAGCAGTTTTCTCTCTGTCTTCTCTCCTGTCTGTCTGTCCATTATATTAGCATATGATTCTGTTTTTTATGATAAAGACTAATAGTCTCACTACTCTGGGGCTCTACTATTAAACAGAAGCCTACAATATATAACAGATCTGCATTTAAATCATTTCTCCACCATTACTGGATTTGTAGCTTTGCCAAGTCAATTCTCTCAGTTTGTCCAACTGTAAATTGGAAATAATGATATCCATCTCACAGTTACTGTAAGATGGAAGTGAGATAGTACAGATAAAGAGTAGATCTTCTGTCTGGAAAAGAAAAGCAAATTTCTTCTTGTTCTTATTTTTAATTCCAAAGATCCCATGTCACAATTCACCATTTGCGATTCAGTAAGGAAGACATTTGATGTAGAGTTTTAAGTCTCTGTTTCTACCGTGTCTATATGGTGGGATTCATTTTGAATAATTTTTCTACTGTAGTATATAAAATCACAAAACTATTTCAGAGATAATTACTTAGAGAACTTTGGAAGAAAATTTCATCCCCAAAGAAATAATCTGCCAGTTCCAGAAATCTTGCTACTCTCCTATACCCACTATTATTTAGAAATAATTTGTTTTACATCATTATGATTAAGCACTTGACCTTTAGATGAGCCAGGTTTTTCTTCCTACAAACCCTCAACAAGTAGGAGAACAGTGTGCAGGCAAAGCTCTGTGAGGAGATGGGGCTTTCTCCAAAGTTCAGACCACTTACTGAGGGAAGTTAGGTTATTTCCCCAGTCATTTATTCATTCAACAAATGTAAGAGGTATATGACAAGCTGCACAAGGCACTGGTCATATGCTGGTGAGCCAATAGTCATATCCCTTGCTCACAGAGCTCTTAAAGTCTCAAGTGGAGGACAAACATGAACACACCCCACACACATTGTAGTGAGCAAAACAAAGGAAAAGAATAGGGCCACAGATGACAGATAGGGTAGAGGCCTACCACAAAAGGGGGGTGAAAGGGGACCATGCTGAGGAGGTAACAGAGGTTGAGATCTCAAGATGAAGAGCAATGTTGAGCCTGACAGTGTGTTCCAGATAGAGGAAGGCAAAGGAAGTAACAGGGCAAAGAGCTGGATGTTGAGTATAGTTTGCCAGATGCTAGAAAGTCACTATTAACTTTGCTTATTCTTTTTGACACAGAAAATTAGCCTCATAGTGTTAGATAATCTCCCAAATAGTTTTGAGATCCTTGTTTAAAGATACATTATTATAGGCCCTCCCTGGTGGCCCAGTGGGTTAAAGCACTACACTAAGAAGCTAAAGCCACTTCCGCATGAGTTTGATCTCTGCATGAGGTGATCCATATGTCGGGGCAGACCTCTCTTGGCCCGACTGCTACTCCCCTCAGCAGTGTACTTTGTCAATCTGCCTGTTCTGCTCCTCACTCTGTCTCTGGTGAAGCCTCTCAATACCCCTGCACCTCTGTCCTGTACCCAAGTTCTGTATGCACAAATAAATCTTTAAAAAAAAGTTATTATAATGAAGTGTCAGTATGTGCTCAGTTCATAATTTTACTCCAACATGTATTAAGGACCACACATTATATTTATTTTTCGTTCCTTAAATTTCATTTTTTATGTGAAAACACTGATTCTTAATGTTGCTTCAGTTTTCAAGACACCACCTAAAGAAACATATACTCCATTTATCTACATATGTGAAATGCCAAATGAAAAATATTCCTTCTGCCTACCTCTTAAGTTCCAATATTGGATTGAGTTTAGAGCATAAGTAACCAGATTACACATGACATCTACCTGTGGAGCACATTTATAAGTGAGGCATGCCAATAAGCACCTATATACCACAGCTCTAAGTAAAATCAAGGTTGAATCTGAAATACCAAGGCCCTGCAGTCTTCATTGCTTGTTAGTGAAATTCCCAGCGCCTGAGTAACTGCAGTCAGATTTCATCTACACATACAAAATGAAGTGGAGAATTGAGTAAATTATATGGGCCAGGCAATTAAGGTAAAATAAGTGGTTAGTTAGCCTGGATTATCCAGATTCTGTTTTATCAGAAGACTATATCAAAAATTCAGAATAGGGCCCTCCCTGGTGGCGCAGCGGGTTAAAGCACAGCACTAAGAAGCTTAAGCCACTTCCGCATGAGTTTGATTCCCGCCTGCCCCGGAGGTGACCACATGGTGTGGCAGACCTCTCCTGACCCGCCCACTGCTCCCCTCAGCAGTGTACTTCATTGATCTGCCTGTTCTGCTCCCCACTGTCCCTGGTGAATCCTCTCACCCTCCGCATCTCTGGCCTGTACCCCAGTTCTGTATGAATAAATAAATATTTAAAAAAAAATTCAGAATAAAACAAGTTTCTTTTAAAACATGTTAAATGATCAATGTTGATGGGAAAGGTAATGAGTAGATAGTTATCAAGTCTTCCAAAGAAAGAGTCATGCCATGAAGAATGCATTCAAATTTGCCCAAATAAGAGAGAGAGACTTGGGCAGTAATTAAATTCCTGCATATTTCTCAAAGCCAAAGTGAGGGCATTCAGCTTGGACAAGGTACATTTCACAATAGGTCTTCTATTAAGGATTAAGGTTTTCAGAGACTCTGTGTGTGTGTGTATATATGTTCAATTATACCGTTGCCTCGAGAAGGAATAGGCACAGACATTTATATTTCTCAGAATCATAACCTGCATCTATTTATTCCAGGTGCCTTCTCAAAAGGGTGGACTAAGCTTTCCGGTTCTTATCTCAGTTTTCAATGATTCCAGTCATTGATGCAATAAAAGGGAAGTAGTCCATATACTTGCTATCGCATCAACATACAAGTTCCTGGCACCAGTTCAACTTGGTGTTGGTGACGAAGTGTGGGCTCAAATAACTTCAGTAAATGTTAGTTCTGCTCCTTCTTACTCATATGTTTTTGGTAAGTTACTCAAAACTTCTGAGCTGTATTTCCCTCAAAAGTAAATAAAATCCTAAAGTCTGCTTTATAAAATGCTGTAAACAATTAAATATGATAATACTTTTTGCTTGTCATGTAAACACTCAAATTGATTTATTTCCCCCTTTTTCCACCCCCCAAAGGTGCTTTCATAGTAGTTCCAGGGCAGGATCTCAACTAACATTGACTGGGTAAGTAGGTATATATAGTAATTGTTGAGATCCTACATTGGAACTACTAGTAAAGCGAAGTAGGTAGGTAGACAGAGTATCACAAAAGAGAAAGTGTGAGGAAATGAAACTAGGTATTGTTTTGCTCAAGTTAGAGATGAAGGGTTTGGATGGCATAAAAGACAAGGTGACCTGGAAGGTTCAGGCTGGCACAGGCCCAGTTGGGAAAACTTTTAAATACCACACACACTGAATCCCCTCCTCTCACACTCCACACCTCCTTCCCCCACTCTCCCCTAGTGTAGTTCTACAGTTGTGTGGTTAATGGTGTAACCCCTGGGATCTGTGTGTCCCCTGTGCCTGGAGAGGAGGGGTTGTGCCACACTCATTCCTTTTAATAAGCCAATGGACAGCCATCGTGCCAGGCCACATATTGGCCCAAATTTTGGGCCACATATTGGTCCAAAGTCTCTCTAACTTTAACTTTCCCCAAACTCAGTTTTGGTAGGGATGGTCAGGAGAGAATCAACCTATATGTGAACGTTTGGTTGCTTTCTTAAGTACAGTGGCAGGCTTTCTTTCTACAGACAAGGCTTTCTAGGAATATTGACTGTGACCTCCTATGAGGGAGAAGAATGTCTGAACTTTATCAGGGAGTCAAATTGATTTTAAGAAAGCAAAATGTACATATGGTGAAAAATAGAAACACACTGGATCTACAACATGCCCAAGAGAATCCCAAATATTAAATTCTTCTCTCCAAAGATTATTTTTATGAAGAGTGAAGACCACCCCTCTACCCCACCCAGATAAGTCAGACATTACCTGGGTATTTTCCCTCAAAACTGTTAGCTTCAACAGTTGATATATTATTATATACTATTAACCCTTTAGGAGTTAAAGATTTATTGGATGATAAGTATTTTGTTGGCGTTAAGGGAGAATATGCTGGACTATCTGGCAAAAGTTCATAAAGTCTCTTGCATCTTCTAAAACCCTCATCTATTGTTTACTAGTACCCCAAGTAAGCCAATCTGTAACCACAGGACTTTGAACATGGCCACTCCTTCTGTAACTGCTCAGATTTCTCACACTTGTTTTCTTTTTATTTGCAGGTCAGACAAGTCCAGTATCTTTAAGTCAAAAAAGGTGAGACATTAGGATAATAGAAGAGAAATCTCCAGAAATGAAAAATGCAAATGACCTACAGATCATCTCCCTTGAGATTTGCTTTTGTCATGTCTTAGCTCACATGTCTCTGGGCCTTCAATAGACTATCTTGATGAGGACTGGGTTTCTCCAATCATATGGTAGGAGGCATAACCTCAGATAGGAAAACAAGTATATCTTTTATGACTTCAGAGCCTGGAGAGGGAGTGACTCTACCTCTAACTCATTTCAAAAGTAACAGAATGAGTCCAGTAAACTTAGGTGCAGGAATTAGGGCTTTGTTAATGCTTTAATTTGCAGGGTTTATGGGAGATTGGAGTGTAATTCTCAACTTCCCATATCAGTGATGAGATGGAGCATGATCTAATTGGTTGACAAAGCAGGACTGATGAGCAGGTGACAGCAGATGAGGAGAGTTGTGTGGATCAAATATGTGCCCTATTTGATCCTGTGGATATTTCAAGTTTGAGGTTTATTTGGTAATGAGAGTTAGAAATATCTTTAGGGTATGAGGTATATAAATACAGAATAAGCTGGAGATAAAGACTTAGGAATCCTAAATACATATTAATGAAAACTATCAGAAGAGATGGATTCACTGGGAAAAGCATGTAGACTAGAAGACAATGAGACAAAACTGTGAGCAAGCACAATACTTAAGTGATGGACTAATGATGAAGATCCTTCCAGTCAGATGGAGTGGTAGGAAGGAAACCAAGAAAGGAAGGATTGTTCAAGAATGAAGCGGTCACTGTTCAAATGTTTGATGAGTTACATGAGATGAGGATTGAAAAGTTGCTTACAGACTTGGAGATTTGGTTTTCTGAATAAATGTTCTAGTTGCTAGGGAGAAGGTAAGGAAGGCAGGAGCTAGCACTCTCAAACTTATGTGCATTTCAGTTATTTGGAGACCTTGGTGCCATTATATATGCAGTCTGCTTCAGTGTCCTTGCAGGGGGCTGATGTTTATTGTTTCTACAGAATCTTCAGGTAATATCTATCTCCTACCCCAATTTCACTCTCAAAGTAGACAATGTGACATTACAGATCATAATAAAGAATCATCTCTGACTCAGTGAAATTATGGGTCCTATTGGTGCCTTTGGAAATGCTTCAGGGAACTGTGGGTTGAAGCCAGTAGCCACTGGGATGAATTGCCCTGAAAGTGAAGAGTTTGGGTCAGTAGCAAAGCAACTGAAATGGAACTTTTGGCTGTGTGTACTCTGGCTGACCGGCAAGCAAGAAGATTTTCCAAACAACATCTTCTGTTACTCAACCATACATTCTTCCCTTGTCTTTTTGAAACATAGCAGGTGTTATTTTGAGGCACACTCTCAGGGCTTTAATTATAGAAATAAATGCAAAACAGGGTTGGAGTTGAAATATTAACATAAAGAATCATTTGGGAGTTTGAAATATTGATTTCTAAGACCAGTGGCTTATGTTAAGGTTATTACTAATTTAATCTGAAGTTATTTACACCATATATTCTGAATGATTCTGTTAAACTAATTATAGGAGAGAAGGTATAATGTCTGAGTTTTCAAAGTTTAGGCTTAGGTATGACTAATGACATGGGGGTTTTGTTTTGAAGTGGGTGTTGACAAGGTGTTTTGAATAGGAAGATATAGATGTGAGTATGAATGCTATAGACTGCCTTCTGCAACCATTGAGTTAAAATGGAATGTCCTCCAACTCAAGAGGACCGCATGGGAAATCCATTCTAGCTTTCATTCATGGTTGTCCAGGACTGATATGAACTAATCAATGTGATTTTCAAACTACCTGTTGATAAAAAAAAATACTAATCATGACAGTGGTGTCGCCTAAGGTACTGAGAGGTTTCTAATTGCACACAGCTGCAAACATCCTTAGATATTAGAGGGAAGGAATCACACGTTATAGAAAAAGAATGCAAGCTATTCCATTTCTTTTTGGCCCACTACCAGCTTCTGATTATTCTGTTTTCATAGAAATTTATTGCCTGTGATCCAGTACTTAATTTTATGATGAATTGATGGGAAACCTAAAGTATTAGAAAGAGATTAAAATCATTGACATGGTCTTTGGCTGGGGCTAGCAAACACTTCTATCCCCTCCTACAAGTCAACTATTTCCCCATGAAAGATAGGCACAGCATGTTCTAGAACTGCAGTCCTAGTTCTGGCAAACTCCTGTAAATGGAGTTTCTCTTTATAGACTCTTCCAATGTCATGACAACTCTATCTGAAGGAAGTGAGCAACACAGAGGCAATGAGGAACAAAGTGTGGACTTAACCTCCATAGTTACAATTCTGCTGCTGGGTCTTTCTTTCTTTTTCTATATATATATATATATAAATCCTTAATTATGTACATATATAAGAAATTCTTAATTATATACATATATAAGAAATTCTTAATTTTATAATTTTTTTATCTCAGTTGTAATCCACTCATGTGCCATCATCACAGTGCCATGTGCTCTTCCCACCCCAGTTTTGATATTGTTCCCCTCTCCTCCCCAGTAGAGTGTTTCTGGTTTACACAATATGAACAGAACACTCTAGGATATGGAATTGGTATTTTGGGGTCAGTTATTAGCAGTTCACTTTCTAGTTAAACCTTTAAAAATGATTTATTTTATTTATTAATGCATACAAGAGCTAGGGTGTAGGTCAGATGTGTGGGAGTGTGAGAGAATTCATCAAAGACAGAGTGGGGAGTAGAAGAGGCAGACTGAAATACCCAGCTGAGGGTAACAGTGGACTAGACAGGAGAGGTCTGCTGCACCATGTGAGTTAGCTCCCTGGCCAGGGGGTCAAACTTGTGCTGCAATGGCTGCCAATAGCTTGATAGTGGTGAGTCTTAACCCCTTGCGCCACAAGGAAAGCTCCTATTAAACGTTATTTTTATTAAACCTTTCAATTTTCTTATATCACGGTCATATTTGACTTTTCCCCTCAGATGTAGTCCCAGTAATTCTTCCATCACCATTCCCCCTGGAACTGTTATCATACTTCCTTGTTCTCTCCCCTCTCTGTTGTATGCCTCAGATCTATGGTTTGCCTGCAAGTTTTATCTTTCTTTTTGACACTTTGTTCAGTTTCGCTGTATTCCTCCAATAAGCAAAACCATCTGTTATTTTCCCTTTCCTCTCTGCCTTATTTCACTGATCATAATCCCTTCCAGTTCCATCTATATTGCTGCAAATGGCATGAGTTTATCATTTTTAATTGCTGGGTTGTATTCTCTTGTGTATATATGCCACATCTTCTTGTTCCACTTACCTGTTTGAGAGCATTTAGCTTGTTTCTGTATCTTTGGAAGTGTGCAGGTTTCTTTTCAAATCAATGTTTATGTGTCCTTTGGGTAGATTTCTAGAAGTGGAATTGCTGGTTCATATGATAATTCCATTTTTAGCAGTTTGAAGAAACTCCCCCAAAGCTTCCCATAGTTGTTAGAACCAGCAGTGTAGGAGAGTTCCTTTTTCTCCACATCTTCACCAGCATTTGTTGTTGACAGGTTTTTAATATGTGTCATTCTCGCCAGTGTGAGGTGGTATCTCACTGTGGTTCTGATATTGCATTTCCCCAATTATAAGTGATACTGAAAATTTCTTCATATGCCTGTTAGCCATTTAGCAGTGTATTCTTCAAAACAAATGAGTACCCTTTTAAACTCACACCAGTGTACGTTTTAGTCCATTCCTAATGACTTACAAAATTTCAAATTGGTTAGTAAGCTACGGAACTATAAAACTTTATATAGTTTTCCCTCAATGCATTCCTGGCAATCTTCTTAAGAATCAAATTATCATAAAGTTGCTCTTTTTTTCCTATAGAGACAATTCCTATGGGGACAATAATTGGGTGGTAAGCTACTAACTAAGCATTTGGGGTGAAATAAATCGTAAATATGACTATCAATCTACCCTAATGCAAAGCCATAACTGCTATGAATCCCAGTGATCACTTAACATTTTAAAATTATGTTCTAAGTCACAGAAAGCTATCTTTTTATTACTGTAAGGGACTTTGGGGATTATCTTGTCCAGCTCACAATATTGAGATAAGGAAATTTAAATCAGAGAAGATTAAGTGATTTGCTTTATTTAGTTAGAAGCAGAGCCAGGACTGTGTCTCCATCTTGCTCTTTGCTTGTTCTTCTTGGCAGTATCCTCAAATTAGACATGTAAATAATGATAAGACAGGGGTAAAAGTAGGCATAGAGAAAACAGAAAAGTTACTTTATCATCTATGTAACTAAATAATAATCTTTTTGTTATAATAACATGTTAAATTGACAACTCTTTCATAGTCCTCTTATCTTTAAATTCAGAAGAATATTTGTTTTCTTCTTAATAAGCTGTCTTCAGCAATGATAGACTTTCAAAATCATCTACCTAGTATGAGTGGCAAACATTTCTTATAAAGTTCCAGTTCATAAATATTTCTGCTTTGTAGGACATATAGTTTCTGCACAGCTACTCTTCTCTACTGTTGTATAGTAAAAGAATAGGCACACTATGTTCTAGGAAATCTGTTTCAGCACAGAAATTTGAATTTCATGTAGTTTTCATAATTTTCATGTGTCACAAAATGTAATTCTCTTGTTTTTTCCCTACCTATTAAAAAAATATAGGTACACCTCATTTTATTGTCCTTTGCAGATACTGTATTTTTTGTTTGTTTGTTTTACAAATTGAAGATTTGTGAACATTCTGCCTTGAGCAAGTCAACTAGCACAATTTTCCATCTTTATGTGCTCACTTCATGCTTCTGGGTCACATTCTGGTGGTTCTCATAGAATTTCAAACTTCACAATTATTGGACCAATTATTGTGCTTGATGATCTGTGATTGCCAATGCTGTCATCATAATTGTCATGGTGCATCACAAACTATACCTATATATAAGAACTTATTCGATAAATGTATGTGTTCTGACAGCTCAACTGGCCTTTGCCTGTTTCTTGAATGAATGAGTAGTTGCTTCTTATGGCTGAATAAAGTGATTTCTTTTTTTAAATAATGTTTTTTTTTACATTGTTCTTCATTTTGTACATTTTTTCATCTCAGTTGTAATCCCTGTGGACTTTCCACCACCACTTCACCCATGCGCCATCACCATAGTCCCATGTGCTCTTCCCACCTGTTTTGATCTTGTTCCCCTCTCTCCCCTCCCCCATAGAGTATCTCTGATTTATAGTTGTTAGTTGATGTTCTTTTTTACTTTATCCCTTACACTCCTGCTATGAGTGAAACCATCCAGTATTTTTCTTTTTTTTTTTTTCTGGTTTTTCTCACTAAGCATGATCCCTTCCAGCTCCATCTATGTTGTCACAAATGGTATGAGTTTATCCTTTTTCATTGCTGAGTAATATTACATTGATTCTATATGCCACATCTTCTTGATCCTGTCACCTATTAACATCGTTAAAATGACCTTCCTACCAAAAGTAACTTATAGATTTAATGCTATTCCTATAAAAATTTCAATGACATTTTTCAAAGAAATAGAAAAAAATGCTGATGAGATTCATAGGGAGCCACAAAAAAACCTTGAATAGCCAAGGGTTTTCTGAATAAGAAAAAAGGGACTGGAGGTATCACACTCTCAGACTTCAACCCATATTTTAAAGCCATAATAGTCAAAACTGCATGGTACTGGAACAAGAACAGACATACAGGCCAATGGAATTGAATAGAAAACCATACATAAATCCACAGCCTTATGGACAGCTAATCTTTGACCAAAAAGCAAAGAATATGCACTAGATTACTTACTACCTCACACCATATACAAAAAGCAACTCAAAATGGATTGAAGAAGTAGACATAAGACCTGAAACCATAAAATATATGGAAGAAAATATTGGTGTAACACTACATGACATACACCTCAGTAAGACCTTTAAAGATACATCACCCAAAGCAAAGATAATGAAAGAAAGGATAAAAGTGATTTCTTAAGATGGCATCTATTCCTGAGGACAGTGCTGTGACTTTTGTTGAAATGAAAGCAGAATTAGAAAATTATATAAACTTAGTTGATAAGCAGTGGTTGAATGTGAGAGAGTGACTCCAACTTTTAAAGAAATTCTACTAGTCTGGGTAAAATGATACTAACAAAAATGCATGCCACTACAAAATCTTCCCTGTAAGGAATAGCCAATTGATGTGACAACCTTCATTGTGGTCTTATTTTAAGAAACTTCCACAGCCACCCCATGCTTCAGCAACTACCAACCTGATCAGTCAGTCATCAACAGTACTGAGAGTAAACCCTCCACCAGCAAAAAGAGACTCGTTGAAGGCTCAAGTTATTGTCAACAATTCTTTAGCAATAAACTATTTTAAAATCAAGACATGTATATTGCATTTTTATACATAATGTTATGATACTCTTAATAAACTATATAATATAGTATAAAAATGATATTTGTATGCATTAGGAAACCAAAAACTTTGTAAGACTTGCTTTATGGTAATCTTTATTGTGGTGGCCAGGAATTGAACCTTCAATATTCCTGAAGTGTACCTGTATAAAACCATCTTAGCTTGCAGCTGTACAAAAACAGGTAGAAGGCCAAATTGGGCTTGTGGGTTTGCTAACCTGTCTTTATAGAAAAATGGGGGTGAAGTTTTCAACTTAGAAGAAATTTTAAAATTTGTTCATGCCTGGCAGTTGCTATTTGACTTCTCTATATCTTCATGTGAATACTGCAATTGTTGGTGATATCCTCTCTTTCATAGGATGGTTGTGAGGACTGAGTTAGGTAACACCTAGAAGGACCAGTGTCCTGACCGGGCACCCCAGATGTTGACTAAATATTGATTCCTTTTGCTGTTTTTCTCTCTCCTAACTCTCATATGTACATACATGCCCACATACACATATATTTTTACTTCATAAAATACTTTTAATTTACAAAGTTTAGCTCTTTCTATATCTTTCCTCTTCTCTTTCAAAGACGCCCTGTGGTAATAAAGTATATGAAGTCTTTCACAAGACTCCAATGTGATGGCAGGAAAATCACTATTGCTATAATACAGGCCACTTGATTTCCCCTGGCTATTTTGTCTCCTCAAAAGAAAAACAAAAACAGTAACAACAAGTCACAAACACACACCTGATATTTTTCTGGAGTCCAAATGTTGGAAACAATGAATTGTGAACTTGGTTGAATTCTTAAGACTAGAAGGAGATAACTCTGATGAGCTAATATGGCATCAATAACTTCAATTTACTGAGTAAATCAGGGCCTAGAGCCAAGTGTGGCCATCACCCAGAGTCACCACTGTGCTATGAGTCTGAGCCAGTCCTTCATGGTCTTTCTTGAGTATTGGCTCAGGGCCCAACTCAGTGACCTCCAACAGCCAGCAAAATCTCATTCAGGACAAATGCCACACACATTGCCAGGGCTCCAAGAGACTCCTGCTACATATAGGCATAATTGCTTTGTGAAAGTTTACTTTTATGAAACATATGCTTCTTTAGTACCTGTTTTCAATAACAGAAAGACATTTGAAGAGGGTTGTTCTCTTTTGGGATAAAAAAGCAAAAACCAAAACCAGTGTTCAATGTTTGTTTTGCCACAGCCACCTTTTGGCAGCCCATGTTGTGGCAAGCCCTGGGAATAGCGCTGCTATGCTCCTTCCTGGGGATTGTTTTATCCAGGCTGTGCATCTGCATTCCTTCTTTTGCTTATGTGGGTGTTATTAAATTCTCTATGTTATTTGGTATAAGTTGGTAGGTTAGATTTTTGGTTCCTCAAAATGCTCAGTTTTTTTTTTCCCCCATATAAATTAATGGTAATCACTTTTTTTTTTTTTTTTTGCTCTACACCATTTTGACTTGTAAGTTATCACAGGTATGCTTTGGACTAGCTATCAGAGCCAAACTGCACGTGGCAAGCATAAAAGTGCCCCAGGCCTCTTCTTATCCATGGGAAGCTCCAAATGCAACACAGACTCTCACAGGACAGCCAACAGATTTCCATGGGAAGTGGGGTGTGTGTGTGTCATTCTTCTCAACATAAAGGCCAATGAGAAATTGGAAAAGGGGAGTGAGTGGGAAAAATAATATGGATGTTTTCCTCTGTAAACAGCATTCCAAGTACCTGTTAGAGAGCTTGTCTTCCTCTCTCATTGCTAAGGAAATAGGGCACAAGGGGATTCTTCCATTCAGGTATTCATTACTCACTGACTTCTAAATTCTGGCACTGTGGCATGGGAACTCATGAATGAGTGCAACTGAAGGGCCTTGCTTTAACGAGGATGCTTGGCAATGGACAGGGCCCAAAATTACTATGCACTGTGACAAGTGCTATATTGCGGTGTCTAATTGGTCCAGAAGCTCCTAAGATATGCCAGACTAGGCCATAAAGGATGTGGAAGGAAGTCAGTATAAGTGACTTAGAGCTGAGGTCATAAAGTTTGGTGTAGTTCAGGTAGGTAAAGGAAAGACAAGGTACAGCAGAGAGAATAGTGTGGGGAGAGGCAACGATAGTTGACATTTTTTGGAGTGTTTGCTAGAAGGCAGGCACCATTCTTAGAGATTTATACCATATACATAAAGTGTGAGGTGGTTATATTATTGCCACAAATCACTATGAGGTTGTTCTTATTATAATTATCTGTATTTACACTATAAAATTCAGAGGTTAGGTTACCCACTTGGTTTCATGCAACTAAAGAGTGGCAAAACTGGGATTCAAAGAAAGCATGCTGGTTCAAGGCTCCACATTTTACACTACACAGACAAATTGACAAGAAGAGTATAGGGTGTTCAGAAGTAACTGCGAGTTACCTAATACTGTGGAATGGGACCACAGCTGTGATGAAAGTACATCAAAAAATGAACTTTGGGGCCCTCCTTGGTGGCGCAGCGGGTTAAAGCACAGCACTGAGAATCTAAAGCCGCTTCCTCATGAGTTCGATTCCCGCCTGCCCTGGAGGTGACCACATGGCGTGGCAGACCTCTCCTGGCCCGCCCGCTGCTCCTCTCAGCAGTGTATTTCGTTGATCTGCCTGTTCTGCACTCCACTCTGTCTCTGGTGAATTCTCTCACCCTCCACATCTCTGGCCTGTATCCCAGTTCTGTATGCACAAATAAAAAAAAAATAAAATCTTTAAAAAAAAAAAATGAGCCATGCTGTGCACAGAAAGGCATTTTGCATCTCTTATTGTAGAACCCACAAAAAATGACACCTGGAGTAGCCAGAGAGAATTTTGAGGGCAAATGGAAGGTGTTTACTGAAAAAAATACTATTTTATATTACAAAATTATGACAAGGAAAATAAAATTAAAAACATTAAGGAAAATATTAACAAACATTTATGCAAAAGTTCTAAGTAAGGTCTTCAATATGTTTTGGAGAAAAAATGAGCTTGCTTCCAGCAAAATGACTTTTTTTATTGTAAGTTTTCTGCTTCAAATGTTTACAAGGAGCTCTACTCAAGAGTTTGTGAAGTTCATCTCTTCAAAGTTTTGAAAATCGCCATTAACAAGAACTTTGTTCACACAAACAGGTAATAAACATTTAAAACATCTTGTTTTCCAGTCATTCAAAACTGTGCAAGTTGGCGTTATGTCACACTACTTACAGTCCTTTTGCTTTCACTGATGAAAGTGGATAGGAGAGTGGATTTCTAAAGCAATAAAACCAGTTAGACGAAGCATTTCAGACTAGTGATGAAGATTACATTAACAGAAGGCACCTGCAGTAGCCAGACAATCACTGTGGCCAACTGAAAGGATGGTCCTGTCAGCCATCACTAGGCAGATGTGTTCAATTACATGAAGATGAAGGTCCCTGCTTGATCTCATCTGTTGCCCCTCAAGCTCAACACCACGATCTGCTGATTGTGCTCCCGGCACACCTGGCAGCTCAGGACTACCTTGCTCGAAACATACAGGGTGCCCTCTTCAGCTGCTGCTGAGGTGTTCATCTAGGCTTGGGTGTTGGTGGGGGAATACAAAGGCTCTGGAGTTATTTAGGACTCCCCACTTCTCCTATAAGATCTGGCTTTGCCATCAGACTGACCTCTGTTTTGCCCTCTGTGGATCCCCGGACAAGCCAGTTCAGGGCCTATGGCCACCAGCCTGGCTGCCCCAGAGCTGAACCAATTGATTTCTGGGGGCACATCTGCAACTCATTCGTGGCTTACCAGTTGGGAAGTTCTGAATTAAATAGTGCTTAAGCATGAAGGCTGTGGAGCCAGACTGCCTAGATTTGAATTCCAGTTTCTTCTCTTACATTTCTGTGTCTTTCGGGTAAGTTAATTAAAATGTCTATTTCCTATATTTTTCACTTGTAAGATCACTCACTTTTATGAGATAAATAATGTTGAACAGGAAATATTCTATTACTGTCCTCAACAGTTACAGAATGTTCAATAAATTTGAGCCACAATTATTATTCCCCAAATCCTTGAGTTCAGCATTTAGTTATTGAATTTAGTTATTGACTTACTTGTTGAAGTCTTTGAACTCTCATTTTCTTTTTCTCATATTTATGCTCGATAACCCAAATGTTCATTTTATCCATTCACCTAACATTTGTTAGACATTTATTATTATGGCACCTGTTTTAATACAGTCCTAGACTAGGTACTAGTGATTAGTGGTGAAATATGTTTCCTATATTCATGGAACTTACAGTCTAGCAAACGAGCACAAATGCAGAGACCAACTGTGACAAGTGCCATGAGGAAATATACATCAAAACATGTTTAACAGGGGTCATTAAATGACTTAATTCTGTTTGAAAAGTGGTAGGGAATTTCACTTTCTGAAAGGATGTTTAATCTGAGGCACACACACTGCACATTGAGGAGGAACTGGCAAGGTAGGAGAGGGGAATGAATTCAGGCAAGAGAAATCACATCCACAAGATCTTCAGCTGAGAAATATATGAGAAATAGAGACACCAGTGTGCTAAGAATTGTGAGTGTGGGCTGGAGCAGCCTGAATTAGAGTATACAAATAAGCAATAGTCAGATTTTTCAAGGCTATTAGGGGCCACCTCAGAGAATTTTCTTCATTAGTTATTATTATTATTTTTAGTGAAACACCAACATTCATGTTGATTTTTTGACACTGTAAGATTTCTCCATGAGGTGTGATCACTGTAGCACTTCTAAAGCCAAAGTACCCATAGACCTCTGCTTTAGTCCATTGTGCCCCCTCCACCTCTTACCTATTCCTCTCCCCCATGCCTTAGATCTATGGTCAGCTTTCAGGTGTTGGTTGTAATACTTTAACATTTTAAAGACTGGTCTTCACCCTTTGTTTGATTTCTCTATATTCCACATACAAGTGACATCTGGTATTTACTTTTCCTTTTTTGTCTTATTTCACTTGGCATAATCCCTCCCGATTCATCTATGTTGCTGCAAGTTTTTCATTTATGCTCTTTTGATTGCTGAGTAGTACTCCATTTTATATGCATACCACCTCTTCTTGATCCTCTTAGCTGTTTTTAGGTACTTAGGTTATTTCCTTATCTTGGCCATTAAAAGTAATGAGGTGATAAACAGGGGTTCAGGTTTTGTTTCAAATTAGTATTTTTTTAAAGATTTATTTATTTATGCATACAGGACTACAGTACAGGCCAGAAGTGTAGGGGTGCTGAGAGGCTTCACAAGAGATAAAGAGGGGAGCAGAGCATGCAGATCAACTAAGCAAACTGCTGAGGGGAGCAGTGGGTGAGACAGAAAAGGTCTGATGTATCATGTGGGTTACCTCTGGGGCTGGGTATCGAACTGGCACTGAAGCATCTGTAGCTAGCTTGTAGTGCTGTGTCCTAACCTATTGTGCATCAGGGAGGGGCCTCAAATTAGTATTTTTGTGATACCTAGGAGTAGAATTGCTAGCTTGTATGGTACATTCATTTTTAGTCTTTTGAGGAACCTAAACACAGCTGTCTAGTGACCAGATCAATCTACATTCCCACCAACAGTGTAAAAAGGTTGTATTTCCAGAAGATTTCTTCATTTTTTGGTCTAAGATCTTGAAGTTTTTTGAGTTCAGGGAAACAGAATTCAAACTATGTTGTGTGTTGATGGCTTGGAAGGCAATGAAAACTGAGACCCATTTAGGGGTTACTTTCAGTAATACCAAGTAAGAGGTGATGGTGGTTTAAACCAGGTGGTGGCAGTGCAAATGAAAATAAGTAAGTGCATGATGATATATTTTGTGAGTAGTATTGACAGGACTGCCTTTGAAATTGTATGTGCAAACAATATGAGAAAAAAGGAGAAAAGAACTATGATTCTCTCTTGTCTGTCTTGGGCGAGTAGGTAGATGTTGGTAATTTTATACTAGGATTTGGGAAAAAAGATAAGTATAAAAAAGAATTTACTTTTGAACATGCATTAATATTTGTGAGATAGTTATGTGCATGTGAATGTGTATATTCAGTGGACATCTTTTGAATAAAAGATGAAAGACATCTTTTTGAATAAAGGGAAATGACTGATGTATATAGTCAATGTTCAAAGTCATTACAGTGGGAGAGATTGCTAGGGAAGGAATGTAGTGGGAAGGGAGATGGGTCAAAGCCATCAACTCCAAGAGTTAATGCAGGTGGCGGATGTGCTAGCAAAGGGGTGACCAAAAGAAAGAACATATTTTTTTTATAGGTGGGTCAAATGATAATTCAGGAGTAAGGAAAAAGGGTCTGGTTTGCTGAGCTTTATGTTACCAAGTGATCATGAAGATACATATTTGAATGTAGCATGGATTCGGCAGTGAATTTTATTTAGCCAAGGCCATTCTATGAAATGGTTAGAGAAGAGCCAGCAGAGTGGAGAGAAAGGGAAGTGAGAGGATTATAAAGTATTCATATGAACCTTTTTTCTATGAACTGCCCTATATTTCTCCTTCCTTTCATTGCCAAAATTATAGTAATCATAGCCTATATTTGCTGTCTCCATTGTCAATCCCCCAAAGTCTCCTTTACCTACAGTTAAAGTCTGTGAAATACATTTACTCTTTCTTCAGAGCATCAAGAAAAATAAATCTTGACTGGCTTTTATTAGGCATTTTCAGGTACCAGGTACAGAGGTAAAAATTGTGAGTGTGTCCCCTTGAGGAATTCACAGTGGGAGTGATGGATCATTAAGTGTGACAATTGTGATAAACAATGTTTCCCCTCTCATAAACCTATGCCAATCACTTTTACTCCTTTCCCTCTAGCAAACTGGAATACAAACAAGAGAGAGTGACATTTTAGGAACAATTTTGAACCTATTCTTATTAATTAAAAATGTAAATATTCATAAGTTTCAGAACTTTATTATTAGTAACAAATTATTTGTGATACACCTCAAACCTGCTGAAGGAAGATAGAGTTGAACTCTCTGAACTATAGGTTCAGATATTTGGGGAGAGCGGTAGGGGAGAGGTGGTGGTAAAAGTGAATGCAGGAAGCATAGATTAAAAATCCACTCATGTGATGCCTTTCATGTTAAGGAGTTTCTGTTTTATCCAACAGGATGAAGGGAATCCATAGAAGAAGGAAGGCTTCTGGAGTCCAAACAAAACCAGATGGACCCAAAGCTGGGAGGTAGGTTCAAAGGATACTGTAATAGTTCAGGTAGATACTGTAGTAACTAATGGCTCAAACTAAAAGAGACAATGGAAAGAAGAAAATATATTTGAAAAGTAAACAAGTTTCATATATGAAAATTCTTGACTATCCTCACGTGGCTGTGTGATTGTGCTTTACCTGATGCTTCACTTTGTTCCTTTTCATGTTTCTTCATATCTTTTTCTTGCTCTCTGGGTCACAGCAAGACAAGTTATAGAGAGAACTCAGTTTTGGTTCTTTTGTCTCTATGTTCCCTTTAAGAATTCATCAGCCCTTTGGGCATTGACTTATGTCTTTGGGCCAGTGGTTCCAAACTAACTTACTAGAAGGCCAACTCATCATGAGGAATGTGCTGTCTTTTCATTGGATAATTAAAAAAAATCCAGTTTGCCTTATGGGTACTAATTCTCCCAGTTAGTTAAATTCACTTTAATTTAAAAGTATTCCCTTCTAAAATACCCTTTATCTAAACACATATTACTTCAAATGTCCTTCCCTAATACCTCTTAAAACATCTTTCCTTTTCCTTCAGTACCCTCTACTTACCAACCACAATGTGTGCTAAATCATAGGAACTAGTGTTTACTCACTGACTGACATAAGTCTTGTACCCCATAACATTGCCCAGACCATTGCTATAGCTCCTATATGGCATTCATCTTCTTGCTAGTATTGATGGAAATTATTTTTAACAGTTTCTTATTGCTGGTGGGATAGGCCCAAATCCACAATATGCTACTATTCGGCCTGTGCAAATGCATTAGTACCTATAGGGGCCAAGGAGAATAGAGGGAATTAGCCTTAGGTGGGCTGGGGAGAACCTGAACTTTCCTTTATTCATTCTATGTTTTTTGTTTGTTTGTTTGTTTTTATTTTTTATTTTATTTTATTTATATTTTTGGTGGGGAGGGTTTGAAATTCTCCTTATAGGATATTCTGAAGCATTGTGAAAATGGTCACTTAAACTGGTCTATTCACTTAACATATCATTTCCTTCAAATATTGTGTTTCCACATCCTGGCTCTTATCTGCTTCTCATCATCTTCCCAGACATTGATGCCAAAAGTTACTCTTGACACCTTTTCCTTCTACCTCAACATACAATACAAATTATGTCTAGAGTCCACCCAGCCCTCTTTGCACCAACTAATGTAAGACACATAATTTTGCTTCTCCAGTATTTTTATTGAGGTAGAATGCACATAAGCAGAAAAGAAGAGGCTGCGGCCAGCTTGCAGTGCTGTGTCTTTACCGGTATCTCCACCAGGGAGGGCTTCTTCACCATTTTAGTGGTACTAAATGCATTCATACTGTTCTATAGCCATCACCATTGTCCATTTCCAGACTTCCCTTCATTTTGCAAAACTGTAGCTCCGCCCATTAAATATAAATTCTCATGATGTTCTACTCCAGTCCCCTGCAGACCACCATTGTACTTAAAAAAAAGAAAGAAAGAAAGAAAGAAAAATCTCCTTTTCCTCTCCTCCACCCTCTGGTAACCACCATTCTACTCTCTGATATGATGAATAAACACTGAAATATTATTCAGCCTTAAAAGGAAAAAAATGAAATCCTGTCATTTGGAAAAAAAAAAACTGGAGGGACTCATGCTTATGAATTATGCAGAAAGATAAATATTGCATGATTTTACTTGTGCTTTCCATTTGTCTGCTAACCTGGCTTCCTTTTTTCTCTAATTCATTAGCCATCTATTGCAGGGAGGCCCCAAGTCCCACCCACTGCTTGTTTTGTAAATAAAGTTGATTGGACACTGACAAGCTCACTTGTTTGCTCTTTTTGCTCCATATTATCTTTTGTGCCACAGTGTTGGCATTTAGTAGTTGGACAAAGACTGTGTGGCCCCAAAAGTGTTAAATACTTGTCTTTACAGAAAACATTTCTTACCTTTGGCCCACAGTAACGAGAATGATTTCCTAAAGTTACACATATAGTCACATTACTATTTTGTTTAAAGCCTTTCAGTGAGTTGTCATTACTCTTAAAATCCCAAAACTTTACTGCAATGGAACCTAATTCCTGGCTCCTCTTCACCTCTCTCCTCCAAGTTCTTCAGCTGCACTAATGGGCTTGTGCTTCTTATTGTCTGCAGTCTCCTCGTGCCTAAACTCTTTGTACTTACTATTCATCCTGGCTGGATATATATTTTTAAATTTATTTATGTATACATACAAGAACTGGGGTGCAGGCCAGAGGTGGTGGTGTGTGCGCAAGGATTCACCAGAGACAGAGTGGAGAGCAGAACAGGCAAATGTACTGAAACACACTGCTGAGGGGAGCCAACAGGCAAGACAGAAGAGGTCTGCTATGCCATGTGGGCCATCGCCTGGCCGTGGATTGAACTCATGCTGCAGTGGCTGCTGATAACTTGATAGCACTCTCTTTGATCCCTGCACCACCAAGGAGGTCTACTCTGGCCGGAATATTATTCACTCTCTTCCCTTGCTTTCTATTCTCCCTTTGCCCTACTGTCACATAACATGATGAAATCTTAGGTTTCTTTCATTAAAAAGAATGAATTTTTTTCTTTTAAAAAATTCCTTCCTGGACCCTCCCTGGGGGTGCAGTGGGTAAACACAGCACTGAGAAGCTAAAAAGCCACTTCAGCACAAGTTCGAACCCCGGCCCCAGAAGTGATCTGGCACAGCAGACCTCTCCTGCTCCCCTCAGCAGAGTATTTCACCGGTCAGCATGTTCTGCTCCTCACTCTGTCTCTGGTGAATCCTCTCACTACTTACCACCTTTGGCCTGTACCCCAGTTCTGTATGCATAAATAAATGAATCTTAAAAAAAAATTTTCTTCCTGACCCTCAGTCAACTCTGATTTCTCAGTCTAATTCACTCTTCTGTTGCACTCTCAGTGTTTCATTTGTAAAAAAAAAAAAAGTTTTATTGAGGTGTAATTTGCACACCATAAAATTTATTCACTCTAGGTACAGAATTCAATAATTTTACTAAGCTAATAGTCATGCATATGTGACACAACCACATTTTAGAATATTTCTTCAGCCTCAGAAAACATTACTCATGTCTATTTTCAATCAATCTCTATTCCTTCCTCTAATTTTAGGCTAATCTGCTAATCTGCTCTCTGTCTGCATTTACCTTTTGGGGACAATAAATATAAAAGAAACCATGTGACATTGTTATTTTACAGCTGGCTTCATTTACTTAAGATGATATTTTAAAGGTTAATGCATGTTATAGCATGTACATTCTTTTTCTTTTCATCTGGTTACTAGTCATTTTCATATCTTCCTTAGTGAAATTTCTAGTAGTCTTTTAGCTATTTCTTGATTGAATTGTTTATTTTCTTAAAGAGTTATGAGTTCATCATGTGTTCTGAATATATCTATAAATGTTTTCTATAATATATAATTCAGCCTTTCTTCATTGAAGAAAACTTTTTTTTTTTTTAAGTTTTGATGAAATCCAATTACTCCATAGTTTTTGTATGGGTAATGTTTTGTTGTCCTGCCTAAGAAGTTTCTTTGTAATCCAAGATCATGAAAATTTTCTAAGATTACTCCTAATGAAAGTTCTGTAATGTTATTCATTTAGATTTAGGTTTATGATCTACTTTAGATTATTTTTTATGTTAGTATGAGATGAGGGTCCAAAACCATTATTCTGTAGATGGATATTCAATTACTGCTGCATCCATATTTGACAAGACCGTCCTTTCCCTTTTAACTATCAAGTCTATTGTAATGATCTCTGTGCCTATCCTTGCCTCAATTCCATACTGTCTTGATTACTGTGAACTTATATTAAATTTTAAAATAAGGGAGTATAAAGTTTCTCAGTTTATTTTCTTCAAAATTCCTTTGCATAGTCAAAGTCTTATATTTCTCACACAAATTTTAGAGTCATCTTGTGCCTCTGGGGGTTTTGGCAAGTCTTGATTTTGATGTAAAGATCACTTATTTGGTGTTTATATCCATAAACATAGAATGCTTTTTGCAGCATTGTGTAGTTTTCAGTGTATGTATCCTATGTTTTATTTTTTAAATCTACTCCTAATTATTTACTCTTTAGATGCCATTATAAGTTGAATTTTCTCAAAGTCATTTTCAAGCTTTCCTTTCCTGGTAATTATAAATACAATATTAATATATTTATAAATGCATTTATAAAAATCTTACATAGCCTGTTTTTATGTTGCTGGATTTTGGTTTATTCGTATTTTATTAGCAAGACCTGAGCTCTAAGCTCCAGTTTTCTGATCTGTAAAACAGGAAAATAAGAATTATAATTTATCTTGGGTTTTTGTAATGGTGGAATGGTATGGCTTAGGTAAAGCACAAATACAATGCCTGAACCTAAGGTATGTTCATAATAAATTATTATTTATCAACACAGTATGAGCACGTTATGTGCATTTTCACACAATTTTGTAAGCTATAACTTAAGTGTGGCTCCTCGTGTGAGTGGTAGTGGGCTGAGGTGATGCATTTTTTGAGAAAATATAGGTGACTCTGTCTTTTACTATAGCCCAGAATCTCTCACAAATGGAAGCACTAGAATTTAAAACAGTAACATATATGGTGCTTTCTCTCTGGCTTATCATTTAGAATAGGTTGGATTCAAGTAACAATAATTGATTTTTTTTAAACTTTCTTTAAGTGTATATCTTTTACTCATAATTTTGTCCTATAAGCAGTAAATGTGATCTCATATCTGTGCTATTTCAGCTCTTCAGGAACATGATTTGGCTCTGCATGTACAAAAAATAACTGGGAAATGTATCATGAAAATAATGCTAATCCCAAATGCCTATGTCCTAAAAATATAGTTACCAGTAAGAGTTCTGTAGGAACTGAGATAGGAGTAAAAGAAAAATCATAGACTTCAATATAATAGTAAACATGGTTTATAAGATTTCTAGAGAATATGGTAGTATTTGTAGTGTGAAGAACATCATCTATGGGGAACACTTGTCTACCCTTTGATATTTTCTACAAATAATCCCATTAGCAGAATCAAGTTGCATTTGCACAAATGTTCACATGTCTGCCAAAATTCCCACTGTACTGTACTGTACGAAATTCACACATACTGTACTTTACTTAAACAAAAGTAATGAATGGATTTTTTCTTTATTTTACTCATTCAACTGTAAAAACATTGAATGATTATTATATTCACTTGGAGAGATGTCTATAATATGCTTGAAGGACATGCAATATACATTTTAAAAGAGTGCTTACATGTGTTTGATATGTTGTATATAAGGCACACACATGTACTACACAATGACCTCTGTCCGATAGGGTTTTGGTGAACAAGACATTCAGAATGTTCACTTCTTGAATGCGTAATTTTAAAAAACAGGATGTGATTCTGCTTTACATTTCAAAAAGCTTAACTACCACATGGAGAATGGGGTATAAGAGACAAGAATGAGAACATGAAGGGCCAAAAGAGACTCTCAATGAAAGATAATGTTGTCTGGCACCAGGGTGAAAAAGAAGACAAAAAGCATAGATTCAGAAGATATTTTGCAGTCAGAGACAAAATAGAAAGTTTAGATAGAAAGGTTATGGACTGATAGAAAGGTTATGGACAGAGAGGAAAGGAATGGAATAAAAGAATGAATCTTGAATTTTGGGCTTGATAAACTGGATAATATTTATAATATTTATCCAGACTGATATTTATAATATTCAGTCTGGTATTTCCAAAGTAATTGAGGTGGCTATTGCATACTAGTAATTAATCTGTTCTTAACTATTGATGTTGTGCTTGCAACATTCCAAAAAGGTATGGAAAAGTATAGGCACTAGAGATTGAGGAATAATAAAATTGGATACCAGTCTTATGAAGTTGAATGGGGGAGTGAGACATGAAATAAACAATATTTAATATACCACACTATGTATTTTCTAGTCACACTAGATATTACTATGTGCCCCCCTGAGAATTTTAGACTATGTGTCTGAAATAATGCAAAAACCAGTGAAGGATTTTTTTAAAGATTTTATTATAATAATTTATTTTAAAAAATCATTTTATGCCTTTTTCCTCTCCGTTGTAATCCCTGTGGACTTTCCAGCACCAAATCACAAGTGTGCCATCACCACAGTCCTGTGCACTACACCCCCCCACCTTTTTTGATCCCACTTCCCATTCCATCCCTGTAAGATGTCTCTGGTATATAGTTGTTCATTATTATTATTTCCCCCACCCCCGCCCCAGTCCTTTATGCTCCTGCTATGAGTGAAACCATCCAGCATTTTTCTTTTTCTTTCTGGCTTATTTCATTAAACATGATCTTTTCCAGCTCCATCCATGTTGCTGCAAAAAGGTATGATTTAATCTTTTTGATTGCTGAGTATTATTCCATTGTATATATGCATCACATCTTTTTATTCCAGTTATCTACTTTTGAGCATTTGGGTTGATTCTATGTTTTTCCTATTTTAAATAAAACAGCAATAAATATGGGGGTGCAGGTGTCCTTTTGAATCAGTATTTTTGTGTCATTTGGGTAGATACTAGGAGTGGGATTGCTGGGTCATATGGAAGTTCCATTTTTAGCAATTTGAGAAACTTCCAAATAGTTTTCCATAGTGGTTGTAGTAGTTTGCATCCCCACTAGCAGTGCAGAAGAGTTCCTTTTCCTCTACATCCTCAGTGAAAGATTTTTAATCAAAAGTCCCTTGAGATGATTTGATTTGAATGAACTAAGAAGTGAGTTGTATTCTGTTGTTACTGGTATCTTGAGTCTTTGAGTCATTGAATGAGCTACATGATTTCTGAGGCTGTCCCTCTCTATAGTTCTAGAGTGTAAAGGTTACTTTATGGTACGGCTCATAAGTAACACTAATGTCCATTTTTATTAAGTAATTTAAACATATACATAGCAGCAGTCTATGTATTCATTTATCAGCCCAAATGCCACTTGTTTGTTTAATCTGTTCCCTAAAGAATTCTGTAGAACCTATCCTAACATCACTTTCAGTTACTCTTGCTATATAGATATATATTCCATGTTCACTTATTTTTATTCTAGGAGATTTAGACTATTAAGGGGACTGGGACATTAGTAGGATGCTATGAAATGTACTCCATACTGTCAAAAGAAAGCAAGAAACAAACAAGGACAAAGCCTCAAGTGCCAACCCTTTGATGGGCCTGTAGGCACTTCAGATGCTTCTCCAACACTTAGATGTCTTCCCTACCAAATGAACTGATTATGATGGGGTATCAGGTGTGCGTTTTCTCAGAAAAGTATGCACCTCCCCTGCCCTAGGTTTAAACCATAGCTGGAATCTACGGTAACCCCTTACAATTTGCCAGGAGGTGGGCCTTGGGTTGGTACAGTATGAATGGCTGGCCATCAGATATCCTGGGGAGTCTGTCAAAAAGTCTGGGAGACATGAACCTACCTGCTTGTGTACATTGGTCAGTAAGGAAGGATTGTTTGAAGTGTTGGCGGTGTAGCCTGTGACCAGGAGGAGGAAGTCTGCAGCATGAAATTGACCCAGAGCCCTGATATTGTTGAGAGCTGGGGGAACCAGGTCTGGAAATTTTTATCTTCTGATTTCTAGGTAGGTACTTAAAGATAATCTTTTCTAAGTAACTTTCAGATATTTTGTTTTGATTTTGCTGCTGCTACTGTTGTGTGGGCATATAGAGAAGAAAATTATTCCCTTTACATGGGACAATCATTCTGATCTAGTCCTACTAGAAATCTTTCCCAAGCTGCAGGGTCTGGTGAAAGTGGAAAAATCACCAAGGCTCTTTATGTTTCTTCAAAAGTAAAAGAGCAAAAATACATATTTTTCCAGACTTTGAGATTATGTTCATTCAGGTTCATGATTAGTGGTTTTTGTTGGAGAATGATTTATCATTCTGTAATATATCTATTTATTCAGAGTTTGTCATCTTAATTCAGTTTGTTTGTTATCAATACAAATAGTTTTGGTAGTAGTCTTTGGATTCATATTTTCATAGAAGATATTTAACATATTATTTTTATATTCTTATTTATTTTATGTGTGTTTCATGTAACCAACATAGAATATATGTTTAACTTTTGATTTTTTTTTCATTCCAAATGAATAGTGTGATGATTGATGGATGAGTTCATTTATATTTATTTTTCTTTATTTTTTTAAAAAAGATTTATTTATTTATTTATACAGAACTGGGGTACAGGCCAGAGATGTAGAGGGTGAGAGGATTCACCAGAGACAGAGCGGGGAGCAGAACAGGCAGATCAACAAAGTACACTGCTGAGGGGAGCAGCGGGAGGGCCAGGAGAGGTCTGCAGTGCCATGTGGTCACCTCCGGGGCAGGCGGCAGGCGGGGATGGAACTCATGCGGAAGTGGCTTAAGCTTCTTAGTGCTGTGCTTTAACCTGCTGCACCACCAGGGAGGGCCTCATTTATATTTATTATGACTGTTTTTCTCCCTTGCTTTTCTTCCTTTTCTGCTTTTTGTGTTATTGAAATTTATTCACTTTCTCACACTGCTAGTTTCATACCTAAAGCCTATATTTCTATTTTAGTAGTTATCTTTTAATTTTTACTACAACTATTTAGCAGTATTTTAATGAAAGAGGAGATGATTCAATATCTGTATCTTTCCCTTGAGAAAAACCAGTATTTTAGCTGCAAAAACTTTTTTCAAATCTTGTCTCAGATCCTAAGGTGACTGTTAAACTGAATTTTAATTCTACCTATTACAGAATTTGGGTCTTATTCACGTTAGTGTTACATTGTTGGGTAGCATTGTTTTACCACTGTTTGTCTATCATTGACTTTTTACATCATATTTCCAGTTTATTTTTCTTCTTGCTAAGTTTACACTTTGTACTTCTTTCAGTGAGAGTCTATCTGCTGTAACTTTTGAACAACCAAAACTGGCTTTGTTTTGTTCTTACACATGAAAAATACTTTAGTGAAGTGTAAAAATTACAGGTCCTCTTCCTTCACTTTCTCAGTGCTGTAAAGATGTGCTTCTTACTTCCAACCCCAGTAAAGGGCCTGTTATCTCCTTAATTGTGATTTTTTTCTTATAGGTAATCACTCTCTCTTCCGTGTCAGGTTTTAACATTTTTGTTTTATCTTTGAGGTTCTACAGTTTCACCAGTCACTTTAGTTGTAGATATTCTTAGCACATAATTTGTATTTCTTAGGAAGACTTCTGTTTTTCCTTACTTCTGGCAAATTCTAAGCTATTTCCTTTTTCACTATCTCTTGCCTCACTGCCACTTCCTTTAGCTTATACTTCTGGAATTCTTTTCAGGTGAGACATGCGGTTTCTCAAGGCTATATTTTAGCTGAATCCTAATCTTTGCCTTTCTTCCTGGGACCTCCCTTCCTTCTGATTCTTTCATTTCCTAGGTTTGCCTGGGAACAAGCCTTTCTATTTTATATATATATATATATATATATATATATATATAAAAGAATCAACTCTGTTTCCAAGATGTACAGTTTAAGTAACTCGTTCATATGTTGATGAACTGGTAGATCTTACTTCAGCAGCTGTGACGCAGCATGTATTGAATAAGGCTGTTCAGTGAGGAAGTGGAGTGGGCTGGGCCATGGTGCAGCCACAGGTGAGATCCCCCATGGCTACTCCAGGCTGTTCCAGTGCACAGTCTCACCAGGCCCCACCCCATCACTACGGAACTGGCGATCTGTGGGCTTTGGTTGGCCCCTTCTGTTCCTGCAGTTAAGTGTTCTAGCCTGGAGTCTGGTTGATCTGCATCCCTTCTGTCAGCCTGGGGTGTGGGGGTGGAGCGTGGGAGTCTGCTCTGCCTCCATCCTCTTTTCAACCCCTTGTTTTGGCACAAATGCTTCTGCCCTCCTTCCTCTAAAGCCTTCTTTTTTTGCTTCTTAATAGCCTTTTCTTTCCTTAAAAACCTTCCTCCTGCATATCAAAAACTTTGGCTTTTAAAAGTATTGTTTCTGATCTGGAATCAAGAGCTTATTTTGGACGTTAAAAAACTGAACACTGACTCTCTCTGTGTTTCAACAGTTCTTCAAGTTCTGTGGGAGCTGGACAAGAAGAAAAAAAAAAGAAAAGCACAGACACTGTATCTTAAGATGCTTTCCTGCCACAGCATCTAAAATAGATTGGCCCCCGGCCTGGTATATAGTGCATAGGAAATGTGTGTTCTCTGAATCCTTTATGTTTATAAATTGCCATATTAAACATGTGTAAGTGCACAGCTCTGTGGAGTTAAGTACATTCATATATTTTGCAATCAAGCTTCAGGATTTTGTCACCTCTCAAAACTGAAATTGTGCCCATTAAACAGAAATTCCCCATTTTCCTTCCTTGAACCCCTTAGTAACAACTTTGTTTCTATGATTTTAACTACTCTGAGAAACTCATATAAATGGAATCATTTAGTATTTATCCTTTTGTGACAGGCTTATCTAACACAGTATAATGTCCTCAGGGTTCATCTATGTCAGAACACATGTTAGAATTCCCTTCCTTTATAAATCTGAATAATAATACACTGCATGCATATGCTACATTTTTCTTTACCTGTTCATGTAAGGTTGTTGGACCTTTGGGTTTCTTCTACCCTGGACAAATATCTCTTCAAGACATTGCTTTCAATTCTTTTGAATGTATCCTAGAAGTAGAGTTGCTGGATCATACAGTGATTCTATTTTTAATTATTTGAGGAACACTTATACTGTTTCCATAGCAGCTGAACAGTTTTACATTCTCACCAACAGTACACAAGGGTTCCAAAATCATAATGTCATCACATCCTTGCCAATACTTACTATATCTTCTCTCTCTTTCTCCATTTTAAGGATGGGGGGGGGGTGGCTATTTCATTGTGGCTTTGAATTTCATTTCATTTCATTTCCCTAATGATGTGATGTTGAGAAATTTTTTTTGTATTTTGTAAAAAAACTACATTTGCTACTTACATTTTGCAACATCTGATCTATTCAATTCAGAGGAATTACTCAAACATCTATGTGTTTCGTAAACTTTGGTAAGTTTGACTACTTCTCTAGAATTTAGTCTTCTAGAATTTAGTCCTCTTCTCATTCTAACTTCGGCTTCTTTCTCTGCTCAGGACTGATGCATAACATCATTCTGGTTTTCAGACCTTCCATGTTAAGAGAGTCAGAGATCAAGAAGCTTGTTTTAGGCTGAAAAACCAGACTCTGAGAGTAGGTAAATATGGTTGTTTCATGAAAGGGTGAGGGGTGGGTCTGGGAACATGGGAAAACCTGAGGCATCAAGCAAACATCATGTCCAGAAAAATTTAGGAAGCAAAATTGGATCTAAAACAATTCCACAATCTTGAATTGGAAATACAGTCAGAGAGCTGGGAAAGCAGATTTCATAGTGCCTGTTTGTGCAGATATGAAGGGTGCTGAGTAGTATTGCCTCTGCTTGGCCTGGGGTTCAGATGAGGCCTTATGGTCTATGTGTGGGGGAAGAGAGTGCCTCATGGCCATTTGTACATGAACCCTGGCTCTAACCTTCCATCCTACTGTAGAGTTGCATGGAAAGATTTTGATATGTGAGAAAGGGTGTCCAGTAGGAGAGCAGGCCTCGCATGAATTGGGTCTACTTTGAGAAGTGTTTCCAAACCAGAATATAAATGGCTTTCATTTTTATGCAAACATGAATGAGTCATGTGATGGCTCATTTGAGTATTTTGGGATACAATACATATTTTGCAATCTGGATGTTATATAGGTATATGTAAGTTATTTTATTCCTTATTTACTTTGAATTTATGCAGAGTCTTGCTTATAAATGTTACTCCTCCCCTTCCTGGGAACATGGATACACTTTTACATTAAATTAATTTATTTCTTTTCTTACATTGTTCATTTTGTTTGTTTTTTTATACAGTCTTTGATTTCTCCTTTCAGGTATATTTCCTGTAGCTCTCCCACCACCAAAGCACTTGTGATTCATCACCACTGTCCCTTGTGCTCTTTCCTCCTGTCTTGACTCCTCTCCTTCATCTTCCCCCCATCCGCCTCAGATCCACATTTAGCTTGCAGCTCTGTTTCCTTTCTGGCCTGTTGTTCGGTTTCTCTATATTCCACATGTAAGTGAAACCATCTGATATTTCTCTTTTTCCTTCTGACTTAACTTCCCTTAGCATAATCCCTTCCAATTCTGTGCAGGGACATGGACAATTTTTGCATAATAGAATCTGAGAGAAGCAAAGGGTTGATATGATTATTATGTAGAAATTACAATTTTGGGTCATAGCTTTCATGTCAAACCCTTTTCAGTGAATCTGTAACTTCTTTTCTGGAACTTTTCAAGAGGCTTTGAGTCGAGTACATTACATCTACAACACTGCATCTACATGGCATATAGATTATTTAAGGCACTGAATTTATTCTTTTTTGAATTAATTTATTTGGGCTTTTATGTTTTATTTCTATTGTTGATATTTCTTTTGAATCAATGCTCTTTATGGATCTCTTAGCCTGTAATTAGAGTAAGAATGAGTATAGTTACGTATCACTGGAGACTTTTTTCTGTCTTTAGATCATCCTTTTAGAGATCTTAATAAAATAGTGCCACTGTGCCCAAGCTGAAATAAAAAATAAATTGGTGAAACCTATTTGTACTAACTTCCTAACCCACTCCCAGCAAAAACTTGATGATTTGCTGCTAAATCTTAAAAGTATAACATTACCCAGTGGTTTGTAAGGTATAAGCTGGGGACTGTCACATATGACAACTGGCAATGTTAATTTGTGAGAGGCTAGTTTTGGAAAGCAATATGGCAAAAAAGGAGAAAAAAATCCAAAACAACAAAGTGATATGGCATGTAGAAAATACAAGCATCTTCACAAGGAAAAAATGCCCAGTGGAGAGGCACGATTTGTGCCTGAAAATCATTTTACACAGCAAACACTAAACCTTTCCAAAATGACTTTTTTGGTGGTGTGAACCAGCAAATGCCTGTGGGAATACGTGGCTAGCTAAAACTTCAGCACTCACTTTCACTAAAGTTGTGCTTCCTCTTCTGTAAAATGAAGATGATAACAATACCTAATTTAGAAAAATTATTGTTAAGATTAAATGAGAACAGTAATAACTGCAGGGAATATAAATTACCTAATGTAAAAGAATGAAAAGATTTGCATTTACAATGACATTTATTTTGCCATCATTCATAATTTAAAAATTTGAAAGTTACTGAAATGTCCACCTATAAGAGAAATAATATATGACTGAATAACATTTTGGTGAAATGTTTTTTAGCCATTAATAAAGATTATGTAACAAACTAAAAGGAAGAGAAATTTGTGAATAACATAAATTGAAAAGTAAGAGATAGTATTTATTTATAGCATTCTTAAACATATAAAATGAAAATATGAATGAAATAAGGGAGAGTGTTACCACCAAAATAATAGATGTTTGAATTATAATTCTTTTATATTGGGTTTTTCTGTAACATTATTTCATTGCATTCATAATTAAAACATGGTAGCATTATTAATTACTTTTTTCTGTTTATGAAAAAAAGTTACATAGATAATGCAGAAAATCATTAATAACAAAATAAAATTAAAAATACAGTTACATTTTGTGTTAGTATTTTAATTTTTATTGCTTCACACTTTTCCAAAATTAATATTGCTTTACTTGCAATTAATCTGCTTCTCAGTGCACTGCTTGTACACGGCTTCTTTAGCTCTGATCTTTTCATGCAAACTTCTTCCTTTTCTAGAAGCTATACATCTCTGTCCTGTTGAGAATACCAAAAAAGTCCTGCTTGGAAATATTTTAGTGTTGCTGTGAAAAATCATTTTCAGAAGTGAACTCTGCCTCTATGCTGGATAACAGTCTTTTTTTCCCTCCTTGTGATACTGTTTGTGTTTCCCACACTGCATGACACTGTGTGTTGCTTTCTCTTTAATTTTGACTCTTGGCCCCATGCACTTGCCCGTAAGTCCACGAAATCCTCTCTAGGTGGAAAGCATGGGGTTGGCAGTGCTCTCAGCTCCTTTTGTACTTAGCAGGCATTTATCTATTTTTCTTCTACACTCAGCAGGAAGGTTCACCATTGTCAGTCCAGTAGTTTCAGAGTTAGGGAATACTTTACATTTTATGTACATAGACGCTCTGTCAACACATAGATACTTGCAAAACTCTCAGTCCAGGGTGCCTACTCCCAGGATTCTTTTTATCTTGGCCACCTGTAAATAGTGCTTTTCATGAAAGTAAGTGCTACCTCTAGATAAAATTAATTCTCTTCTGTTTCTTGAGTGGGCGCAGGACAGAGAAGGGAAGGGAAGAGCCCTTTAACAGTCTAGGTTTTTGTCTCCATTTGATATTCCCATCACCTGACAATCAGTGTAGGGATGCTAAACACCAGGAACTAGAACACACTGGAAGCTTTGACGAGAAATAGACCAGTTGAGGATGTCAAGTGGGTTAGATCATACCTGAATGGACTCTCCAGGGAAAGTCCAGAAAGCACAGGAACTGAAGTTAAGGTCATATTAAAGAGAATAAGATTTTGGTCTGTTTTATTACATCAACAAAAAGAGGCAAAACCCAGAAACAGAGCTAGGCTGAGTATGGTGGGGACTGCAGGTGAGGCGTGAGTTGCTCTTCACTGACTGTGTCTGAGGGAGACCAGGAAGCCTCAGTGGCGGAGAGTGAGGAACCCTGCTGAGTGTCCCAGGCTGAGGACAGGTCCTACCTGCTGGTGACTGTGAATTCCCACTCTCCTTTCCCCAGCAGAGAACTTCAGGTTAAAATGATCCTGAAGTCAGTCCTCTACATGCTCGATGACCAGTCAGGAGGGTCAGGATAATAGAATCACATGTGTTCATTATGAAACTTTTGGGCAAATTATCCTGGTGGGTCTCCTTGCACTCCCTCAACTTTGCTCTGTTACATCCCATTCTAATTTAGTAGGAAATAATTTTTAGGATAAGAAATAATTAAAGATGGACAAACTATACAAGTAAACTTGAAAAACTTGCATATGACTTGCTTATAATTTCTTTATATGAGGAAATTACTACCTTCTTGTATAGTCTTATATTATGAAATTATGCTCTATAACCATAAAAAAATGGCAGTAATTTGGTTGCAGTTACCTTAAAGTTACAAAAAGCACAAATACATGGACATTTTCTGTATGTTTAAGTAATAAATGAGTCATGTTTGCACCACAGAGTATGTTTGTGTGGAAGTCCAACAATACCGGGCTTTATGTCCGAGATGCAAGTGTCTCACCACACTAGAGGAGGAACCAAACAACCCACAGCATGATGAGCTAATAAGAGGTTAAATAAAAAGTTATTTATATTTTAAGAAGCAAATCCGGCAGCAATTAAAACTGGCAACAGACAGTGGCAACTGACTTGAGACAGTGAAACTATTAATGAACTGAAAATTGCCCCTCAAATTGGAAGTTTTGCAGCTTATATGTGCCTGACAGTAGAAGCTTCCAAAATCCCACACCCTTGTGTAATGATCAGATACTCACAAGAATGCTGATTTAAAGCACTAGCAAACTCAAGGAGCTTACTAATTTTTTTTTCGCCTGAGAATACCAGATTTTTAGTCATCTTTAGTATCTTAATAAGTTGTAAATAAACAGCTGTGAGTTGTAGAACCTATGGAACTTTAAGTTACCTATGCACAAGCATTTGCAATCAATTTGCGTTTTGTAAAATGAGTGTTCTTGGTCAAGGAGGAAAAGGAAAGCCTTACTTAGGGTTAGTTGTCTCACATATTACCAGCTTTTCAGGTAGAGAAAAACCTCACTCCTGGGGAATGAGATATGAAATTATGTAATGTTCCTCTACCACATGTTAGGAATTGCTCTTGAAAGCACCAAAAATTTAAAGAAGCATTTTAAATAGAAATTGTTCCAAAGATATGTACTAATCATTTCTTTTCCTTTTAACTAGAGTATACTCATGCCAATTAAGTTGTCTTCATCATTGTTATTAATAAAATCAGTTGTTGCAAAACGCTGCAATAAAATGTTACATATAGGGTTGTCTAAGAGTGGGATATGTGCACCTAAATTACATAATCATAATCTGTTCCTTGCAGTCAAAAATGTAATAGTTTTTCCCAGCCTTCTTTTCTGCTATCAGATCATCACTTTTCCTCTCTCACTTCTGCAATCCAATTTGCCCAACCTTCTAACTGGCTATTTCTGACTTGAATAAAAACTGTTTTGTAAGGAACTATTATGTTTTAGGGCATTCTAAATGTGTTTAGATTTTGTGTTAAGTAACATTTAAAAAAATGTGATTCTTCTATGTCTATAATATCGAAATCAAATAAATGGAGTTAGAAGCATTGAATTGGTAGCACAAAAAGGACTTATTTGTTCATATATTTTATATGTTTAAGTTCTATTAATATTATTGCTTTGCATAATCAAAATGCCATATATTTTTAATGATACTTTTCATTGTGTAAAGATTTTGACCCATCTTTTCTCAAATGATCCTTTTGAAAATCTTCATGGGTAGGCAGAATTAATCATCATCATTCATTCATTCATAGAGTTAACTAATAATTACTGATGATGGGTTATGTGTCACACTTTCAAGAAACCAGAACTCTGAGATGTTAGATAATATGAAAAAAGTAAATGCCTAGTGAGTGACAAAGCTAGGTAGAATTCTAGTGTTCCCTCTTCAGTGTTCTTTCCTATATAATGTGGAGTTAAAATGACTGTATTTCTTTGACCTGGGGGTGGAGATAACTATTATTTAACCATCTGCATTAATTTTATGAATTAGATATTTTTATACAGAACATAGTTAAGATGCATGTAAACTTAGATCTTTGACCATTTATAAAAGCAAAGCCGTGAGTTGCAGTTCTCTAGGCTGTACATGGAATATGATCATTGACTGGACCATGATCATTGTGCAGTACTTATCTCTCTCATACAACATTTTAAAAATACCTGCAATTTTTAGCTGGGAAAACTCCAAATAGGCGGAAACATACCTTCCCAGTCACTTTTCTTTAAGGCAATAGAAGTCTTTTATCAAATAAGGTGTGTGGGTGACTCCTTCGTAATGTGCAAAAACTGAAGACCCCCATGACCTTTTCATCTCCTTTTCAGTATAGATCCTCTGAATCCATCTCCCTTGCTGTGCTTCCCCAGAATAGATCTTTTTAAAAGGTCTTAAATTCCCAAGTATTGTCAACTGTTCTTCTGGAAAATGATCTTCTCTTAAAGGAATATATGCCCAGGTCCTTGTCCACTGTAATTGTGTCAAAACTTGGGGCTAAAAAAAATGTCTACAGTCTGTCCTTTAATGCAATGATAGAAGTTGAGGACTTTGTTTTAAAAAGAAAAGAAGAATAAAAACCTAACTTTTATTTATAGAACAGTAGAGATGGAAGGAATTTAAGAATGGACTGTTTAGAAGAGCTCTTCTACTTGGCTGTGTGGTGGCCCCACCTGGGATACCTAAAAATCTCACCCCTCCAGCAGGTGATTTAATTGTTTCATTTCTATTCCATGAGGTGGACAGAAGTGGGTCAGGCAGAGGAAGGCCCAGTAGAGAGGGATCCTGTAAAATGAACTTGTCTTAAACATCTAAAGTGCAACATGCTGAGTATGTTTTAATAGCAAACACAGGTGATGCTGGACAAGGATATTTCTAGCTATTGAGAAAGGAAGATCAGGAAGAAAAAAAAAAACTCTGTGTTTCAAAAAAAGAAATCAGAAACATTAAATCTTTCATTTGTTGAATTGAACAATGACCATAAAATAAATCTGAAAAAAAAAAAAATCATGGGCTCCCTGAATTGGCAGGAAATACATTTAAACATAAATAGTTTAAGTGAAGATTTAATTGCAAATGAATACCCCCCCACAATTGTATAGTTCTCAACCAATTGTCTCTTATAAGTCAACTTTGTGCTCTATGTATTAATTCATTTGGCCACCCAGATATGACTGTAAAATGTTATTATTTTTCTTGATGAAGGTACAGAGTAGCTAAGGAATGTTTGTGTAGTATTCCTATATATGACAGGGCAACATTCAAACCTATCAGTCAGACTTCTGAACCTCAGACGTAAACACCATGCCATTCTGTCTTCTACATCAACTATCTCAAAACAAAGTATTCTTTTTGTTTTGTGAATATCTTTTTGCTTCCTAGCTTTCCAGAAGGAGACATTTTTAAAAGCTATTATCATAATATATTTATTATAACTGGCCAAAGAAACTACCTTTTTTTTTTTCCCTGAAAATAATGCAGGCTTTTAAATCAGTCAGTGGAGGAGAAAGATGAGTCAGCCTTATTCCAGCAGAACTATACTAGAGAAAGTCAGTTGGTGGTAGGAACTTGGATAAGAATTTGATTTAGCCGTGTGTTCTAGAATGGAGAAGTATAATTCAACTATCTAGTAAATAAGGTGGTGGCATCTCAGTCACACTGTCTCTTGGGAAACACAGTGTTCAGATTTATCTATATGCCTTAGAATAATGATCAAAAATAAAAAGTTAATATCAATATTAAGTAATATTAAAAATGTTGCAACAATGTTATGCTGAGTGAAAGAAGCCAGACACAAAAGACTACATATTACATATAATGTTTATATGAAATGTCCAGAGTCAGCAAATCCATAGAGACATAAAACAGATTTGTGGTTTCCAGGGACTTGGAGGGTGAGTGGGAGGGAATTGGAAATAATGATTTCATAAGAACAAGGTTCCCTTTTGAGGTGCTGAAGATGTACTGGTGCTTGAGAGTGGTGATAGTTGAACAACATTGCAAATAGAGTACAAGCCATTGAATTATACATTTTAAAATAGTTGAAATGGTAACTTTTATGTTATGGGAAGTTTACTTGAACTAAAAATACAATACAAATACTATTAAACAAAGGAAAGAAATATTCTAAATTCTCAAGGGAAAAATATGTCTTTGAAAATGACTTATTTTAAGATCTAGAAAAAATGAAGCATTCTCAGTGACTTCAACTTAATGCCAGGAAGTTATGTCATCTTTCAGGAAGTGCAGAGATATCTATTAAACTTATTTTTTAAGGTATAAGCAATAAAATAATGTGAAAATAACTGTGTGTGATATGGAAGGTTTGAAATGAAATTAAAATTAAGATTTCCATTAGTAGAACCAGAATCTTAATGCAGTTAAAGGGACTCAAAAGCTGACTTGATAGAGTGGAAAACTGAATCATTGACAAAATTAAAAAAAAAAAAATGAGATTTGCATCATAATGCAAAAAGGACAATATAAGAAAATGATGACAGGGTAGGTAATACACAAGACAGACAAAAAGTGGGAGAGCTCAGAATGAGGCATGATGAAAAAGAACAAACAACAATTGAGGATCTTTTCTAAGCTAAAACAAAGACCTAAAATAGGGGTAGGAAACACTTAGGATATTTGATACAACATTGTTGAAAAGAAACTTTTTTTAAAGGATTTATTTATTTATACATACAGACCTAGGGTATAGGCCAGAGGTGCAGGTTCGGTGAGAGGATTCACCAGAGACAGAGAGGGGAGCAGAACAGGCAGAGTGAGGAAGTACACTGCTGAGGGCAACAGCAGGCGGGTCAGGAGAGGGTTGCCATGCCATGTGGATCATCTCTGGAGCAGTACTGTGGTGGCTGCAGCTGGCTTGCAGAATTGCACTTTAACCCGTTTCACTGCCAGGAGAGCCGAGAACATTTTTTAATACACCTAATTTTTATTCTACATAAAGAGAAAGAAAACACCAAATAGTTACTAATCAAGACAAACACTTTGCCTGCAAAGAAAAAAAAAAATTAAACTCGATCTAGTTTTCTCTACACCATAGATTATTAGAAGGTGTTGAAATAAATTCTATAGAATTTTAAAGAAAAAAAAACTACTGTACAAGTATATTTCCCCAGCCAATTTATCATGTGTGAAGGCAATAGAGAGATTTACTGAGATAAGAAAGAGCCCAGAAACTATAAATTCTTATCTTTTAGAAACTACTTGAGTAAAATGGTTCAGGAACTCTAGGGAACAATGCTGCAGTTTCTTACAGAGCTGAAGATGCAATTCCCTTTAATATAGCAATTGCATTCTTGGTATTTATCCCAAAGAAATGAAAATTTATGTTCATACAAAAACCTGTACCAGGATGTTCACAGAAGTTTTATTTGCAATAGCCGAAAATGGAAACAGCCGGATAACCTTCAGAAGCTGAACGGTTCAACTATGGTACATCTATTCCCTGAAATAATATTCAGGCATATAAAGGAACAAGTTACTGATCCATGCAACAACATGGATTCACCTCAAGAGAATTATGTTTAGTGAAAAGACCAGTCCCCCTAAGTAGCATACCATACAATTCCATTATATCATATTTTTGAAATGAAAAAATAAAGTATGGAAGCCAGATTAGTCATTGTCAGTGGTTAAAGTATGTTCAGAGGTGATTGAATAAGGGAGGGTGGTGAGTGTGGTCATGAAAGGGAGCATGAGGAATTCTTGTGAGGATGGCGCTGTTTTGTATCTTGCTGGAAAGAAACAAAACCTGCGATAAATTATATGTAAATAACCAGCCATATGTAGCACAAGTAAGTGAATACAAGTGAAGTGTGAGGAATCTAAATGACATGTAGATTGTAGAAATGTCAGTAGTCTGTTTGCATTAAACTAGAGTTTTGCAAGACATTGGAGAAAACAAGGAAGGCATATATAGGATCTCTCTGTGTTATTTCCTACAACTGCATGTGAAGCTACAGTTCTCTCAATACAAAATTACTTGAAAAATCACTTAAATCAAATTAAGATCTCAAAGATGATAGTCTGATAGAAAGAATAAATACTAATACAGAATCAAACCCTAATATTAAAAATATTTTCTGAGACTGTGTAAAAAATTAATAACAACAATCTGATTTTAAAACCTCATTTCGTACAAAGAATGGGGAATGAAGAAAATAGAATTGGCACAATTTTCCTTCTCCAGCACTGAAGAGTTAGAAGATATATTTTCATTTTTACTTCATTAGAGAAAAATAAGTTTGTTTTTTTTTTCCCCAAGTTTTGTTCACTTTTTAGAATGAAGTAGAATTGGAATAGAATGTATGCCCTATAAATCTTTTGGGAGGATAAACACAGAAAAAGAAAAGAAGATGTAAAAGCAAGAAACAAAGTATAAAAGGAGATACCAAATAAAGAGAAGTGGCCACGACAATAAAACTAAGTAAATTTCCCAAGTAAGATAAAAATTGTCAGAGCAATATTGAACTATTGCTGCTTTTAGAAGAAATACCTAAACTGTAATGAACCAAAAACTTAAAATTAAAATTTAAACAAATATTTATTCAGCAAACACAAATAAAAAAGAAACATGGGGTGGTTCCATCCAGTTAAATCAGCAAGTCGACCTTTCTCTTTTGAGGATTTGGAACAGGAGTGAAATGGTGCTCCCCATTCCATATGGCTCACTTTCCAAAGTTAGAAGTCAAAGTGTAACTAACTGTTAGATAAAATATGTTTTCTCTTTCTACTTGAACATACAAACCTTCAAAATGATCTCCAAGCCTAGGGTTAAAAACAAAATGCTGAGACTCCTCCAAGGTCCCGGATGGAAAATGGCAACATAATTGGGGCTGGCTGTGCTTAGTCCTCAGGCTTGACCTGCTTCCTTTGCTCTCCACAGGGTCTGGCACCCAGTGACCACCCAGCCGGCATTTCTGTCCTCCAGACCCAACACCTGTCCTGTCCACTCCTCCTGTCTAAGCTGTGCAACTCCCTGAGATGATGGCATTGGGAAGAGGCTGCCTGCCTTTGTAATTGGATTCTTTCATTTAATCAGTCACCATGAAGTTTCCATGGTGCTCCATATTCTTTTACAAGTGTTTTCACACTGCCACCTATATTCAGGAGTCCCTAAAAAGGGGGTCTAGAAAAATGGGGAAAGCGATCCTCCCTCCAGCTTGGAGTCCACATTATTTTCAGCTTCCTTATACATTGGGCTTCTGCTTCACATTTTGTGTAAAGACAGGAAGGACACATAATTAAAAAAACAAAAGACATTCAAATTTAAAATTGAATTGCTTATTGAGTCCTTTACTATTGATAATTTGCACCCAATTTTTTTTTTTTTTTATGATGGGCACCTTTTCCCCATCTTATCTTTCTAATTCATCTTTTTCCACTAAAAGGTGTCTCCTATGTCCATCTGTTCCTTCTTCTTCTCCTTTTTTTTTTAAAACTCAAACAAGTTTAGATTTTCTTTGCAGGTATTCTAAGAGAAATGTGTGCATTGTTCTAGTTAGTAAATTACCTTCTGTTGTACTGAAAATTTCTATACACTTTGTCTCCAAATATGATTTTGGGCTCCTTTAAGAAAAGAATTTCTCTTTTTACCATGGTGCTGCCACAGAGAAGGGCTCACCAATGTCTATTGAATGAATGGATCTTCTGTGCAACTTCTGTTCAAGTTCCATGTTGATTGAGCCAGCAGGCTTCAGGAACACTGGGAGGATCCTGGGAGATTCCTGGGCTGTCTCCCAGAGAGCCTAGTGCCGCTCCCCCTCTCATCCCCAAGCTGCCAAAGCCATGTCCCACTGGAGGTGCTCTTCTGGAGACTCTGTGGCAACCTACTCTCAATTGTCTTCCTGGGAGGGTGTTCTTTGGAGGATAAAATATTCTAATAATGGGCAGAAACAGGTGGGTTGACTTGGATGTCTCTTTTACCCTGTACAATTAATAAGCAGGAATTCTGGTTTTTACAATCATTTATTTTATGTGATTTTGGTTTATTTTCCTAAGTTTGGTACACAATGGAAAACAGACAAAATGTGCTTTCCATCGTTCATTCACTGAGGTTCAACTCTTGGGACATATGGACCCCATTACCATGGTGGCGGCTCTTATGAGGCTCTCTCTGAGCAGCTGGCTGAATATCTCCCTCCCAGACCTCTCTATCTTCTACCTCATCACCACTGTGACAAATTAAATATCTTTTTCTTTCTAATCATTACCAAAAACTGATTACAGATGCCTGTTAGCTTATGTATTTAGAAGCAGAAGTCTATCCTTCAATAATTGACACTAGGAAGGGATGGAGGGGTGACTGGTAGGAGTTCTGTGCTTCCTGCAGGGTAAGTCAAAGCCAAGATGTAAGGTAGGAATGATGTAAGGGGAGGAAATAATTCTGAGGAAGAGGCTAATTACCCCCAGAGCTGGTTTGTAATGAAGGGCTGATTATAGCTGGGAAATTACCTTCTTTTGATTCTCATGCATTTAATGGTGCTATAGAGAAAGAGTTTTGGTTGCTCTGGCGCCTATCCAGGACAATATTATTTAATAATAGTAGTTGCTCAATTCTCACATACTAGAGTTTGCAGGCTGGGAGACTGGGTCACTAATGCCCCTTTATGTTCCTTTCATCCCCATTGATTTTACAATACGTAATTTATCTTCAGAGTCTGCTCTCTCTCTCTCTCTCTCTCTCTGTGTGTGTGTACATGTATATAATGTAGTGTGGAATAGCAGTTGCAAATGTTAGTGCAAAAGAAACTTCAGAGGGTGCATAATTTACTGAAGTCCACAACAGAGGCTGTCAATAGCAGCTCTTGGCAGCCCACAGAGGTTTAGGTGCCCAGTGGTTGGCAACACTTTTGGATTCTTGTCATGGAATGATTCATTTAAACACAATATAAATACATGATTTACATTTCCTTAAAGAATTGAAAGAAATATAGAAAACAAATGTAAGTTGACTTCTTTGTAAAAATGATCACACTCTTATCAAGTAGCTTGGCTCATATTCATTCCTAAAATTGTCATCTTTATCTCTTTAAGTTGTTCTAGAAAATTCAGCTAGCCTAAAATAAAAGAAGATTTTTGAAATTTTCTTCTCAGTGTTATAGAAATATTGTAAAGCACTATATTTGAAGCTAATAAGAACTCTAAGTTTGAAGTCAATACTGAATTGTTTCAGCAGATACTCATCTGAGAAGATCTGCATGACACTCACTTTCTAGCTCTCTCAACTCCTCACTTTGGACATTTATTAATTTTTATGGAGTCATGAGTGTGGCAGGAAAGAGTTGTTCAGGTCTTTCCTCCCTCAGGGACATGTGGGTGACTTGGGGACTCTGAGGGAAGAAAAGATTCAGAAGGGATCCTAAATTGATGTCCTCCAGAGTTCAACCCTGCCCCACACTTCCTTGCAGCATTGCAAATCTATGAAGTGAGGTGATTCCCACCTCTGCCATTCACAGAGCTTGAGGATAGTTCCTCCATAGTGATCTATAGGATGCTGTGAAGAACTATTCTTTTGTTCATTTTAGTATGAAGTGCAAATGTCACTTCATCTAGTTGGAAGCACTTAGCACTACTTTGGGCACAGACTTCAAAGCTCTCATGATGGCATCTATACCTACCTTTTAAAAATTATCAGACTTTAGGTAACTGGAAATAGACCCCCATCCATATGAATCTCCAAATTGCATCATTGCCCCTAAATGAACCAATCAACCAACCAATCAACCAACCAATCAACCAACCAATCAATCAACCAATCAACCTCATTCTTTGATTCCAGTCTTAATGTTTCTCCTAAACAATATGTAAGCTCAAGTACTGTACTTAGTTTGAACATATAATTTGAATAGCATATTATTTATCCTTATTAAATAACTCTTGGAATCCTTTTACTACCTGGATCAAGGTGGCAGCACTGTCATCCCTCACTTCAACATCATATTGATATTGCTGATATGTGAACCTCCAGACAGGTTAATAGTTTGGACACCCTTGATATACTTAAAAACGAGCTACTTGCCATCTAGAGAGTCTGAATGACAGGATGGGAGTTTCAAAAAGGATAAAGGGTCTTTTGTATATGCTTCTATCAGTAAAAAATAGTAGTCAATTTAGAGATTTAAGTTATCACTAGACATCCCAAACCCTTCCATGTGAATTTTAGCCCCTGCATCCCCTTCAGATGGCTCTGAAAAGCTCTTCCAATCATGCATAGTTTTTTCCATGAGAACTCTGAAAAATAAGGTGTTTTTTACTTTTTTAGATTTATAGTTTGAGCTTAATATAATGTTTTCCTGTAGATTGGAATCCTAGCTACCTCTTGACCTGCCTCTAAGTCTGTCAATGGTAATGCTAATTAAAAACCTTTGCAGTGACCAGCCCAATAAACTCAGCCACATGTTTCATATAGATTCCTTAACTCTAAGTACTGGTCCAAATATAAAACACACCATTTTAGTCTGAGGTGCAAATGTTACTTCATCTAGTTGGAAGCACTTAGCACTGCTTTGTTAATAAAAGAAAAACAAAACAAACAAACAAAAAAGCACCTCAGATGCTATTGTTGACCCATACAAACAAGTCTTTCAAGGCTATCTGCTTTTTTATCCAGCTAAAGTGGTGAGAATTAGTTTTGAAAATATAAACCATTTCAGTTATAAAACTGACCAGCAGCCCTCTTAATTAACATATTGCCAGAGCTAAGAGTTTGGGGTCAGGGGAGCAAACCAATTACATTTTTGTAGGAAATGTTATTCTTCTAATTTAATGCACATAATTTATTAAGGAATGACATAGGGGATATACAACAGATAAACTTGCTGCTACAATATAATTTTTAACGTGGAGATTATAAAAGCAAAAACAAAAGAGCCATCTTGGGCTCAGTATTATCCTAGGAAGTTTTTATAGGAATCATAAAAAACAAACTATCATAATAAAACTGAAATCACTGATTATTTACTCTAGATAAACAAAGAAGTATTTAGGAAACTCTATCATCTGGTGTTATATAATCATCCTAAGTGTATTGACAGGTTATCTGGAATATACCAAATTTCATTCTTCCAATTTTCATCTGCTTGTAGAAATTTAGAGAGTAGGAAATTCTTGTTTTAGTTTTTAGGCAAATTACCAGGACTCAGAGCACAAATAATTCTCTTCAAGGCTACTGATAAAAAATCTACTATCAAGTATCATAGAACAATTAACTCAGAATGAATTTTAAATCTAAGTATAAAATCTAAAACTATAGAACACAGGATGAAAATCATTGGAATCCTTTGTTATGATACAGACAATACAATCCATAAAAAAAATCGCAAGTAATTTTTTGAAAAAATCAAGCACATCTCTCTAAGAGACACTATTATAACCATTAAGTCATAGACAGTGAGAAAATATTTGTAAGGTATATATCTGGTACATCTTATCTCTATAATATATAAAGAACTCTCTTCAATTAATCAAAAAGGAAGTTTAAATAGACAGTTTACCAAAGAAAATGTAAATGAATAATGTAAATGCATATTAATGTAAATTAGTATTTGAAAAGACGGCCAACAATATTAGAGGAATGCAAATTAAAACCATAATCATATACTATCATGTGCCTATTAGAATGACTAAAAACAATAAAAAATCCAAACAAAAGAGAAATAAAAAAGAAGAAGAAGAAAAGAAGCATATCGATGATACCAAAGCCTAGAGAAAATCAGGGGTAACTGGAACTCTCATGCACACTGCTGGCAGGGAGACAAAAATGCACCTGTCACTCTAGATAACAATTTGACAGTTTTTTTTTCCAGGTTAAACATATGCTTAGTATACAACCCAGTAAACCTATTTCTAGTTACTTACAAATAAAAACATTGTGATATGAAAACCTCTACATATATATTTATAACCCCTTTATTTATACTAACCCCCAAATGGAAATTTTTCAAATGTCTTTAAACAGATAGTTAAGCCAACAGTGATATAGTCATATAATGTGATATTACAATATACCATTATTGGGGTAAATAAAAAGACTCAAACTACTTATACCTACAGCAATAGGATTTATGGTAAAGATATTGATATAGGTGGGAGGAGCCATGAAAACCAGGTTGGTGGATATGGGAGCAGGAAAAATGTGACTACTGAAGGCTTTGAGAAAAAATTTTAAGGTGATGAAACTGTGGTAAATGTTGGTTGTGGTGGTTATATACTGTATTCATTTGTTGAAATTAATAAAATTATTCACAGAGAAGGCATATTTTGCTGTATCTAAATTATATCTCAATTAGAATAACTCTAATTTCAATTACTTAGAAGAGATTGTCTTAATTAAAATGTTTCCTTTTGGCCCTCCCTGGTGGCTCAGCGGGTTAAAGCACAGCACTGAGAAGCTAAAGCCACTTCAGCATGAGTTCCATTCGCGCCAGCCCCGGAGGTGACCACATGGTGTGGCAGACCTCTCCTGACCCGCCCGCTGCTCCCCTCAGCAGTATATGTCATCACTTGGCCTGTTCTACTCCCCACTCTGTCTCTGGTGAATCCTCTCACTGCCCCTGCACCTCTGGCCTGTACCCCAGCTCTGTATGCATAAATAAATAAATCTTAAAAAAAAAGTTTCCTTTTGATACTTCACTGACTTTATTTCCTTCACTCCCTCCACTGTTAACAAAATAAATGCTTATGTTTGTTGATATTTCCACACCACCATACAGTTTCCATTGCCTGGGATCCTTTTCACATCTTATTTTCCTGACCAATTCCTAATCATCCTTTAAAATTCAGCTAAAGATTCAGAATGCAATTACTTCTGTAGATTCTGGGCATGAAAAACTTACTGTAATTGTTAAGTATTGTATCTGTTCATATTTTTCTGCATCTACAACTTTTTAGAAGCTCTTTCCTTCCTATTTCACTCAAGGTCACTCAATACATAGCTCAAATCACTCACACAGTCCTTATGGAGCATCTCCTTTGAAAGATGTACATTGTGCTAATGCTTCCCAATAACTCAGAGCCTAATGGCAAAGAAAGAATGAATGTATAGGATGATTGTGATAGCATATGGGTGAATTGGTGGTGGGAAGTCCATGGGGATTACAATTGAGATGGAAAAAAGGCACAAAATGATGTAAAAATAAATTTAAAAAAATATATATATATATATAAAGAAAGAATGAATGTAAATGAATGACAAGGCACTCTGGAAATCATATAGCTAAACTCATATGCAAGACACAATATACCACAGGGCAGGGATTAACAGTGAGTTTTTGGTGACTGAAACTACTTACCGTTCTTTGAAATGTTTTAAGATCACATACGAACATGGCCTCTTACGGCTTTACTACCTACTCTCTACAGATGTATTACAGATAAGAAAATAGTTATGTCTATGGTTCTCTTAGCAGTTCTGAAAAGTAAGCTTAAAAATGGTCATTTTACTGATTTAGAAAATGGGAGCCAGAAAGGCTGACTAATATAACCAGCTGTCAGGGAAAGTAAGCAGAATGTCTGGGGTTGGAAATGGGCATGCAAAGCCCATGTTCTTTCCCTCGTCATGTTCCCTCTATTTTGATCTCCTCACTTTGGTTGTTCCTAGTCTCATGCCTTTTGCGCCTGACTTTTACCTTCTTCCTTCTATTTTTAAAGATTTGACCCCATTTTTTTTTTTTTTGACACTCTGTTAACCTCAAGAACGTATCTTGGCTGTACACTTGGGTAATGAATGCTTGGAGTTTACCACCAAAATATTTAGCAACTGGTAGTTTCTGGCTACTAGTCATGCCAAAGGAACATTGTTTGATTTATCACCATGATGCCTAATGATCTTGGAACTTACCACTTCGACAAAGCTCTATCCCTAGACCTACACTCTGGCATTTATCTACTTGAACTGAATCTTTTCCAGTCAAGGGGATTTGGAAAAAAAAAAATACTATCTAGAAGTGTCAATATATGATAGGTTTAAGAGGACAATGGCACAAGGAATGAAGAGGATTTAGAAGAAAGGATAGTTAAGGCTACCTGAGCAAATTAAAGAAAGCTCACCTGAGAAATAATACTGTAATATTCTTCACAAAAAGAGGCTTCATGGGCCCTACCTGGTGGCGCAGTGGGTTAAAGCACTGCACTAAGAAGCTTAAGCCACTTCTACCTGAGTTCTATTCCTGCCTGCCCTGGAGGAGATCCACATGGTGTGGCAGACCTCTCCTGACTCGCCCGCTGCTCCCCTCAGCAGTGTACTTCGTTGATCTGCCTGTTCTGCTCCCCACTCTGTCCTTGGTGAATCCTCTCACCCTCTGCACCTCCGGTCTGTACCCCAATTCTGTATGAATAAATAAATAAATCTTTAGAAAAAAAAAAAAGAGGCTTCACTCCTCTTCAGATTAGAGGTAGAAGGTAAACTTGTATAGAAGCATGTTGGTGTGAAGGAATATCATTAGCCAGGAAGCAGCATGAGAGAGCGGCAGTCTCCAGCACTTACAGTGGAGTAAAAGGTTTATTCTAAAGAAAGGAAGAGATTTGAAGACTTTCAACCAAGATACTGGAAGGTCTGATTATTTCCTTAGAACACTGATATGCTGGGAAAGACAAGTTGCCCATTCTTTCACATGGCTCTTCCAGAGTGGGATATTTTGAAAGCCAGTGTGTTCACATGTAACCCATTGGGTAATTACCTCCCCATTGAGATCTTTAAACTTGAGTGTTCAGATATGAAGCTTTATCAGTTCCTCAAAGATCCGTAGGCTCTGATCTCGACTCTTTGGAAAAGTTTACTGAATAGCAACTTACAAAAGAACATGTATCTTGCCAGAAATGAGATAGCTTTCTTTACCTGCAGCCAACAATATGGAAAAAGAATCAATTATCAAGATTCAGAAGCACAGGAAGTAGATGATATCATGCAACTACATATTTCTCTAAAAAAGTATTTTCATATTCGGTATCTCATTGGCACTTCATAACAGCTCTCTGGGTGTGAGCAGGGGAAACTGAAGCAGGAGATAAAGATTGAGATAGTATCAATTAATATCAGTTCAAGTACTGACCATAGTGTAATATTTACTAAATTCTTTTTGGATAGAAAGCATCCGTGGTCATCACATGACACAACTCTAGCATATATTTTTGATAGCAAGTACTATTTATCTATTTGACTCAGCCTATTCAACTACAAAAAGATAATGTAATCAACTTTGTTATTAAAATCCAATAAAGTCACAAATTTTGAGAGCTGGGCTTCAGGAGTGGACTAAATCAGAAGTGTAATACCATTGAGGTTCTTTTGATCTCTGCAGCATTATCAAGATGAATGCAAATGTCATACAATTCATCCACTCAAAGTTTACAGTTCTAGAGTACTTCGTGTATTCACAATACATTTTAGAATGCATTTTAGATGGAAATTTTTTAATAACAGTTTATTTTTACATCATTTTGAACATTTTTTTCCATCTCAATTGTAATTCCCGCGGGTTTCCCATCACCAAGTCACCCATGTGCCATCACCATAATCCCATGCACTTCCCTCCCCACCCCCCCCATTTTGATCCCATTCCCCACTCTACCCCCACAAAATGTTTCTGGTATATGTCTTCATTATTCTTATTATTTTCTTGCCTGGTCCATTATACTCCTGCTATGAGTGAAACCATCTGGTATTTTTTCTTTCTCTTTCTGGCTTATCTCACTAAGCATGATCTTTTCCAGCTCCATCCAAGTTGCTGACATGTGTTTCTCTTTTTTGGTTGCTGAGTAATATTCCATTGTACAAATGGACCACATCTTTTTAATCCAGTCATCTACTTTTGGGCATTTGGGCTGCTTCCATGTTTTTCCAATTGTAAATAAAGCAGCAATAAACATGGGGCTGCAGGTTATCTTTTTCCATCAGTGTTTTTGTGTCTTTTGGGTAGATAACCTAGGAGTGGGATTGTTGGGTCGTAGGGAAGCTCCATGTTTAGCAGTTTGAGGAACCTCCAAACAGTTTTCCATAGTGGTTGTACTAGTTTGCATTCCCACCAGCAGTGCAGGAGAGTTCCTTTTCCTCCACATCCTCACCAACATTTGTTGTTGCTAGTTGTTTGATGATGTGCCATTTTCACTGGCATGAGGTGGTATCTCATTGTAGTTTTAATTTGCATCTTTTGCATCTCCCTTATTACGAGTGATGTTGAACATTTTTTCATATGCCTGTTGGCCATCTTCATTTCCTCTTTGGAGAAGTGTCTTTTTAGCTCTTCTGCCCATTTTTTGATGGGGTTGTTTATTTTTGTTGAGTTTTGTTGAGTTTTTATATATTTTTGCGATCAGTCCTTTATCACTACTTTTGTGTGAGAAAATGTTTTCCCAATTAGTGGGCTGTCTGTTTTTTGTTTTTTGTTTTTTGTTTTTTTTTTGTAATGTCTCTTTTGCTGTACAGAAGCTCTTTAACTTGATGTAGTCCCATTAGATGGAGATTTTTATAATTGATGTTTCAGCATACTCCCATATGTTCAATAACCTTCATTTCCCATTTCCTTCAAGCTCCACAAACTCATGACAACCACTGATTCCTTTCTTTCTCTATATATTTGTCTGTTCTGGACATTTCACACAAATAGAATTATACACTTGCAGTTTTTTGTCTTACATTTTTCACTTACCATAATATTTTCCATGTTCATCTACATTGTTGTATGTATCAGTACTTTATTTCTATTTTCAAGTAATATTCCATTAAAGGATGTGACACATTTTATGTCCCTTCATTAGCTGATTTATAGCTGGCAATAATCAACATTTGTGTGCAACTTTCCATGTTAGCGTATGCTGTCATTTCTTTTGGATATGTAAGTAGGAGTGGAATTGCTCGACCTTATGGTAACTTTAATATTTTGAGGATTTGTTGAATGGTTTTCCATAGTGTCTGTTATGAACTAAATATGTACCCCCATATTCATATCTTAAAACTCCAATGTGATACTATCTGAAGATGAGACACTTGGAAGGTAATTAGGTTTAGATGAGGTTATGGGGTTGGGGGTCCCTGTATGGGAATGGTGTCTTTAAAAGAAGAGAGACCAGAAGTCCCTCTTGTTCTGCATGTGAGGACAACCAGAGTTGTCTGTTTGCAAGCCAGAAGGTAGATTCGCACCAGAGCCTGAATCTGTTGGCACCTTGATCTTAAACTTCCTATCCTCCAAAATTATGGGAAATAAATGTCTTTTGCTTAAGACAGAGTCTATGATACTTTGTTTTCACAGTCTAGACTGACTAATACAGTTACTAAATATTTTTTACTTTCCCAACAGCAATATACAAGGGTTCCAATTTCACCATATCTTTGTCAATGCTTTTTTTTTTTTTTCTTTTTTGGACTATAGCCATCCTAGTGGGTGTGAAGTGGCATTCCATATGACTGAATGTGTTGAATATCTTTTCCTGTCTTTGTTGGTTATTTGTATATCTTTAGGGAACTATCTATTCAGATAAGATTACAAAATGCAGGTGAGAGCATGCTGAGCACTGTAAAGACAATAAATGCAAAGTACTATTATAGCAGTAAAGGACAGGAAATCTAAAACTTAAGAGAGGATGTTGAATTTTGGAAATAGGTAGTAAATGAAATGGTAGTTCAGGAAGTTAAGTATGGAAGGCAGGTGGCAAAAGACAGGAAGTTTGAGGAAGAAATACTTAAGTAGATATAAAAGGTAATGCTATATTTCCTGGATGGAATCATTTGCAGTAGGACCTCAAATGTAAGAGCCAAATGTGGCTAAAATATTTTTACTATGTGGAGGGTGGACTCTTCAACATCATTTGGACTGTATAATTTTCAGTGCTGTCCTATATGTGTATAGCAGCATCCCTGGCCTGGTACCCCCAGTTGTGACATTTTGCCCCCACTTCCTCTCAGTAAGAGAAAGGATGGGAAAGGGTGATTGCTGCTCAGTATTGGCTTTTATTTGATGATCTGCAAAATCTCATTCTAGGCAGTTCCTCTATGGGCAGTGCTCCCCAAAATGTCTGCATCCTAAGAGGCCCTCTGTGTCAGCTGCTGTTTCTTGCATTAACTTCCTATGTGGATTCACTAGTTCCTCTCATTCCTGTTCACTCAGACTGGGTCTTGCTTGATTCCCAGAGGTGTTAGCACTTTGGGTCTTACTACTTCTCACCAACACCCTAAATTAATTCTATTGAATATAAGTCTTCCCGAGAGATGCCATGCCTGGATGTGACTCTGTATTTTTGTACACTGTTCCCAACCAGAAATACCTTCTTTTACTTCTCTCCCAACAAGCTCCTATAAGTCCTTTTTAAAGGCCTGTCTCATGTTTCATTTCTTCTAGGAAGCCTTTCCTGACAACTTCAGGCAAATGTTGATTCTTTCCTTAGTACCACAAAAACATTCAGGTAGTATTATTTTATAGATCCCCCCCGAATTTTAATATTAGCTTATTATTATTATTTTTTTATTTCTTCTCAGTAACAGGTTGGGTCCTGGAGAGTAAGTATGGCTGCTTCCTTATTATGCCCTCAGACCCCATCAGTTTGCCCAGAACATAGTAGGAGCTTAATCTTTATCAGCACATGAAAAATGAATAAGCTGATATAAAGGTAGTCCCATGGAGGCAATCATAGCATAACTGGATAACCCATTTGGATAATTATTTTGAGGATTTTAGTCTTCAACAACTGATGAACTTCCTTGATTAGAAATATTGAAAAACAAGAAAAGGAATCAAGTTGAGCAGAACCAAATAATCCTGTGCATGAGTTATATAAAAATCTACCTCCTAATTAATTGAACCCTACACATAGCTAATTACAATATGCAGAATGCAGGTAAGATCTTGTTTAATCCCTACTCCATAATCACAGTGCCTAGCGGCCATATCACAGTTGAAATCCTGGTGTGGGACTAAGCCCCACCCTCGGTGCCAGGCCTGACTCATATTGTCTGTCCTGGAATCTTGCGCTGCTCGGCAATTCTCAGTGCCAAGTCCGGTCCCACTCCCAGGACACAGATTTCTCTTTCCTGGCTCTTGCAGCTCTTGCCCGGCTGCTCTGGGTCTCTGCAGCCCACACAAGCATGCCGTGCTGTGCTCACCAGAGCGACTGTGGTCTTCTCAGTGTCCTGTGTCCAACTGCTGCCAAACTGTGCTTCATTCTCGCCTGTCCAACCTCGGACTGACCGCCCTCCATCCTGTTGCTGTCCAGGGTCGTCCCCTTGTTAACGGGCTCTCTGCTACCGCTGCTGTTTGCTTTTCTTAGCACTTTGGGAAGGGCTGTTTATCCTTGTGGTTTCTGTTGGGAAGAAATAGCTGTGGGATATGAAAAACGCCTAGAAACTGACTTCTTTCTCCTGGTTTCTTCCTGCCATCTGTATTTAAGTCTCCCTTGCTATATATACCTGAATGGTAGGAATTATTGTACCCGCATTGCACAGCTTTGCTTGATCACTGGGCTGGGATTTCAAAGATTGAAAGCCTTTGAAAATTTTCTGTTTCAGCACAGCACAATGTGTAATAGTGAGCTACCATTGAGGGCTGGGTTTGGGAAGGGAAACACATACATGCATGCATTTGCATTCTTATTTGGAAGGGTATTTATGAATTGGTTGCTTATGAAAAAGGGTTTCTGGGTAGTGGGATGTAAGGAAAGGTAGGAAAATTTTACTGTGTTAAAGTTTGTGACATTTGACTTCAGAAATATGGAAATGTGTATTCTAGTTCAAGTAGAAGTAGGCAAAGGCAAGGGACAAACAACTCACAGAAACAGAAACAGCAATTTTTTTAGAAAGAAAAGATGTGCAAATTTGCTTTTCATAAAAGAAGTGTATATAAACTAAAGGCAGATTTTACATATTTAATTGGAAAAGTCAAAAATATTCAATACTAGAGTGTATTGCTGGAGTTGGAAGCAAGTTTTCTTATACACTGTTGGTGGCATGTAAATGGATGCAACTTTGACATGAGTAGCTATCAGAATGCCCTGTGACATCATAATGTCTCTTCCAGAAATTTCACTTACACACTTTTGTGTATCAGTACAACACATTAAGACACCCATTGCAGCATTATTTGTATTGGCAAGTTTATGGAAGCATTTTAAATCTCCATCAATAACTGGTACATTTATACAGGTATAGTATCATTAAAAAATATGATAGGTGAAATAAGCTAGAAAGGAAAACACAAATACCAGATGGTTCCACTCATAGCAGGAGTGTAAGAGATGAGGGGGAATACACACACACACACACACACACACACACACACACACATGTAATTATAATAAACTAAAAAATAACATCAACTAACAATTATAAACCAGAGACATTCTACAGGAGAGGGGAACACAATCAAAATTGGGGAGGGAAGAGCACGTGGAACTATGATGATGGCACATGGGTGAAGTTGTGGTGGGAGGTCCACAGAGGTTACAACTGAGATGACAAAAATGAACAAAACGAATATTATAAAACAATATTAAAAGGTATATATGGGCCCTCCCTGGTGGCGCAGCAGGTTAAAGCACAGCACTGAGAAGCTAAAGTCACTTCCGCATGAGTTCGATCCCCGCCTGCCCCGGAGGTGACCACATGGTGTGGCAGACCTTTCCTGACCCGCCCGCTGCTCCCCTCAGCAGTGTACTTCGTCGATCTGCCTGTTCTGCTCCCCACTCTGTCTCTGGTGAAGCCTCTCGCCGCCCCGAGCCTCTGGCCTGTACTCCAGTTCTGTATGCACAAATAAATAAATCTTTAAAAAAAAAACAAAAAGGTAAATATGATAGGGACCTCGCTGGTGGCACAAAGGATTAAATTTCAGCACTAGGAAGCTATCAGCACAATTCAATCCCCTTCCAGGGAGCTGACCCACATGGCACAGCAGAATTCTCGTGTCTTGCCCACTCTCCCTTCAGCAGTGTATATCAGTATGCTGCTGATTCTTCTCCCTATGCTGTCTCTGATGAGTCCTCTCACTTTACCCACCCCCCAACTTCCTTCCTCCCACCTTTGGCCTATACCTCAGTTCTTGTATGCATACATAAATAAATAGGATAAATCTTTAAAGAATAGGATATATGTAATGTGCTGATATTAAATAAGCTCTAAGCCATTTAGTTCAATGACAAAAGTATGACAGTGTGAATACAGCTTATTTCACTTTTAATGGTATTTTCCCTATTAGAATGTCTTTCAATCCTTTCTCCCTCCCCTCTCTTTTTCCTTCCCTCATTCTCTTTCTTCTTCTTTCCCTTCCTTCCTCTTTCCCATTATCCCTCTTTTAATTCTCTTGGTTTTCTATCTCTGTTTTCCACCCTCTTCCTTCTTTCTAAGGAAAACATTGGAAAGTTATAAGGGGACTACCAGTGGTTCTCTCTAGTGAGAAGTCTTTCCTTTTCAACAAAGACTTTTTAGTACAGCTTCAATTTTATAATATCTAAAGAAAATGTAACTTTTAACATTATTATTGTGTAATAAGTTGTCAACATAATCATCTGCTTTCTTTTTTAAAATTAAATTTATTAATTTATATAGCTATTTACATTGTTGTTCATTTGAAAACAATGTTTACTTTCCCCCTCCCCAATTCACCCACCCATGATCACCACAGTGTCCCACATTCTTCCCTCTCTCTTTCTAATCTCTCTCCTCCCTTCCCCTGTAGGATAGCTCTGATTTATGATTGTCTGTTTGTTTTTGTTTTGTTTTTTTATTGTAATAACTATACAATTTCTCCCCTATGTTTTATTTGGCTCTCTTTTTATTCCTCCTATAAATGAATCAATTTTTCTTTTTCTTCTGTTTTATTTCACCGAGCATAATCCCTTCTAACTCCATCCATGTTTCTGTGAATGGCATTAGGTTATCTTTTTTCTGAATAGTATTACATTGTGTATATATACCACAGCTTGATCCATTCATCTATTTTTTTAACATTTGGGTTGTTTCCAGGTTTTTCCTATTTTAAATAGTGCTGCAATAAACATAGGAGTGTATGTATCCTTTTAAACTAATGTTTTTGCATCCTTCGGGTAGATCCTTAGGAGTGGAATTGCTGGGTTGTATGGTAGGTCCATTTTTAGTAATCTGAGGAAACTCCATACAGCTTTCCATAGTGTACTCCCACCAACAATGTAGGAGAGTTCCTTTTTCACTGCATTCTTGCCAAAATTTGTTCTTGTTAGTTTTTTGTTATGTACCATTCTCACTGGTGTGAGGTGGTATCTCATTGTGGTTTTGATTTGTATTTCCCTGTTTATAAGGGATGTTGAGTATTTTTTCATATGTCTGTTGCCCACATAAATTCCTCTTTGGAGAAATGTTGTTTAAGTTCTTCTGCCCATTTCTTGACTGGGTTGTTTGCTTTGTTTTTGTTAATTTGTGTGAGCTCTTTGTATATCTTTGTGATCAGTCTCTTATCTGTTATATGGAGGGTAAAGATTTTTTCTCAGTCACTTGGGTGACTCTTTGTCTCGGTTAATATCTCTTCTGCTGTGCAGAATCTTTTCAGTTTGATGTAGTCCCATATGTTTATCTTTTCCTTCATTTCCTTTATTTTGGGTGATGAGTCTTTAAAGATGTTATTGAGGTGTGTATCTTGTAGTGTTTTACCTGTATTTTCTTCTATATGTTTTATGTTTTGAGGTCATGTGCCTGAATCTTTTATCATTTTGATTTGATTTTCATGCATGGTGTGAGATAGTGAGAAAGTTTCATTCTTTTGTTATGTTGGTCCAGCTTTCCCAGTACCATTTGTTAAACTCTCCTTGTTCCATTACATATTCTTGCATCTTTGTCAAAGTTTAATTTTCCATATATGTATGGGTTTATTTCTGGGCTTTCTATTTTGTTTCATTGGTCCATGTGTCTTTTTGTTCCAGTACCACACTGTCTTCATTATTATGGTTTTGTAGCATAGTTTGAGGATTAGAAGTGTGATAGCTCCATTCTCCTTTGTTTTTGTTGGTAGAGCTTTGGCTATTCTTGATTTTCTTTGGTTCCACATGAATTTCATCAGTATTTGTTCTATTTCATTGAAGAATGTCATTGGTATTTTTATTGGAATAGCATTGAATCTGTAATTGCTTTTGGCAGGGTAGCCATTTTAATAATGTTAATTCTTCCAATCCATGAGCAGCGGGTATTTTTCTTTTTTGTGTGTGTGCGTGTGTGTCCTCTGTTTCTTTTAGCAGTGTTCTATAATTTTCTTTGTCTTATTCCTGATCTGAAAGGAAAGACTTCAGCTTTCACTATTGAGGATGATATCGACTGTGGGTTTGCCATATATAGCTTTTTTTTTCATGTTAAGGTATGTTCCTTCTATCCCTAGAATTTCAAAGGCCTACATCATAAATGGATGTTGGATTTTATCAAAAGCTTTCTCAGCATCTATTGATATGGTCATATGTTTTTTTCTTTTTCTTTTTGTTGATGTTGGATGACATTTATTGATTTTTATATGTCCAATGATTCTTGTGCCTTTGGGATAAATCCCATTTGATTGTGGTGTATTATCTCTTTGATGCATTGCTGGATTCTGTTAGCAAGGATTTTGTTGAGAAATTTAGCCTCAGTGTTCCTTAGGGAAATTGGCCTTTAGTTTGGGTGTTATCTTTGTTTGGTTTTAGCATTAGTGTAATGTTGGCTTTGTAGAATGTATTTGGACAGTATTCCTTCTTTTCAATTTTTTTTGTAAGATTTTGTGTAGGATAGGCATTTATTCATTTCTGAACTTTTGATAGAATTCATTTGTAAAGCTATCTGGTCCTGGGCTTTTCTTTTTGGGGAGTGATTTAATTACAGCTTCAATTTCACTGCAATTAATTGGTCTGTTTAGGGGTTCTATTTCTTCTTATCTAGCTTTTGTTGTTCATATTGTTCTAGGAATTTGTCTATCTCATTTACATTGGTGAATTTATTTGGATATAGGTGTTCATGGTTGTTTCTGATTATTGTTTTGATTTAATCAGAATCTGCTGTGATTGCTCCTCTTTCATTTATGATTCTATTAATCTGTGTTTTTCCCCATGTTTTCTTTGTGAGCCTGGCTAGAGGTTTGTCTATTTTATTTATTTTTTTCAAAAAACTAACTTTTGGTTTCATTTGTCTTTTGGATTGCTTTTTTCTTTTTTGATTTCTAATTCAGTAATTTCTCCTTTGATACTTACTATTTCTTTTCTTCTACTGATTTTAGTTAGTTTTTTTTTTTTCCCTAGTTCTGTGAGTTATGAGATTTAGGTTGTTTCTTTGACTTCCTTGTGGTTTCTGCATTGCTATACATTTTCCTCTTATTATTGCTTTTGCTGCATCCCATACATTCTGGGATTTGGTATCTTTGTTGCTATTCAACTCAAAATATTTTTTTAATTTCTTCTATAATCTCCTCATTAGTCTAGTGGTCTTCCAGAAGAATAGATTTCAATCTCCATGAGGGGGATTGTTCCCTGTTTTCATTTCTAGTTTGATGCCTTTTAAGATAGTTGGAAGTATTTTGATCTTAGTATATCTGTTCATGTTTGTCTTGTGGCCCAGAAGGTTACTGATTTTAGAGGATGATTCATGTGCACTTGAGAAAAATGTGTGCTCAGATATTTTTGGGAGTAGTGTCCTATAGATGTTTTTTAGGATCATGGAGTCTAGGTCTTTATTTAGGGCTCTAGTGAGTTTGTTTATTTTTGTGTCATTGACCTGTCCATTGGTGAAAGTGGGGAGTTGAAGTCTCCTACTATATATGAATTTTCTTTAATGTCTGTTTTCAGAGCTGGTAATAAGTGTTATATTTTTTGGTAGTCTTTCATTTGGTGAGTATCTGTTGATGAGTGTTATATTTTCCTGCTAATCATAATGTAATGAATGCAGCATCCTTCTCTGTAGAAATGGCATCTTGTACACATTTTCCTGGTGCTTATGTACCACCCAGGCTGTGGGTGGATCCCCCTTTGAACTCCAAAACCCAATCGGGAGCTGGAACTGGTTGCATATTCTTTCCACTCACCTCTGTGGGGAGATTTATCTTTTCTCCACCCCATGAGGCTTCTTAGGTTCCCTAAATGTGGTTTCCTTCTTTGTAGTAATGGCATTTTGTGCAACTTGCTGGCACCCACATTCTACCTCTGACTTTTTTTCTCAACAGAAAAAACTTGCATGAAGCAGAAAAGTACAAATAAACAATGTAACTCAGTAAAAAACATGCAGCCATCATTCAGGAAAAAATAGGGTGGAATCTGCTCTGTTGAGCTGCTGTGCTTCCCTCCTCTGAGAGTTATCCTGGTCTTGACTACTATGAGAAATTCTTCTCTTTCCATCAAAGCATTGTCATTTAGTTTTGCAGACATTCTGAACTTATATAAATGATTAATATAGGATGTATTCTTTTTGTGACTCATGCCCAAAGTTATGTTTGAGAAGCTCATGGTATTGCTGTATGCAACTATAGTTTGTTCAGTTTGGGATCATTAGAAATAATGCTACTGTGAACATTCTTGAATGTGTTTCTTGTAGCAACATCTGTGCTGAATATATAACTCTTGCATGATGTTTTGGTCATGGTATAATATATTTTCTGTTTTAGTAGTTAATGTCATAGAATTTTCCAATATAGTCCTATCAATTTTCAGTGTTCCATAGCAATGGAAAATAATTTCTTTTATTCCAAATTCATGCTAATACTTTCTCAGTCCTTCCTACCATCTTATTCTGGTGAGGATAAGTGATATACTGTGTCGATTTTGATTTTAATTTTAGTGAAACTGACCAAGTGTTCTTTCATAAGTTTATCAGCTACTTCAATTATTCATATTTATAAATTGCCTGTGAAGATGTTTGTTCATTTTTCTCTTGGGTTGCCTGTCCTTCCTTCCTTAATGATTTATAGGATTTTCTTGTATATTTTGAACAGAATTTTCACTTGATCATAGGCATTGCATTTTCTTTCATCCTCTGGCTTATATTTTTACTTTCAGATGCTTTCTAAAAAAGATTATTTATTTATTCATACAGAACTGGGGTACAGACCAGAAGTACATTGGAGGTGAGAGAATTCACCAGAGACAGAGTGGGGAGAACAGACTGACTGATGAGGTACACTGCTGAGGGAAGCAGCATGGGTCAGGAGAGGTCTGCGGTGCCATGTGGTCACCTCCAGGGCAGGACTCGAACTCATGCTGAAGTGGTTTGAACTTCTTAGTGCTGTAACTAAACCTGCTGTGCCACCTGTAGGGCCCTCAGATGCTTTTTATAAGAAAAAATTCTTGATTCTTAGAATTTTTTTCTTGTACATTATACTTTTCCTTTCTACCACAGACAGTTTTGGTTAATTTGATGAGTTTAAAAAGATAATATCAGGAAAATATTTTAAATGTATAAAATAAAATGTGAGCCTAAACTTGGAAGCCAATGTTGCTGAAATATGTTTATAGAAATATTTCCATTATATACTAATTTATGTGCTTTGTTTTAAATATTAAATATCATGTTATAACAAGGGGTCTAATAACTACAATACTTTTGAAGTAGGGTTGAGCATAGATGATATATGAGATCTATGCAATATCTGCAGGGTGATATCAAAATATCTGTGCCAATTTGACAAATACTATTAATACTATTGTGTTTTTTTTCATATTCATAATTGAAGGACATAATAAATTAAGTTTTAAAGTAATAAAACTAACCCTGCATTTTTTCCCATTTAAATTTATGGTCTTTTTGAATTCTAGCTAAAATTCTTTATTAGTCTGTAGATACTATGCTATTTCATTATTTTTTTGCACATCAATTTACAATTTTCTCAACACCAATGACTAAAAAGAGCATTTTTCCTCTATTCCTCCACAGTATCATCTTTGTTGTCATTCAATTATACATACACACACACAAACACTCTTATACTCAAGTATACACACACACACACACACACACAAATTGGGCTGTTTTAGACTGTAATTTCACTGATATATTATTTTGGTAAAAATTCCTTGCTCTTTTAATTACAATAGATTAAAACAAGTCTTGATATCTCATAGAGGAAAATCCTCTAACTTGTCCCCCTCCTTGAATATTATGTTAGCTAATTTTGACCTTTCTATTTTTCAAATTTTAGTCCCAGAATTCAAGCAAAACCAAAACAGCCAACTGCCCTCTGCTCCTAAATAATAGCAACTGTTAGCTTGGTGCTATTGAACCTATCATTCAGTCTTAATTATTTTATATTGATTTATGTCTTTAATTTTTACTGAATTTTTTTAACGATCATTTAATTTTTAGTAAGTTTTAGCTTTACAGAAAACTGAGTAGCTCATACAGAGGTTATTATTACCAATCCCCTACCCTACCTCCCTGTTATCTCCATTATTGCCACCTAGCTTGGCATGGTAAAATTATCACAATTAATGAACCATTACTGATACATTATTAACTAAATTTCAGCATTTTTTCAATTATTTTTTACAGAGCTATGGATTTTAACAAGTTCGAAATATCACGTAATCACCATTTCACTACTGAATGGAGGAGAATCCCAAGTACTTTCCTGATTTCCCTTGTTCCTGCTCCTGAAAACCACCAAACTTTTTTTTTCCCACTGTCTCTAAAAGCCTTTTCCAGATGTCACATAGTTGGAATCCTAGAGTATGTAGACTTTTCCAGATTGACATCCTTTTCTTAGTAATATACATTTAAGAAACTTCTTCCAAGTCTTTTCATAGCTTCATAGTTCATTTATTTTATACAGGTATAAAATATAAAATCAAGATTCATTTGAATGGGTAAACTATGTTTGCTTGTCTACTTACCTGTGGAAGTATATCTTTCTTCCTTCACATTTCAGTCAATAAAAATAAAGCTGCTATTAACATTCATGAGCTATTTTGTGTGTAAACTTAAGATTTTAATGTAACAAGGAGCATAATTGCTGAATTGAATGATAAGACTATGCTTAGCTTTGTAAAACATTACTAAACTGTTTTTTTCAAAGCAGATTTAGCATTTCTATCAGTAATTCATGAGTATTCCTGTTGCTATAATACATATCTTTGGCAGTGTTTGGTATTGTTTACTTTTTTTTTTTTTTGTAATTCTAGTGATATTAATATCTCATTGTTGTCTAATTTTGCCATTCCCTAATGATATCTGATGTTGCTATGACTATTTGCCATTTATATATCTTTGGTGAAGTGTCAGTTCAGATCTTTTCCCACTGTTTAATTGGGTAGTTTGTTTTCTTCATTGGGTTATTGAGTATAAAAACTTTATGTATGTTTTCAATAAATATCTTTACCAACTATATATTTTGCAAATGTTTCCTCTCAGTGTGAAGTTTACCTTTCCTTCTCTTAAATTTGCAATGATTTTTACATATCTATATGTTGCCTATATCTTTTGCTTAGCATTTTGTATATTCCTTATTATATATATTCACATCCAACTTTCAAGTCAAGACATTCATGTGCTTAAGATTTTGGAAGTGTTGTAAGTAATGTTATTAAACATTACTTAATTTAAGGGTCCTGGTGGCGCAGTGGGTTAAAGCACCTCACTAAGAAACTAAGCCACTTCCGCATTAGTTCATCCCTGCCTGCCCCAGAGGTAATTCATATGGTAGCAGACCTCTCCTGACCCACCCACGGCTCCCCTCAGCAGTGTACTTCGACAATCTGCCTGTTCTGCTTCCCATTCTATCTCTTCCCATTCTGTCTCTGGTAAATTCTCTCACCACCCCTGAACCTCTGGCCTGTACCCCAGTTCTGTATGCACAAATAATAAATCTTCAAAAAAATTAACTTAAAATGGTGTAAAAATATTTGCTGATATATGTAGAAAAATAGTTACATTTTATATGTTCACATCAAACATTATTTCTAACAGTTTATACATATAGTACATATAGTATTTTGATTATGCTATCTTCATCAATTTTAGGTATTTATATTAGCTTTTTTTTTTTAAGATTTATTTATCTATGCATACAGAACTGAGGTAAAGGCCAGAGTAGCAGAGGCGGTGAGATGATTCACCAGAGACAGAGTGGGGAGCAGAACAGATCAATGAAGTACACTGCTGAGGGGAGCAGCGGGGGTCAGGAGAGATCTGCTGTGCCATGTGGATCACCTCTGGGGTAGGGATTGAACTCATACAGAAGTGGCTTTAGCTTCTTAGCGCTGTGCTTTAACCTGCTGCGCCACCAAGGAGGGCCCTATATTAGCTTTTTAAAATTGTTTTGAGGGGCTTTCCTGGTGTCACAATGGGTTGGAGTGCAGCACTATAAAGCTGACCGCAGCGCTTCAATGCAAGTTTGATCTTGGCCAGGGAGCTGACACACATTTTAGGGGGTTGAAGGGAGAATGGAATCAGAACTGGGGTAGAAATAGTACACTGAACTGTGGTGATGGCGGACGGATTAGTTGGTGGTGGGAAGCCCATGGGGTTTACAACTGAGGTGAAGAAAATGTACAAACTGAAGAATGATGTAAAAAAATTAAAAAAACCCCAAAAAGTTCATAAAAAACAATAAAAATATTTAAGTATGTTCTACTGTTTAATAATCTATAACATAAATTGAAACTACTAAGTAGCCTTAATGTAAGCTTAAACATCTCAAAATGGTATATGTTTCTTAATATAAGCATTTTATTTGAGATAAAGAAATCACAAGGAACTGATGGGCTGGGGTATGATCTGTATCAGCTGCTGTGGTCAGGTCTGCCTATCTTGTTCCCTAAATAAATGCCACCACAAACTAGATGCTCAATAAATGTATTTGAAATACGTAAAAACAAACAAATAAAATAATCCTCCAAATGCATTTAATTTCTATTTTAAGAACTTGCATTCCACTTATAGAGATTTACTTTGTCATATACTCAGATGTGGTGAATCTTTCTAAATGGTATGTTGTGCTGGAAAAGAACTTGACGTCATTAGGATCTTTTTTTTTTTTTTTAATGTGGATAACAATTTCAATATATTTAATCTAAAGTACTACCTTGTGGATCATATTGTTTAGAATTTTTATAGCAAAACTTATTTTTTCTGTTGACTTATCTTAAGCAAATCTTCTATTATTCTCTCTTTGCACATCTTGTACTTTATCAAAGAGATCATTTATTACTTACTATATAGACAGTTCTAGCTGTTGTATCTTCATCCCTAATTATTACTATTAGTATTTTACAATGTTTTCTTTTCTATGTTTAAATTTAGGCTATAGTTTTTAGCCTAAATTTAAATTCATGTGATGCTAAGTTCTCTATTGTGATTTTGTAGTATTTGCATTTTACATGTATACATTTTCCCATTCTTTTGCTTTTATACTATATTAATCACTTTGGTTTTAGGTATGTCTATTGAGTCAAACATATAATTGGATTTTGTCTTTTGATCCAGTCTGAAAAGTCTTTACATGAGTATTTTGTACCCATTTACATTAAGTTATATACAATAGATGTCATATTATACTTTTATTTTATTATTTTTATTTTTAATTTTTATTTTATTTGCTATTTTTTTGTTATATTTCTTTTTATTTGTGATCTGTTTTATTGACTGCATTTTATATTCCATTTTGATATTTAGGAAAGTTTGTATTTTTGTCCTATTGTCAACCTGATTACTATTATATAATTGTGTTTTCCTTACTTAGGCTTTTATTATTTAGTTGATTTGTCTTTAAAAATATTCTTTGATTCACACTTATATTCCACAAAATAATAAATTAGGTTTTTTATACTTACATCATATTTTCTCTTTATCCTATAGTATTTTAGTTGGTTTTTTTTTATTTATCATAAAATACAACATTTGCGAACTATTGTTTCTTCTCTGTATCTACTTTTATTTTAATCTTATATTTATAATTAAATATATTCAGGTGCCTTTTGCTGAAATTTACCTAGTGATCTATTGACTATATGAAACTGATCCTCTTCTGTTTCCTTAGAGATGGTTTGAGAGTATATTTCTTGAGATTGTGCATGTATCAAATAGCAATGGAATTTCAAGGAGAACTTGAGTCAAT
>NW_004567106.1:1633014-1663861 GCF_000260355.1 Condylura cristata | reverse complement strand
ATTTATTTATTCATACAGAACTGGGGTACAGGCCAGAGATGCGGAGGGTGAGAGGCTTCACCAGAGACAGAGTGGGGAGCTGAACAGGCAGATCGACGAAGTACACTGATGAAGGGAGCAGCGGGCAGGTCAGGAGAGGTCTGTTGTGCCATGTGAGTCACCTCCAGGGTGGGGATCAAACTCATGCTGAAGTGGCTTCAGCTTCTTAGTGTTGTGCTGTAACCTGCTGCGCCACCAGGGAAGGCCTTCATTGTGCTTTAAAACTTTATGACTTGATTACTTTGAAACATTTTCAGTTATTATCTTTTCAAATATTTATTTATTTATTTGTAAAGATTTATTTATTTATGCTTACAAAACTAGGGTACAGGCCAGAGGTGTGATGGGTCAGGAGAGGTCTGCCACACCATAGGGGTCAGCTCCCTGGCAGAGGATTGAATTCACACTGCAGTGGCTTTGGAGAGACTCATAATGAGGTGCTTTAACCTTTTGTACCACCAGGGAAAGCCCTCAAATATTTATTTTTATCTACTTTCTCTCTCTTCTTTTAGAACCCAATTTTTAGACCACTTCTCTGTTCTCATATTTCTTACCAAATGTTTTATATTTTCTTTCCATCTGGATGTTTCTTTCTAGTTATTTTCTTTTCACCTAACTTTCATTTACTAGTTCTCTTTTCAAGTATGTTTACTGTGATATTATCCCAATTAAGGAGAGCAGAACAGGATTACTGATGAAGTACACTGATGAGGGAAACAGTGGGTGGGTCATTAGAGGTCTGCTGTGCCAGGTGGGTCACCTCAGTGTGGGGATGAAATTCATGCTGAAGTGGTTTTTGCTTCTTAGCGCTGTGCTTTAACCTGCTGCACCACCAGGGAGGTTTGGTCTTTTGTTGTTATGAAAGTTTTGCTTTTTTTTTACAGTATTGGATTTTTCTCTTCAGGTGTATCACCATTGTCTTTTAACACCACAGTGCCTATAGTCCTCTACTACAATTCACTATGCTCTTTCCTCCCCCACAGTTGTCTCATATCCATGGTTTATTCTTTTTTTTTTAAAGATTTATTTATTTGTGCATACAGAACTGGGGTACAGGTCAGAGACTCAGGGGTGGTGAGAGGCTTCACCGGAGACAGAGCAGGGAGAAGAACAGGCAGATCGAGGAAGTATACTGCTGAGGGGAGCAGCAGGCAGGTCAGGAGAGGTCTGCCACGCCATGTGGTCACCTCCGGGGCAGGTGGGAATCGAACTCATGCGGAAGTGGCTTTAGCTTCTTAGTGCTGTGATTTAACCCGCTGTGCCACCAGGGAGGGCCATCCATAGTTTAGTTTTAAGGGTCAGCTTTAAGGTTTGTCTTTGCTTTTTTTTTTTTTTTTTTGGTTTCTTTCTATTCTGCATATAAGTGAGATCATCTACTATTACTCTTTCTCCTTCTGGCTTATTTTGTCAGCATAATCCCTTCCATCTCAATTTATATTGTCTTAAATGGCAAGAATTTATCTTTTTTTATCACTGTGTAGTACTTCAGTGAATGTAAATATATATGTACATATGCACACATATATTCCCTATATGTCCTTTTTTTTTAAAGATTTATTTTTATTTATTTGTGCATACAGAACTGGGGTACAGGTCAGAGGCTCAGGGGCAGTGAGAAGCTTCACCAGAGACAGAGTGGGGAACAGAACAGGCAGATCGACGAAGTATACTGCTGAGGGGAGCAGTGGGTGGGTCAGGAGGGGTCTCCGTGCCATGTGGTCACCTCCCGGGCAGGTGGGAATCGAACTCATGCGGAAGTGGCTTAGCTTCTTAGTGCTATGCTTTAACCTGCTGCACCACCAAGGAGGGCCTATATGTCCTTCTTGATCCACTCATTTATCCTGGGGAATTTATTGTATTTCCATAATTTGGCTATTATTAATAATGGTGCTATAAACAATAGGAGCACTACTTTTCAAATTACTGTTTGTTTTTTAAAGGTTTATTTATTTAAGCATACAGAAGTGGGCCATATAGGACAGAGATGCAGGGACAGTGAGAGGATTCACCAGAGACAGAGTGGGCAGCAGAACAGGCTGACTGATGAAGTACACTGCTGAGGGGAGCAGTGAGTGGATCAGGAGAGGTTTGCTGTGCCATGTGGGTCACCTCCAAGGCAGGTATCGAACTCATGCTGAAGTGGCTTTAGCTTCTTAGTGTTGTGCTTTAACTTGCTGTGTTACCAGGGAGGGCTCTGTGTTTTTATATTCTTAGAGTAGATGCCTAGAAATAGGATTGTTGGGTCACATGATTGATCCATTTTTAGCCTTTTGAGAATTCTTTACAGATCTTTCAGTAGGGACTTGACTAGTCTACATTCTTGCCAACAGTATAATAGAGTTTTTTTTTTTTTCTTCATACCCTTGCCAGCACTTCCTTCTAATGTATTTGGTATGTTCCATTCTCACAGTATAGGTAGTTTCATTGTAGTTTTGGTTTGTATTTCCCTGATAATAAGTGGTAATGAAAATTCCCCCTATATTTGTTTGCCATCTTCATGTCTTATTTGAAGAAGTGCATATTTACTTATTTTGCCCACTTGTTGTTTGGATTTACTTTATTTTTTATGAGTTGTATCAGCTTTTTGTACAGCTTGGATGCAATTCCCTTGTTGGATGGTGTGCAAATTTGCATCAATGCTTTTCTGGGTGACAGATCCTACTGGTTTGCTAGGAATGAGGGACACAGGACTTTCAGTACTAAAACTGGAAGAGACTCAGACAAATTGAGATGAAATAATTGTACTCAATGCTTTTCTGCTTTTTTTCATCTACCTTTCTTTTATAATACCTGTTCTTTTCTTGCTTGACGATCTTAAACTCCGTTTTGGACGATTATTCTCAAAGTAATTTATAAAAATTATTTAAAACCTAAAATGGGTGAGATCCGGCAAGATGGCAGCAGAGTGAAGGTGCCGAAATCATTACACCCAAGCTCACACAAGAATATAAGACTAAAAATGGACTGTAGACTTATATACTACGAATTTCAACCCAAATGAGAGCACCCTAGACTCACTAGAAGGGAGATAGCTGAGGGAAACTCAGCGATTTGGGAGCTCCAATAGGGAAGCTCAGATCTGGGAGCACCCATGCCCCCAGGTGCTAGTAATTACCATGGACTGCAGGCCTGCTGCTCTTCAACCCCCCTCTAAAGCCCTGGACATGAAGAAGAATGGCTCAGCTTGGTGAGTGGAACCCAAGCTACAGGGAAAGAACTGCTGAGTGGGCACACAGAGCCTGGGACGTGGGGCAGAGGGACTGGCAAATGGGGAAGCTGCAAAACTTGCAACCTTTCTAGTGCTCCCTGCATCCCTCACCCCCACAGCAGATGAATGAGAGTAGGTGCAATTAAGGTGTGGTCAGGGCTTGGCACCATTTTTTAGGTATGGTCAGCAAGACTCACAAAGCCTGGGTGGTAAAAGGGGAAAGAAAAAAATATGGTTAGACAGGACTCAACCACAGGCCCAACCCTGGAAAACTGCAACAATTTTAATACTCCCCCAACCCTCCACTGGCACATCCTCACATAGAGAGGCCCTAGGAAGTACCTCAGATAGGGAGACTAGCTATGGGTCTACCTGCTTACAACATCTACCAAAAAAACCTGTGGTAAAGCCCTGGAGTTAGAGACAACTCAGCTCTGTGAGAGAATCCAAGTGGTGGGGAAAGACTTGTCAGGGAGAGACTGCTTGGAGTGGACACAAAGAGCACTAGAGGCACCAAGGGAGGACTGGCAACTTGCTCAGTTTGGAGACTTGCAGCCCTTCTGGCACTCCTTGTACCCCTGCATCGCTCGCCCCCACAGCAGAGGCTTGAAGTCTTGTGAACCAGAAAAGCTTTCAGTGCTCAGAAAGTAATCAAAACCTATGGCTGGCTCAACCATAGGCCCAGCTGCAGGGAGACCTACAACACTTCTAATGCACCGCACCCCCCATGGACATCCAAGCATAGAGGGAACCTGGGACATTGGAAGGCTACAAAGATCAGCAAGCCCCTTCCATAGACAAGTACTCAATGTGTACTGGGAGAAGCTGAACACCACAAGAGACCCCTGACTGTTACTGGATGAGATGACAGACACAATTCAACACAGTGGGGTCTGGAAAAACAGGAGATATTGAAACAAAGCACAACTGAGAAATCCTCCACAACAGAAGTGTCTGAAAGTCCCTCAGCCATCCCAGAAAGAACATCCAGAAAGAATGCCAGTCAATAATAGCAACACTGTGTCTCAGTGAATAGAAAGTATTAGAGAATACACAAAAGGGAAAAGAAGACAGGCAAATACTCAATCAAGTCCACAGGGGAAAAATTCACCACAAAAAGATTAGTCACCAGAAAGCACTGAAGAAATAGAAGACCTACTCAGCTGACCAAATAGAATTCAGAATAATCATGATATACAAACAAAAAGGAGATGAGAAGGAAAAAAAAATGATATGAGGCAAGCCATGAAAGTATTGAAGAATGCTAATAAGGAAATGAATGAAAGAAATTAAAAAGAAAAAAAGTATGAGACAAGCAATTAACAAATTGAAGAAAGAAAATAAAACATTAAAAAAGGAAATAGAAGAAATGCAGGCAATGAAAATGCTACTGGAAGAGATAAAGAATGCTGGGAAAAGTTATGAAAACAGAATAGATGAAATGGAAGAACGAATCAGCACTCTTGAAGACACAGAAATAAAGAGAATTAAAGCAGAAAAAGAAAGAGAAGGAAAAAAGGAAAATGGATGAAGAAACACTTCAAGAGCTATCTGACACCATTAGGAAAGGATATACCAGAGTTATAGGTATCCCAGAAGGTGAAGACAAAGGTCAAGGAATAGAGAAAGTATTCATAGAGATAATAATAGAGAACTTCCTAATATGAAGGAGATGAAAGTAGACATCCAAGAAGCAAGAAGAACCCCAAACTACCATGACAATAGGAGAAATACAGCAAGACTCATCATAGTAAAACTACCAAGAATACAAGACAAAGAAAATATAATGAGAATGACAAGATGGAAGAAACAAATAATCTATAAAGGAAAACCAATCAGGCTGACAGCAGATTGGTTCTCCAAATTGGCAAGAAGAGAGTGGAGGGACATACTCAATAAACTCCAAAGTATCAAATGCCATCCAAGAATACTCTATCCTGCGAAGCTCTCCTTCTTTTATGAAGAAAGAATAAGGGCATTTTCAGATAGACAGAAACTCCACAATTTTTTCATGACTAAATTCCCCACTCCAAAATACTACAAGAAGCCCTCAAACCAAATCCAACAGAAGAATAGACAAGAACAATTCAAAACAAGGAATAAAAATATAAAAGGACCCAAATGGCAAATGTAGGTGCCAGTATATCAATAATATCTCTAAATGTAAATGGCTTAAACTCATCAATAAAAAGATACAGAGTTGCAGGGTGGATTAAAAAACAGAACCCAACATTCTGCTGTCTACTGGAAACACATCTAATTACAAAAGATAAAAGCAGACTGAAAATAAAAGGATGGATAACAATCCTACAAGCAAATGGGCCAAAAAAGAAGGCAGGAATACCTATACTATGTCAGACAAAATAGACTTCAAACTAAAATAGGTTAAAAGAGACACAAAAGGCCACTACATTATGATTAAGAGGACAATACAACAAGAAGACATAACAATCATCAACATACATGCACTGAATGAAGGAGCACCAAAGTATATCAGGAAACTACTGTTATCTATGAAAACATAATATCAGAGAAAATACATACATGTAGGAGACTTCAACATGCCACTCTCCACAGTGGACAGATCAGACAAAAAATAAGCAAAGATACTAGAGCTCTGAACAAGGACCTGGACAACATGGGTCTAGTGGACATCTATAGAATACTGCACCCCCCAAAATCTGAGTACACATTTTTCTCAAATCCACATGAATCATTCTCTAGGATTGACAAAATACTGGGTCACAAGACAAACATCAATAGATACACTAAGATTGAAATCATACAAACTATTTTCTCTGACCATTAAGGAATCAAGCTAGAAATAAACCATATGAGAAAGACAAGAAGCCCACCTACCACGTGGAGACTGAAACCCACACTACTGGAGGATCATTGGATCAATGAGGAGATCAAAGAAGAAATTAAAAAATACCTTGAGAAGAACAACAATGATGACACAAGTCTCCAAACTTATTGTTCACATTAAAAGCAATTATAAGAGGAAAATGGAAAAGATCATGTTTAGTGAAATAAGCCAGAAAGAAAAGGAAAAATACCAGATGGTTTCACTCATAATCGGAGTATAACGGAGCAGGTGAGAAAATAATAATAAAAAGAACAGCTATATACCAGAGACATTTTATGGTGGTGGAGTAGGAAATGGGATAAAAACAGTGGGGGGAAGGAAATGATTATGGTCACTATGGTGATAACACATGGGTGATTTGGTGTTGGGAAGCCCATGGGGATTACAACTGAGATGAAAAAAATGCACAAAATGATGTAAAAATAAACTATTATATTATTTTAAAATAAATAAACAAATGAATATGTAAGTATATGAAAAAAAAAACCTTAAAATATATAGAATTTGTTTGTTTCTGCCAGAGAGGTGAGGTCACGATCAATCTTAGAAGGTTGCTAATTTAGGAAATTCTATCATTTCAATACAATTTTAATTTCATCTGAAACAAGTGATTTAATGCTGAATTGACTCCTGTCTTAGAACCTATTTTGATTTAACCTAATTGTAGAAGATACTCTTTGACTTCTTAAGCAAAGCACTGAGAGCTTACCAGGCCCTTTCATTTTGCTGACCCCCAGATTTCAATTTTATTTTGTATTTTGTGATGTTACTTAAAATGCTACTTAATGTATAAACTGTTCCCTTCATTTCCAGCAAATTCCCCAAAGAAAACTTTCAAACGCATAGTTTACCTTCCTGGGTCTGTATTCTTCTCAGATCCTGGTGTGACAGATTCTAGCTGTCAGGAAGATCTTTGGCCTCCCTTGGGAGTTCTTCACCTCCTAGCTTCAAATTGACACATTTCCTACTGCCTAGCAGCTGAAAGTTACATTTCCTTAAATTGAAGGAGGCAGATTGTAAGATTGTATAGAAATTTGCTTTGAGTAAGACTGGTATTCTCTGCTAAAGAAAGTGATGAGTAAACAAAGATTGAGTGAACACAGAATAATCCAATAATTGGAGCATGTTGGAGAAGTTTTGCCTTTTGGCCAGAGGTTGAGAAGCAGTCCAGACTTTGGCAAGATTAGGATAATGAATGTCCCTTGCGGCAGTCACAGATTTCTAAAATATGTAAGCAAGTCCTTCCCTCTTCAGAAGACTTCTTTCTGTAATCTTCCTATGCTCCCCTTCAGAAAAGAACAGAGGGCATTTCATATGGCAGAAGATACTTCAAAGGAGTTTGTTTAGACTCAGAAGAATGTGCAGTTTGTTTTTGTAACCTCTCCTTGGTTCTAGTTATGAGCTAGAGAGTTGGGAAGCACACATTGTTCTTGGGCTGTCTGTAAGTCTCCACCACATCTCATAAGCAACAAAAACTTCCCTTGTAGTTCATCCCACTGGGCACTAGACAGTCTTTTTCATTTATGTAGGTATGAATGCCATCCACCTAAGTTGGCTAAATATGAAGAAAATGATTTTGTTTCTTGCTTCACTATCCTTTCCATATAATTATTGTTGGGGTCTTAATTAAAGTGAAATTTAAAGTCCCCTTTGTAATGATCTCTGGTTTTGTTTTATGTTTAGTTTCATTTCCCCTCCTCCCACTGCTGTTTAAAATTAAGTTTATTTAAATGCAAAGAATGCACTGTTTATTCAACCAAATGGTATCTTCATGTGGAAAAGGAAAAAAAAAAAATCCAGACTGATTTCATTGCTCCTCAACTGGGCTCAATGGCTCAGTGGTTTGTTGTTTTTCCTTTGTGTACATTTTTACTTCCAGCTGTGCTGCACACAGAAAACTGCTCTGTGTGGAAACTCAAGTAAACTCTTACTACTTAGATTTCATGGAACAAACAACTGCTCATCATCTCCCAACCTTAATGAAATAATATTGTAACGACTTCTTAAAAAAATTCTTAAACAGCTGATTACTATCATATAAAATTTGTCTGGAATGTGTGTTTGTGGGAATTTTGTCTCTGTTGGAGGGAAAGAGTATAAACAGAGTGTAGAAAATATTTCCTTTGACTATATTAACCTGCACAGTGATATTTTTCATTTGCAACAAAATCTATATGTCAAAATGTTTAGAATTATCAGATGCTTATTGAGTACTGCATTGTTTTTAGATCCACTGTTGAAAAGAAGTATTTTTTTCTATCCTCAAAGTTTCTAACCACTTTTAATTTTGTGGGGAAGTTTTTGGGGCTAATGAAGTGGAAGAGAGACACAGCAAGAATAATCCAAATTGGGCCTCCTTGCTGGCCTAGGGGTTCAGTCTCAATTCTATCACCAGAATGGCCTGAGTTCAATCCTGGCGTGGGAACTAACTCACATGGTGAGAACTCTCCCATCTCGCTCACTGCTCCTCTCAGCAGTGCATTTCAGTAGATCCATCTGGTCTTCTTCCCACTTTGTCTCTGGTGAATCCTCTCATTCCACTGTCCCCCTGGCTAAACTCGTGACATACACCTCTTTATGCATAAAGAAAGAAATCTCTAAAAACGAATTATCCAAATTCAGTCAAATGGTCTATTCCACTCAGTATTTTGTTTCATAAAACGAACACAAAGGAAACATTTTGTGGGAGCGTATAATGTTCTCTTTAAAGGGTTCAACTGAACATCTTCTTAGTAACCTAAATTCTCCCACAGTAATGCATTATATGCAATTTTTTACCTCACCATGCTTACACTAACCCGTTTTTTGGCCTCTATTGCCTCTTGAGTTAATAGAATTTCATAAATATGTAAAATGAGTCTTCCCCCCACCTTGATTTTAACTAAAAGAATAAGTTTATTTGTAAAGAGAATTTTAGGTTCACAGGAAAATTGAATGGTCAGGTCTGGGAATTTTACTTCTATCCCTGTCCTTGCACGCACATACTGTCCCATTCTCAGCATCTCCCACTGAGGTGGTTATTTGTTACAATTGATGAAACTACTTGGACACATTATTATCCTCCAAGGTCCATAGTTTTCATAAGTGTTCACTTTTGATGTATATTCTATGGACTTGGACAAACATTTGATCATGTGTATCCATCATCATGGCATCACACAGAGTAGTTTAAGAATTGTAAAAATCTATGGATTCATCTTTGCTGTCACCCAACCCTATGTAATCACTGATCTTTTTATTGTCTTCATAGTTCTGCTTTTTCAAGAATGTCATGTGTTTGGAAGAATAGAGTGTGTGACTTTTTTCAATTAGTAATGATACAGTTAAAATTTCTCCATGTCTTTTCCTGGCTTGATTGCTCTTTCATTTTTAGTGCTGAAACTATCCCATTGCTTGGATAATCTATAGTTTAATTATTCATTCACCTACTAAAGGGCATCTTGTTTTTTCCCCAAGTTTTGACGATTATGAATGCAGCTGCTATAAACATTCTCAGGAAAGTTTTTGGGTGAACATGAATTCTCAACTTCTTTGGGTTAAATATAAAGAAGTTGCATGTTGACTTATATAGTAGTAATGCTTAGTTTTAAAAGAAACCTATCTTCCCAAATGAGTGTACCATTTTGAATTCTCATCAGTAACTAATGAGAGTTTCTCTTTACCAATAGTCTTACCTTTATTGGTACTTTCAGTGTTCTGGATTTTACTCATTCAAATAGATGTGTAGTGATAGTTCATAGTTTTAATTTGTATTTACCTGATGGCATAAGATGTGGTGCATCTTTCCATATGCTCATTTACCATCTGTATATTGGTACTAGTGCTCTGTTAAAGTCTTTGGCTTTTTAACACTTATTTGTGCTTTTTGTGCAAAGAATGAAATCCATATCTAGATTCATTGTTTTGAAGCAGATGTTCAGTTGTTCCAATGCTTTGTTGAGAAGATTATCTACTACATTGCACTGCCTTTGCTCCTTTATTAAAGCTTCTTTGATTATATTAATAGGAGTCTATGTCTTGGCACTCTATTTTGTACTTCGATTTATATTGTCATGATAGCTGTAGCTATACAGTGAATTTTGAAGATGGAAACATTCAACCCTCCTGCTTTGTTCTGCAATATTGTGTTGTTTTTTCTGGGTCTTTGCCTCTTCCCATGAACTTCCATTTATCAATACCCACAAAATAACTTGTGGAGATTTTGTCTTGGATTCTATTGAGTCTATCATGTAAATTAGGAAGAAATGATGTTTTGGCAGTATTGAGACTTCACCTCTATGAACATGGACTGTCTTCAATTTATTTAGTTCTTTCATATTATTTATCAATTTTATAGTTTTTTCAAGTAGATATTGTTTATGATTTTTATACTTAAACCTAAATTAATAAAGTAACTTTATTATGAGGCTTACTAATGTGAATGATGCTTTCTACTTAACTTCAATTTCTACCTGCTCATTGCTGATGTGTAGTAAAGTAATTGACATTTTTTGTAGCATTGTATCCTACAATCTTAATATAATCACCAGTTCTTGGATTTTTTTTTATTATTTCTTGTAACTTCTAAAAAAGTATATATTTTCTGAACAAAGACAGCTTTGTTTTTTTTCCTTCCCCATCATTTTTTTTTTGTTTTTACTTTTCTTTTATTGTTGTGTTAACTAGAATGTCCAGTATGATGGTGAAAAGGAGAGAAAAAGAGGATACCTTTGCCTTATTACTAATCTTAATTGGAAAACTTAAAATTTCTTGCCCTTACATGGGATAATAATTGATTTTTTGTTGTTTTGTTTTGCTTATTTGGTAAATATTCTTTGTCGGGTTAAGGGAGTTTCCTTCTATTTCCTAGTTTACTGAGAGATTTACTGTTTTAAAAAGCGCTTTGTTAAGTTCTGACTCACATAGCCCAAAACAACATAATTCAAGTTTTTTTAGTATATTCATTAAACTGTATAAAACTTAATTTTACAATAAATGATCTCTCCCAAGGAGACCCTGTATCCATTAGATGTCATTCCCGATTCCCACTTCCTTCTTGCCATAGGCTAATTTTTCTATTGATTTATCATTCTGGATATTTTAAAAAAAAATGTAGCCTGTGTTATTTTGTATATGACTTTTTTACTTATGGAATCTTCTCAAGTTTCACCTATGCTGTAATGTGTATGAGTAGTTTACTTATTTCCATTGTTAAATAATATTATAATGTAGGACTTTATCATATTTTGCTTATCCATTCATCATCTGATGGATATTACAGTTCATTCTACTTTCTGGCTTTTATTAATAATGCCATTATGATCATTCACGCTTAAGTTTCTGTGTGGATAGACTTCATATTTTTGTACATAGAAAAAAAGTAAATTGCTATGTCTTATGGTTCTCTGCTTATTACTGTGATCTCACAAATTGTTTTTCCAGAGTGAGTTCACCAACATATTCCTACTGGAACTCTGTAAGATTTTCTGTTTCTTTTCATCTTTGTCAACACTTATGATTGCCTGCCTTATTATTATATTCATCCTAGTGGATGTGAAATGGTATATCAATATAGTTTTGATTTATTTTTTTAATATTTAATTATGTTGATTACCTCCTTACAGATTTATTGGTCATTTGCAAATAGTCCTTGGGAACATTTTTATTTAAATTGTCTACTTTAAACATGTTTATTTAAATTGTCTGCTTTGGGTTATTTGTTTTTCTTCCCATGTTTTGTCCCAAAGTTTTCTTTTTGGAAAGCTTTTTGAGATTTATGTTTGATTTAGTATTCTGAGAGGATAATGGTCTTCATAATTTTCTATATATCAATAATAAACAGTCACTTTATAGTCCATTAATAAAGATGGTCCATTTATAGAGTCCATTTTATTTATAAAACATTACACCTGGTTGTTGGGTCATTTTAATTGTTTTCTTTGAAATTCCTCTAATTTATGAATTTTTGAGGTATGTCTTTAATAATATAGATTCATTTTATTATTTTAAACATAAAGGAAAATAAATATTACTTTTTTTTTCCTGATACTGTCCCAGTATGTTCCAACTACTAGGATTCAGGTCTTTAGAGAAGTTTCTGAGGTGAATTGTAACCTTTGTCAGTCATAGTTTGCCATAATTACTGTATGGTAAAGTAGGCTTATACATTCCTCGTGCTAGTGGACTAAAGAGAAATAAAGCTTAGATTTTATAATAACAAACAAATCTGATAGAGAAGGCTGATTCTGCTATTTAGTTTTGTGACCTAAGGCAAAATATTAATCTCTACATGAGCAAAATGGCATAATCATAACTATTATTGTGAGGATTAAACTGATAACTCATAAAATTATTGTGAGGATTAAACTGATAACTAAAAAACAACTTTCAATGTAACTAAAAATAAGCCTTAACTACTCAACAAATATTAACTATTCTGTCATGTCTAGGTGGAAATTTTTGTTTTGCTTACTAATTGCTCTTTTTGAGTTCTAACATGCCATTCCATTTTTTCAACATTTATAATCCATTTTGAAATCTACAGGTTTTATACTGCTTACAGAATATGCTAAAGGTTGAATTTTTTTTTTTTTTTTACAAACCCATACATTGAAATTCTAGTTCTCTCAGAGATTATGGTAGGGTCTTTGAGTGGTATTTAAGTGTGGCATGTGGAACTTTTATGTTAGACTTAGAGCTCTGAGATAATTTTTTGTTTTTCATAAACCACCCAGTCTGTGGGATACCATTGTAGCAGCCTAAATACACCAAGGTTAGATATTGTAAAATTTGCAGGTTTATCTAATCTTCGCTTTGATTTATCTTGCTATTTTAAGAAACATCTGTGTTTCTGATCATGTATATAACACTCACTCAGATAATTACTGTATTGATAACAAAGCAGTTCTTGTCAATAATTAGATATTGTTAAAAATAATCACTTGAATATTGCTTTGGTCTCCCAGTTGCTTCATCATTGCTTGAGTGGAATTCATATTAATCTTGAAACAATTCTTTCAGAGAGTTTAGACTTTACTTCCAGCTTCGGCAATTAGTTTTCTCTCTGAAATTTCTTATCATTTCATTTCTGACTTAGTTCTACTTTTGCCTGAATCTCATGCCTCTTCTTTTCTAGGTTCTCTATTCATTTTTCTACAACCCACAACCCCCTCCAGGAATTATATATATAATTTCTTAAAAAATGTATGTTTGTGTACTACGTATGCATGTGTATATATGTATATATGTAAAATTCTTATCTGTTAACACTTGAATCATTGCATCATTTACATTTCTCATTCTGTAAGGGCTTTACTATTCTGATTTTAAATAAGGGCATCATATAAAGTCTAAAGATTTTTTTTTTCATCTTTGTTCTGAATCTAAGTTGTATCTGAGAGTGGGATTTGCACTCACATTGAAGGTTAACACCTTTCTTAAACCTTGGAAAATCACCTTCTCCTTCTTCTGTCCACTCTGTTTTCATTTTCAAGAACTCATATGTGGCAGATGTTAAATTAGTGTAATTATCCTTGATGTTTCTCAATTCTTTGATTTTCCACTTCTGACACTTCTATTATCAGGGTTCTTCCTTTGTGTTCAATTTTTAAAGTTTCACTTACACTGCATTTCTTTTGGAGAAAAAGGATCATATTTTCATATCCATAACCTCTTATCCTCTGGTGTTTATATTTTAAAATAAATCTTAAAACAAAAACAACCTTGTTTATTTTTCCATAATATAGGATTTCTTTTAAAAAGAAAATCTCTTTATTTTGCAGACACTTTTCTTCAGATTTTGTGGATATATTAATATTATTTTTCAAAAGTTTTCTTATTTGGGGGTAATATATTTCTTTCCTATGGTCAATTATTCATTACATTTGAGTATTTATCATTTTAATTTGGCTTTCCTTAAATATATGCATATTCTAGTAGTCTATTTGACACAGATAGTAAGGGGCACTAAAACTGGCCGTAGACACTGCCCAATAGTTTACCAGTCACTGTCTGAGTTATTTATCCATGCACACAATTGCAATACTATTTGGCTGGGGGAATAACACCAATGGGATATATTTTTTTTTTAAAGATTTATTTATTTATTCATACAGAACTGGGGTACAGGCCAGAGGCTGAGGGGCGGTGAGAGGCTTACCAGAGACAGAGCAGGGAGCAGAACAGTCAGATCGACGAAGTACACTGCTGAGGGGAGCAGCGGGCGGGTCAGGAGAGGTCTGCCACGCCATGTGGTCACCTCCGGGGCAGGCGGGGATCGAACTCATGCGGAAGTGGCTTTTAGCTTCTCAGTGCTGCGCCTTAACCCGCTGCGCCACCAGGGAGGGCCCCAATGGGATATATTTAACAAACCAGGGAACATATATTACTAAGGCCAAAAGTGACTTTTACCTCACCTGAAGTAGTGTCCAGTGTTTTGCAGTCCTAAACAAAACCAGCTAAAATGGTGTCTTCCCACCACTGAAGACTCAAGTTGCCCCTTTCCCGAACAATAGGCCATGTGTCCAAGATAGTGTTCTTGCCTCTGCTGGCCTGGAGTATCAGCAACCAGATTCTAGGCCAGGTTCCAACTCATGAAGACAATAGAAGACACAACAGGGGATGTTGACAGCACTGCTTGGACACTCCAGCATAGCATCAGACAAGCAACACTCAAGACAGCAGCTTCAGTGGCCGAACAACCTGACAAATGGCCACACTCCTGCATCTCAGTGAGGTGCCCAGCTCTAGGTCTTTGCTTTCTCTGCTAGGTTGTAATAACAGCAAAACCAGGAACAGCTGTAGTTGCTTGGCTAATTACAAAGTCTCTGAACTTTCTTCTCCAGTAGGTTGGCTGCTATAGGCCTCCACCTTCAGAGGCCTTCATTAGCCTTCTGGATAATCTGTACAGAGGGGACTGGAATCCGCTGACCCCAAATGCTAAAAATCCAAAAACCTTCAGTGCCCAAACTAAATAAATCAACATCTCCTTCTGCAGTCCCTTATATTATTTACCAGTCACCAACACCTCAAAATGTGATAGTTGTTAACATTTTCTCTGGGACTCTCTACCCTTACCAGCACCCCCTCCAGGGTATTGAATCCCTTATGGCTTCCGTCACTATTACACACTCACACAGAAAGTGTTTTTCTGGGACTGGAGGTCCCATAACTGCCCTCCCTCTTCAGTTCTAACTCTAGGTTTGTGTTTGTGGCCAGGGCTTATGTTTAATCTTCATGCTGGAGCAGTTATTCTTAACTAATCGTTCTGGATCACATTTGTCAATATCTGCAGAACAGTTTGGCTGTCACAAATGGGGTTACTTCTGTGTTAGTTGTGGGTAGAACCAAAGGATTCTGCTAAACATCCACTCCTGCAAAGTACAGCAACATGACAAAGAAACATCAAGTTCTGAACTACCAAGAGTCCATTGCTAAGAGTCCCTGCTCTAAGATGCATGGTAAAAAATGAGGGGAGACTCTCTTTATTTCCAAGGGTGCAGAATCTGTCTTTTGGGGTGCCAACATCAGGAGAAAGTCTTCCAGGGCAGAATACTCACACTCTTCGTAGTTTTACTATGAGGGCACCCTTTCTGGTCTCTGGCACAATGAATGAGAGAAAGGGCCCTGTTAGCAACTTTTAATTAACTATCTTTCTGTGGGTTTCTGACATATCTACCCTTTCTGACTCTAGACTTGGGAGTTTTTGATTGCACTGTGGGAAAAAAAAAATCAATGTTCCCACCTGTACTGTAGCTTTTCCTAAGCATGCTTTAGCTACTGCTTTCTTTGAAATTATCCATCTTTTTGAATCTTTAAGAAATTAATCTACAATCCCATTTTCTGATAATTGCATTCCTATGCTTAGTATTTATATAGGTCTATTCAACTATATTCAGTTTTTCTGTCATTTCAGTAAAACTTCAGCAAAGAAAGAAGGCTTTGCCCATTCTTTCATGATTAAAATTGCTAAACATGTTAAGTAATATAGTTTCAAATGTAAAAAGATAATTTAAAAATAATAAACACATTAAGTAACCTGGCTTTAGATGTAAAAAAATAATTTTCTTCTTGAATATAATTTTAGTTTGTACATGACGTACTATTTTAAATTTATTTATCCTCTTTCTTTGGGTTGGTTTTTATTTCACAAATGTTTCAAGTTATATTTATTAAACTTATAATAGTTTTTTTTAAGCATTCCCTCTTCCTTCACAATATTAAATTTAGTATCATAAAATGAAAGATATTTGGAGGTATACTAGTTCATATCCTTCTTTTATAGATGAGAGAATTGAGATTACTATAGAAATGTTATAAATTGTTGTGGTTGACCAAATGAAGAATTTTCTCAAGTACCTTGGACTTTTTTTTTCCATTGAAGGGAAGGCCCACTCCCTTCTTTTTTAAGATTTATTTTATTTATGCATACAACTAGGGTACAAGCCAGAGGTGCAGACGTGGTGAGAGGCTTCACCCGAAACAGAGTAGGGAGCAGAATAGGCAGATTGACGAGGTACGCTGCTGAGGGGAATAGTTGGTGGGTTGTATTTACAAGGTATGCTTCAATGACCAGTTACCACACCACCATTAGGCAAAACTTATTCACAATGGAAGTAGAAATTCTCAACACATATTAATATGTGAAATATTTTAAAAACCTCAGTGAGTATTTCATCTTTACTTAATTCATTATTTTAGGTGCTTTTTTTGTTTACTAATTACTTCACCCTAGACCCAAATTTGCCCTTTCAAAATTTAAACTGTTACTTTTCTTATACATGTAGAAACATTTTATTAATTCTGGTATCTGTTGTAAAATGAAATTATGCCATCATTTTTGTGTTGATATAGCAAAACAATTCAATTACATTTTGGGATCCCAAAGACTAAAGGCCTAAGTTTAGAACCTACTGCCTCTAGGGACCAGCTTTCTCAAGAAATAGAAGAGGAACTGGGGAGATTTGAAAGCAATGGTCTGCTTTTGCTATTGAAACAGTATTGGAGGTAGAATATTAAAAGACATATTTAGAGGGAAAGGCTAAGCTGAAGGAGAAAAGAGGGCTTAGGTTTGGGCCACAAGAGAACTGGGGAGTAAGCTGAATCTTTAGGAAAAGATACTGGAAAGAAGCCTAACAGAGGGAGAAAGGAAGAGTCTAGAAAAGCAACTCAGGTGGAAACTTTCAGAAAGGTACAGGACGGAGCCACAGCAAATGGAAATTTTTTATCAAAGTATCACAGATAATCTTTATAAGTTAGATAAGAAAACCCAGAAGGTCACCACAGAACATTTCTGTTACTGAAAAAGAGCTTCATGGAATTTGCAGATGTGGCATATTTGCTATCTCATGGCACTGCATCTCGGACATATTCGGAACTATGACTCTAGTGACTGGCACAGGATGGTTGAGAAATAGCAAAAGGATCAAGGCAAAGACATGATGGTGTTTGATCTACTGGGAGAATAGCTCCTGTGTTCTATTTTTTAACTCGGGGAAGTGAAGGGGAGAAAGACTTGTTTGTATACAATTGGCTTCAGGCAGACATAGACAAACTTAACTCCATATTTCTCATTTTGTAGGACTTCTCATAGAAAAATTTAAAGGAAATGAATAAACACACCCATGAAACTATTGTCTCAGTCTGTTAGTAGCTATGTTAATCATAGATATGGAAGAGGGAAAAATAACTTAATTCAAATTTTCAAACAAAGTTAATATTAAAAGGTATTGTGGAAATTAACATTGCATTCATAAGATGCTGGTATGGAAAAAAAAAAGCATGTCAGAAATAGGTGTTATTTCTTCACTGTAAGATTTAAAACTGATGTGTACATGACAGAATTATATCTCTACCCTAGGTCTATAAAGTGATAGAAATTAAAAACACTAATTACATCTTTAGTTAAAGAATATGTAGAATGTAGGAATGCTAAACCAAGTGTAAGACAAACTATTTATTTAAAGATTTATTTATTTATTCATACAGAATTGGGATACAAGCCAGAGGGTGAAGGGGCAGTGAGAGGCTTCAACAGAGACAGAGTGGGGAGCAGAACAGGCAGATCGACAAGGTACACTGCTGAGGCGAGCGGCGGGCAGGGCAAGAGTGGCCTGCCGCACCATGTGGATCACCTCTGGGACCCAGGATCCAACTCACACTGAAGCGGCTGCGGTTATCATGCAGTGCTGCGTCCTAACCCATTGTGCCACCAGGGAGGGCACCAAAGACTAACTTTTAAACCAACACTTGAACCTGAGCATAGCTCTTCACCTTTCAGAGGGGAACAGGGAGAGAGGTGTGAAAACAGGAGGATGGAGTGAGCAATGGGTAGAGGTGGAGGTATATGGCTGGCTGGCTGTGAGCTGTGAAACATAAGGGTGGCAGTGCTATGGTCACTACAGCTGAGGTGAGCAATCCTATATTGCTGAATTAATTGTGGGATAAGAACTAAATTATCACAGGAACTGCCTGAGTGGATCTGAACAACCAGAGCACAGAAAATAATATGACTGAATAGAACTTACACTCGGGATTAGAAACACAGATCTGATGATGGTAGAGCACTAGTGCTCTGAGACAGTACCTTGGGCAAATGTCCCAGCTGCTATTGGCTGTAAGAGTGGCATAGAGGGAGCCTGCTTCCCAGCCATTACCATAAATATGCCACATCCAATTCCACAATTAACCCCTAGCTAACCCCTAGTTCCTCTCATTTCTCCAGAAAACCCTGATGATGTTTGATGGGGTCTATCATCTTGGAAGGTATACAAAAGATCAGCACAGTGGTTGCTCCCCTTCTTTTCCAAGAGGGGTGGGTCACATCCTTTGTTGACCATAGTCTGAGCTTATGCAAAAATCAGTCCAGAACAAAGCCTCTGGGTATTTGTTACAGTCAGTGCTTATTCCTATTCCTCATGTGTCTATGGATAATGACTTGTGTTAGTGACATTCTGGCCTCTTTCTCTTCCCTCAGTGCACTAGTCATGGTATTTTTTCTAGAAAATTTCTCAGTTCCTTCTTTATTTCTCTTTCAGAACTTCCTATTTGTAAGAGGTATACATTATGGTCTATTACCTGCCACATAGTAAGAGACTTGACCCTGTGGTCTGAAGATATTTGATTATATCACTATCTGGGTAGGAAAGTTTGTCTAATTCAGAAAGGAGATATTAGCAAGTTCATGACCCATAAACCTCAACCAACTCTGCTTAGGATTGCACATAGTGTTATCCTGTTGATATAACTGCCTCTGAAAGGGCTTCAAAGTTGGGAAAAAAAGAAGGGTTATTGTACTACTCTGCTAGAGCTGCCACATAGTATCACAGCCTGGGTGACTTGAATAACAGAAATGAACTTCTTCACAGTCCTTCAGTCTAGAAATCCAAGATTAAGGTGTTCACAGAATTGTTTCTTGTGAGGACTCTCCTTAGTTTAAGAAAGCCATCAGTTCCCTGAATCATTAATACATGTTCCTTTTGTTGGTGTCAGTGTCCTAAACTCTTCTTATATAAGTGGGTTATGGGCTACACAAATATATTTTTATTAGCTTATCTTAATTCATCTTTATCTTAATATGTCTCCAAATAAAGTCATGTCCCAAGTTACTGAGAGTTAGGATTTCAATGTATGAATTTTGGTAGAACACAACATAGCACATAATACATATTAATTATTGGCTCTCCCTAAGGCTCCAACTGGCAAGTATGGATGCTTTTCCCATTACATCTAAGTATTGTGTTTCTTTACTACTCTAACATCTATTGGTCACTAGTATGTGTGGCATGACACTGGTTATCAGCATAGCTATTGTTCTGGGTCATTTCATAAATTTAACCCCTTCCTTTTAAAATGACTTAGTAACATGGACCTGCAAAAATTAATTACATCAGCAAATATAGTAGAAAGAATCAGATTATTAAAACCTAGAAAAGACCTCAAACATTTCAACCATGACTATAAACTAGTAAAATTACCACACAAAGAGAATTACTTTATTAGTTAATTATCACAACCAGTTCACTTTTATGAAAAAAAAAGTGGTTCAGAATGTCAAAGAGCCTTGAGTTTTTAAGTTACAGAAAGTTAATATAAGACCCTATAAAACATCAGTAGAAAAGTGAATAGAATGTTGCCTGTGCTAGAATCTTGTAATAAAGGAACATGTTGGTTGACTATAAATGGATAGTGAAGACTGAGGGAAACAGGCAATGTTTCACAGGTTATAGGATGAAGATCAATGAGCAGGATTTACTTGGTAAGACTTCTAGGAAGAAGCCAATATTGGACTAGGCTCTGATCAGCCTGTAAGATAAAGCCAGACAATGAGGTTGTAAATAGTGGAGACTTGATAAATACAGTCAAGGGAAAAATATATTTTCATGGTTTGGCATGTGGAATGTTCTTGGAAGGGAGGTTAGGGACATAAACTAGAGTAGGTACTGAAGAAAATTGCATCCTTTAATTCGAGAGAGATTTGGATATAAAGGTAGTATCTTATAACTGCCACCACAGGATTGGGGAGACAAATGTGTATATGTGGCATTTAACAGAGAAGATGATGGGGAGGGGCTGAATTTTGAAGCACATTGTCTCTGGTCCTGTTTTAATTTCCCCCCTTCATCAAATTAGTTTTTATTCTTACTCTCTGAAAGTCATAATTTCTTCAAAATCAGGTTTATATTCTTATAGATCTTATAGATGAATCAAGTGACTATATTTTTTAATATAAAAATATTATGTTCCTAGAGATTGAGAAAGCAGGTTGGAGGCAGATAATTAGTATGTTGGAATATGTGTAGAAGTGGTCTTCTGTATTAACTTTGTCCTACATATTGAGTGGGCTGAGAATGGGACCCTAGCACAGCAGCAGACAGGTTTTAGGCACACTTTAAATAGCAGGGAGTGTTATTTGTTTCCTTTCTCAGCATTTAAGAAATAGCTCTTCAGTGAAGAACCCTATAAAATATTGCGGCTTTTTATTTACCTTTAAGTTCTTCAGTGCCAGGAAAAAAAATTTCCTTTGATCCACAGAGTTGGGAGATGAACTTTTGAAGTTTTCTTCCCACCTTCCCTGGAATCTTTAATCTTTTCAGATCATGAAAGTAGAAAAGATTATTGCAAAATCATCAGTTGAATTTAGGACTAAAAAAAGAGTAGCCTTTTTAGAAGCCTTAGATGTAGGTGGGAAGCATGGACTATGTCTGCCCCAGACCCTTCTTTACCATGTAGGGTTTCTCAGGCTCTTGTCCTGGTATGTTGCTCTGGACACTGCAATAATCTGCCTTTCTTATTCTTTCAGGGTTTCACTTTTTCTTCAGTATGCAAAATAATATTATTTGAAAGAATTCAAGAAGGTTATTCTATGCTTATAGTGTATCTATCAATATATGGCATTGTATAAGAGATATGGGCAGTCCATCAGCGGTATGGCCAGGTCCTGCCACTTTCACTCATGACTTTAATAACTTGTTACTGCACATCTTTCATGTACTAGATAATTTCTAGAAGTGTGATTTTTATCAAATGATTTAAGTTCACATTTCAGATTCTTCACAGTGTTGTTTGAAAGATAAAATGAAATAACATATGTAAAGTGCTAACTAGTATGTCGCATGATGGAGCCTCAAAAACCATAGATACTCTTTCCTATCTTTGTTGACTTGAAAGTGAAGTTAAAATAAGCATAGTGTCTCAGAAGAATATGACAAATATTCCTAGTTTTCACCTTGAATCCACTTGTATTGACTGCATTTGTGCAACTTTATGTGACTTTAAAATATGTCTCCACTCAAAAACAGAATCTTTAATACCAATGTATTAGTCTACATTGAATATGTAATGAGATGACATAAATACAGGTTAGTACTATATGTGTGTATAGAACTAAAGAAACATGGAAACAGTAGTTTATCAAATAAAAAAATAAATAGAAACAAGTTATGAAAAAAGAATCAGAAAATTTGGATTTGAAAAGTATGAAATTCAAAATAAAGTTTTCACCAGTCAGTCCAATAGAATGCTTGGATATTCAGAAAAAAAAATCAGTAATTTTATAAAAAGAACACCCAAATGTGAAGAGATCCATTGAGATTACTTAGTTTATGGAACACATATTTAAAAAAATGATAAAGAAAAATGAATAAATTCTCATAGATTTGTACGGTACCTTAAAGAAAATTAATAAATACATAATGTGAATCCTAAAAGAATAGAGAACAGGAAAGGAATGAAAAAATAACTGAAAAAATGGCCCTAAACTTCCCAAATTTGATGGTACACATCAATTTATGCATCTAAGTTATTTAAAAACGCCAAGTAGTATAAAATCAGAGATCCACAACTAGATACAACATAATCAAATAGCCAAAGTTCAGAGACAGAGTATCTAGAAAGCAATAAAAGAAACATCACTTTTAAGGAAACTTCAATAATATTAACACCTGATTTATCTTCATAGAATATGGAAATCAGAAAGCAATGGGATATTGTACTCTAAGTGCTGAAAAATACTGTTAACCATGAAGTTTATAGCCAGCAAAACAAATTTCAAAATGGAAGCAGAAGAGGATACAGCTCTCTCCTCTTGCCATTTCTTTTTGACATTGTACTGGTGTTTTTAGTCAGGACAGTTAAGCAAACGTAGTAAGAAAAGACCTTTACATTGCAAAGGAAGTACTACAACTACTATTTTCAGAAGACCTGGTATTTAATTTAGAAAATACTAAGGAATTCAGAAAAAAGTATTAGAATTAATAATGTTCAGAGTGTTGCAGGATACAAGAGTTCAATACTAAAATAAATGATGTGTCTATCAGTGAACAATATAAAAATAAAATTAAGAAAAGTATTTAATTTAAAATACCATCAAAAGAATAAAATATTTCAGATTATGTTTAACAAAGTAATATAGTCCTTTCAACAAATGTTGCTGTGTAACTGGATAGTCACACACAAAGGGGTAAATATGATCATTTATTTCATGCCATAAGCAAAAATTTATCCACTATTTACTAAAATGTAAACTATAAATATAATCATGAAAATTACAACTAGAAAGAAAACATAGGTCTAAATATTTCTGATCTTGAATTAATGTTTTTTTGAATATTATTGAAAATTTGACGTTTTGGATATGATTTTGTTTGCATTAGCAATCAAAAATTAAATAAAAGTGACTTCAAAACTAAAATATTTTGTGTATCTGGAGACACTATCAAGGAAGTGCAAAAACTGAAAATAAAAACCCTAAAGAAATAACATTTGCAAATTAAAAAATAATAAATTTTATAAAGGGACTCATATAGCATATAAAAAGATTTATAACAATAAAGAAACAAATGACACAATTAAAATAACAAAGTATTTAAATAGACATTTCTCCATAGAAGATATACAATGGGCCAATAAGCACATGAAAAAATGTCCAACATCATTAATCATTAGGGAAATGCAAATGAATTCTACAATGAGATAACCATTTCACATTCATGAGAATAGATGCAATTTTAAAAAAAGGGGGGGACCTCCCTGGTGGCACAGAGAGTTTAAGCCCAGCACTGCAAAGCTAGCTGCTGCCGCCTAAGAGTGAGTTTGATCCCCAGCCCTGGGGGTGATCCATATGGCGAGGCAGACCTCTCCTATCTCACTGTCTGCTCCCCTTAGCAGTGTACTTTGTCAATCTGCCTCTTCTGCTCTTCACTATGTCTCTGGTGAATCCTCTCACTGCCCTTGTACCTCTGGCCTGTACCCCAGTTCTGTATGCATAAATAAATAAAATCTTAAAAAAAAAAGGACAATATTTAGATAGGTATGGAGAAATTAAAACTTTCGTACATTGTTGATGGGAAGTAAAATTCTGCAACCATTTCAGAGAACTGTTTTTGTACCTAAAATGCTAAAGTGGATTTATCATGTAACCTAGAAATTCCATCCTAAGTATATACCCAAGAACAATTAAAATTCACTTATGAATGCTTGTTGCAAAATTAATCACAAAATCTCCAAACTGGAAACAACCTAAATGTTTATCAACTAGGGATGGTGTCACTAACATGGCCGTGAAATTTCAGCTAACACTCAGATGTTTTGAGCAGGGTTGGGGAAGCAGGAGGAAGGTGAAAGCAACAGAAGAAGAAATGAGTGGGAGATATCCACCAGGACCCAGTCCCTCTTCTCCCATCTACAAAATTGGAACACTTTGACCAAGGAAAGAAAAGGAGGAGAAAAAACCTGAAAGTAACTGGTTCAGAAAAGCTGAAACATCTGAAAACCCTAAAGGGAGAAACAATGGTCAGCAGGTTGATTTGCCTTCTCGCCACCATTGAAGGCAGGGCAGGGGCCTGGCTGCAGACTGTGGAAACACTTGGTACCATGACACAGCTGGAAGCAGGGTGGTAGTACTCCTGCCTTGAGTGGCAATTCTCTGATAGTGGAAGTCAGGCAAGGAGTGACAGCCAGCACACAATTACCTGCCATTAACCTTGCCAGGGCATGCCTCTGCTGCTGCAACAGGTGGGAATCTGCCGTAAATGAGGTGCTGGGCAGGGTGTGATAGCCCAAGCTCAGCTCCCTGCCATTACAGAAAGTGTGACAGGGCTTGGCCACTAGTGCTGAACCAGGCGGGACTCTGCTATGAATGGGGAGTACTGAGCTTTCACTCTCCAGGATCTTAGGTACCGGCAGGGCATGACAGCCTGCACTCAACTCCTGGCCATTAGCTGAAAGAGTGACAGGGAACAGCCACTGGCACTGAAACAGGCAGGACTCTGTTATGTCTTCTCTCCGTCATTGGTTTCCCAAAGCTTTCTATATGTTGAGATACTGTGTTGCTAGTATTGGCCAGCATTTCCTCTTGGTGCTCCTTCTGGGGTGTCTGTGGACTGGTATTCAGACCAGTCAAGGACTAATGCACAAATCCTCCACAAAGGTGATGGTGTTGTGAAGATGGTGGTGAATTTGAATGCCATATCTGGTGACTCTCTCCCTCTATTTTGCTCCCTTGGATCTTGGGTGCCAGGCGGGGTGTGAAAGCCTGCACTCAGTTCCTGACCTTTAGCTGGAAGAGTGGCAGGGTGTGGTTGCCGCTCACTGGAAAAGGCAGGGATAACCTGCATTAATGGGCAGCACTCAGCAGCTGGTCATAACTAGAACTTAGGCAATGACAGAACTGCTACTACTAGAGCATAGTACCTTATCCAAATTGGAAACCAGGTTGGGGTGGGGCCACTGCCAACAGAAGCACAAAGCCCCCCCTAATAAATCAGGCAACAGAGAGACTACCACCACCAACAATGTTGTGCATCCCCCAATCACACTTACAATCGAGGAATCTCACCAACCCTCCTTATAACAGTGGAAACAGAGGAAGGGGGTCACCAGATATGGCACTCAAACTTACCACCATACTCACAACACTGTCATCCATGTGGAGGATTGGTGCATTAGTCCTTGACCTAGCCTGAATACCAGTATTCAGACACCCCAGAAGGAGCACCCAGAAGTAATGTTGCCCGATACAAGCAATACAGTGTCTCAACACATAGAAAATGTTAGGAAACAAACAACAAAGAGAAGAAAAACACAAGTACCCAAGCAAGCCCATAGGGGAAAATTTCATGACAAAAAGACCAGTCATCAGAAATCAATAAATATATAGAAGAACTGCTCAGCCTGTCAGACAGAGATTTTAGAATTATCCTGACTAACATAAAGAAGATGAAAAGGCAGAAAAAGATAAGCAACAAATAATCAACGAAAATAAAAAAGTAAATAAAAAGAATGCAGGAGATTAAAAGACTACTGGAGGAGATAAAGAATTCTGGGAAAAGCAGTGAAAACAGAATAGGTGAAGTGGAAGAACAAATCATTACCCTCAATGTCACAGAAATAAAGAGAATCAAAATAGAAAAGGAAAGAGAAGGAAAAGGAAAAGGAATGAAGGAACACACTGAGAGCTATCTGACACCATGAGGAAACAAAATACCAGTTATAGATCTCCCAGAAGGTGAGGAGAAAGGCCAAGGGGAAAATATTCACACAAATAATTGAAGAAAACTTCCCAAGTATGAAGAAGGAGCTGAAAATAGACATACAAGAAACAAGAACACCAAACTACCATGATGAAAGAAGAAATACAGCTCCCAAGAATACAAAACAAGGAAAAAATAATGAGATTAACAAGAGGGAAGAAACAAATAACCTAAAGGAAAACCAATCAGGGTTATATCAGACTTCTCCAAAGAAACACAATGGGCAAAAAGAGAGTTGAAAGACATATTTAATAAACTCCAAGACATCAAATGACAACCAAGAATACTTTATCCTATGAAGCTCTCCTTCCTCTCTGAAGAAAGAATAAGGACATTCTCAGACAAACAGAAATTACACTACTTTGTCACGATGAAACCCCACTCCAAAAAATACTACATGAGGGCCCTCCCTGGTGGCACAGTGGGTTAAAGCACAGCACTAAGAACCTAAAGCCACTTCAGCATGAGTTCAATCCCTGCCTGATCCGGAGGTGACCACATGGCATGGCAGAACTCTAGAGACCTGCCTACTGTTCCCCTCAGCAGTGTACTTCTTCAGTAGGCCTGTTCTGCTCCCCACTCTGTCTCTGGTAAAGCTTCTTACCACCCCTGTACCTCTGGCCTGTATCTCAGTTCTGTATGCATAAATAAATAAATTAATTAAAAAGCAAAAATACTACATGAAGTTTTTAAGCCAAAGCCTACAGAGGGATAAACAAGAACAGATCAAAAAAGGAGTAAAAGCTCGAAAAGACACACACACACACACACACACACAAAATTGTAAATACAGGTGCCATATATCAATATTAACTCTAAATGTAAATGGTTTAAATTCATCAATAAAAAGACACAGAGTCACAGGCTGGATTAAAAGCAGCCCAATTTTCTGCTGCCTCCATGAAACACAACCAACTACAGAGGGTAAAAACAGATTGAAAGTAAAAGGATGGATCCTACAAGCAAATGGATCAGAAAGGAAGCAGAGCAGCTATTCATATATCGGACTTCAAACTAAAAAAAGTTAAAAGAGATAGCCACTACATTATGAGTAGGGGGGGCAATAAAGCAAGAAGACATGACACTTATCAACATATATGCACCACATAAAGGAGCAACAAAATATATCAGGAAACTAGTGTCATCTATGAAAATGCCACTCTCAAAAATGGACAGAACCACAAGACCAAGTGGGTTTTATTACAGGTGTACAAGGATGGTACAACATCCTAAAATCAATTAACATAATCCATCACATTAACCGACAGAAAAATAAAAACTATATAATCATATCAATAGATGAAGAGAAGGCATTCGGCAAACTTCAACATCTTTTGTTTAAGGCCTTTGAAATATGTTAGAAGCAACATACCTCAACATGATAGAAGACATATGTGACAAACCCACAGCCAATATTATCATCAATGGAGGATAGCTAAAAGCTACCATTGCTCTTCAACATAAAGTTGGAAGTCCTAGCTAGAGCAATAAAACAGGAAAAATAAATACAAGGAAGCCAAATAGAGAAAGAAGTAAAACTATCTTTATTTGCAGATGATACGATAATTTACATAGAAAACCCTAAAAACTCAATAGAAAACTAATCAAGACAATTAACCAGTTTAGTAAGGTAGCAAGATATCAAATCAACACACAAAAGTCTGTAGCCTTCCTATACACAAACAACCAATCAGAAGATGTGGAAATAAAAAAAGTCCCAGAAATGAAAAGACATGTCTTGCTCATGGAGGGGAAGAATTGACATCATTAAAATGGCCATTCTACCAATAATGATACCATTATAGATGGTATGCTATAGATAGATGTAATGCTATTCCAATAAAGATCTCAATGACATCCTCTAAAGAACTAGAACAAATATTGATGAAATTTATATGGAACCCAAAAAACCTTGAATAGCCAAACTCTCCTGACTGAAATGAAAGAGAACAGAGGAATCATACTCCCAGAATTCAAGCTATATTACAAAGCCTTAATCAAAACTGCATAGTACTGGAACAAGAAGAGACATACAGACCAGAGACTTGGACAGCTAATTTTTGACAAAGGGGCAAAGAATATACATCGGAACAAGGAAATTTTGTTCAACAAATGATGATTGGAAAACTGAATTGCTACGTGCAAAAAAAAATGAATCTAGACTGCTTGCTACCTCGCACCATGCACAAAAGTGGATTAAAGAACTAGACATAAGACCTGAAGCCATAAAATATCTAGAATAAAAGTTAAGTGAAACCCTGCAAGACATACAATATACCTCAATAACATCTTTAAAGATACATCACCCAAAACAAGGATAGTGAAAAAAAGGATAAACACTTAGGACTACATCAAGTTAAAGAGCTTCTGTACAGCAAAAGAGACACCCCACTGATTATGAGAAAATATTTGCACTTAATACTAATGACAAAGGACTGATAACAAATATATACAAAGAGCAGATTAAAGCCTTCTCTGGTGGCACAGGGTTTAAGTGCTGCTCTGAAAAGCTAAGCCTAGCCATGGCTGCTTCAGTGCAAGTTTGATCCCTGCCCCGGAGGTGATCCACATGGCACAGCAGACCTCTCCTATCTCACCGGCTGCTCTCCTCAGCAGTGTACGTTGTTGACCTGCCTGTTCTGCTCCCCATTCTGTCTCTGGTGAATCTTCTTGCTACCCTGCACCTCTCGCCTGTACCCCACTTCTGTACATTTAAGTAAATAAAGTCTTTAAAAAAGAGCTAATTAGGCCCTCCCTGGTGGCGCAGCGGGTTAAAGCACTGCACTGAGAAGCTTAAGCCACTTCCGCATGAGTTCGATTCCCGCCTGCCCCCGGAGGAGACCACATGGTGTGGCAGACCTCTCCTGACCCGCCCGCTGCTCGCCTCAGCAGTGTACTTTGTCGATCTGCCTGTTCTGCTCCCCACTCTGTCTCTGGTGAATCCTCTCACCCTCCGCATCTCTGGCCTGTACCCCAGTTCTATATGAATAAATAAATAAATCTTAAAAAAAAAGAGCTAATTAAACTCAACAAAAATAAAGTGAACAACGTCATCAAAAAATGGGCAGAAGAGCTAAAAAGACACTTCTCCAAAGAAAAAATGCAGATGGCGAAGAGACATATGAAAAAATGTTCATCACTAGTATAAGGGAAGTGCAAATTAAAACTACAATGAGATACCATCTCATACAAGTGAGGATGGCACATAGTAAAACAAGTAACGACAATTGTTGACGAGGATGTGTAGTACATGTAATCATGTGACGTTACACTGCTGGTGGGAGTGCAAACTTCTACAACCACTATGGAAAGCTGTGTGGAGTTTTCTCAAACTGCTAAAAGTGGAGTTTCCATATGATCCTGCAACCCACTCCTAGGTATCTACCCAAAGGACACAAAAACATTGACTCAAAAGGACACCTGCACCCCCATTTATATTGCTGCCCTATTTACAATGGGGAAGACATACAATCAACCCAAATGTCCAAAAAAAATGACTGGATTAAAAAGATGTTGTACATATACACAATAGAATATTATTCAGCAATCAAAATATAAACTCATGCCTTTTGTAGCAAGATGGATGGAGTGGAAGAGATCCTGCTTAGTAAAATAAGCCAGAAAGAAAAAGAAAAGTAACCTGCTATGGTTTCATTCATAGCAGGAGCATAAGGGACCAGGAAAAAAAAAAAAAAAAGCAATTGGAATAAAGAAAAAATGAAAAGCAATGAACAACTGTAAACATAAACTTTACAGGGGTGGAGAGGGGAATAGAATCAAAACTGGGTTGGGGTTGGAATAGCGCATGAGACTATGTTGAGAACACATGGGTGAACTGGTGGTGGGAAGACCATGGGAGTTACAACCGAGATTAAAAAAATGCACAAAATGAAGAATGATGTAAAAAATTTAAAAAAAAGGAAAAGTGTTTAACAACTAATGATTGGGTTAACAATGTGGTATATGCATGGTAACTATACAATGCAATAATATTTAGCTATAAATAGAATTAAACATGATGCATGTTACAACATAGGTGAATATAGAAACATGCTTAGTGGAAATTCCAGACACAAAAGACCACATACTGTGTTACCTTATTCAAATAATTGTTTAGGGGATGAATTCTATAGATATCAATAGTAGATTAGTGGTTACCTCAGTACAAGGTGAAGGAAAATTGAGTGTGACTGCTGACAGGCACATGACTTTTGATATTGATGAAAGTGTTTTAAAATTGGCTATGACAGTGGTTGCCAACTAGTCTAACTACTCAAACTATTCAATGCCCCATTTTAAATGGGTGAATTATGGCATGAGAAAATCATTGTCATAGGAGAATTATATTTATTTTTGAGCTTCAGAGGCATAATGTCCAACTGCTTGCCTGAAATCTTTTTTTCCAATACCACAAAATGCCTCAAATACCAAGTCAGGTTCATAACCTACCTCCTTTCTCCTCCTCTTACAGAGGAATCCCCATCTGAATTATACAAATCAGTTCTCTCATGAAACCCAAGAATCATTCTTTACCCTTTGTAACTGGACACTATACTTTCAGGCATCTCTTTTATCCACCTTTGTACATCTCTACATTGTATCATAGTTAAGTCTAGACCATTTTAAATGTCCCCTAACTAATTTGCCCATATCCATTCTTACACTTTCAAATTTTTCCTCCACTTTGGATCATGGAACTAACTGATTTGCCCATATCCATTCTTA
>NW_004567106.1:1574144-1632724 GCF_000260355.1 Condylura cristata | reverse complement strand
CATTTAAAGTGAACTTTTCAATATTTTAAATTACAATGCTTGGCAGTATTAACCTAATTTTTGTTTTTCCATCCTCTTTCTATGTTTTAAAAGAAAAGGATATTCTTGTTCAAATGGAATTGTATTAGACAATCCTATGTAAATTTGCAAATTGTATTGCCCTGTGAGAGGTTAATGGAATCTAGTCCTTTGTCAGCTTGATCCCCTCTTAGCTTTTGACCTAGATTCCAAATCATCTAGGGAGTACTGGTGAAATCCACTAGCTTTCCCCATCAAATGTTGTGGAAAAAAGGAAAAAAAAATGTAGCAATGTTGTAATATTATAACTTTGATTTTGGCATTTTCATTAATATTTTTCTAAAATATGTATTTTCTCGAATTTCCTATGTACTTATTTTTTAAAACCATCAATTCTGTACTTCTCTTTTCCTCTTGTAGTTGCTTCATGCTGATTTATAGTAATTTCCATTCCTTTCCATTCTGGCCACCTGTACTGTATTCATTTCTCCTGTGAGAATCACCTCCAGGGTTCTCCATGACAGTTTACAGAAAAATCCATCATTTGAGATGCTCTTTTTCACTTGGTTAGATGAATGCTGCTTTCAGAGGTACTGACTGTTTACCCTATTTTTTTGACCCTCTAAATGATGTTGATTCACCCATGGAGCTCATGAGATGAACACATAAATGCTGGTCCCACAGTAAGTCCCTTGTATTCTTCTACCCAGATGACATCTTTTCCAATGTCTGATTATACTCCTCCAAATTTCCTCCATCCTCAATTATTGCTACCTCCAATAGTGTGTCGATAAATGTTTAATTACTGGCTCTATTGGGGTGGGGTCGGGGGGATGTGGAAACCCAGCAGCCAGTCAGTAACTGGAGGTGGCAGAGACACAGCCTATCTCTCAAAGAACAGCATGAGGTAGAGGTGGCAAATTGGTTTAACTTGAGCGTTAACTCTTATCAGTTGCTAGGAAGTTAGCAGACAGTTAAAAAGAATTCTGAAACTTCACTATGAAAAGAATCCTATAGTCTGCTGTCAGTGTTTACTGTGGGTAAGGAGGAGGACATGCTTGATTTTATTTTACATTCATTTCTTCCTGCTTTTAAGTACATTTTCTTTTCTATGCAGTGGAGGAATATGCAGAAATAGGAAATCAACTTGGCTATCCATTTGACATCTTCTCCTTTTGTATCATTTTCCCAAGGCTCTAGTGGTTATGATAGCCTCACTGTGTTCCAGAGAAACCACCCACCTACACTTTTGTTGTGTGATGCTGCACCCACACCCTGGCCTCCACACCACACTGCATCCTGGTCCTCTCTCCTTGAGTCTGTGAGGGTACACTAGCAATCACCACAAAGCAACTTGGCTCACGTTCTGCAGGCTGTGGTGCTTGATTCTTTGGTTGTCACAGTTGCTCCTGCTGTTGGCTCTACTCTCTACAATGTGCTCTCTAGTCAATCCTTGCATTTGGTGGATCCTTTCCACTCTTTATAGCCTTCACCTTGTTTTTCTTTCTCCAACTCCCTAGACCTTTGGGTAGAGACAATCTTTTCTTAATCTGAGGCTCAAGGTATCCTTGACCAGATGAAGCTTCCTGTTCTTTCTCCTCTTTTGTAATTTCTGCACCCCCTTAGCCAGTGAGGGTTATTCAGTAACTATTCATAGCTTCCATACTAGCTGAGATTACCTCTCCCATGCCCAGTACACAACTGGGGATCTAGAGTGTTTTGCTTTACTCTTTTCAAGCCATTCTCTCTCCCTCTCTCTCTTTAGGAGGATTAAAACTGGAGGGAAGAAAAATCAAACAACTGTTTCTTATGCAATTCCCCTAACCCTTAGAAAATATACGTGTGTGTGTGTGTGCAGCTTTACTTTTTTTTTAATGCATACAGAAATGTGGTACAGGCCAGAATTGCTGGGATGCCGAGAGGGTTCATGAGAGACCGAGTGGGGAGGCAGATCGACAAAGTACACCGCTGAGGGGAGAAGCAGGCTGATCAGGAGAGGTCTGCTGTGTCACGTGGATCACTTCTGGGGGCGGGGATCGAACTTGCATTGAAGCAGCAATGGCTTGGCTTAGTTTCAGCAGTGCAGTGCCCCAACCCTTTGCACCACCAGGGAGGGCCCAATGTACTATTTTTTTTTTTTTAATCAAGAATAAAGTGGTGATGACAAGTATTAGAAAACAAGATGAAATTCTGATGGCTTTTAAAGGTTAAATGGTGAGAAACTGTGGAATTTGCATGACAACTATAGTCTCGATATTTCCCCTTTAACATGATAACCTTAACTTTAAAAATATTTGAAGTTGCCTTCTATTCACTACATAAATTGTTAGTGTGCAGCCAAAGCATCCCCAAACTTTCATGTTCTAAAGGGATCTGGCCATCTGTGCACACAAAGACAAAGCATACTCTTACCATGACAGATCTTTGATAGAATTAGTGAGCATATAGAGATAAAAAAGGATATTCCCAATAAAACATTTCAAATTCTTATCCCCTCAAGAACAAATGTTCAGTCAAATACAGTTGGCCCAAAACATGGCCCTGAGGTCTGAGAGTTTGTCATTAGTCTAAGACACCTTCTGGAAGGGAAGGTGGTTTTGGAAGTGATTTGGAAGCAGGTCCAGAATGCTGGGACCAAAGGAGACACCACATCAAGATTCTGGCTGCCATTGTCAACATTCCCGTGTCTTTCAACCGTGAATCTCTTCCAAGTGACTCTATATGTCCCTTCATGTGTCTCCTCCCTATGGTACTGGGATACAAGTCCAGCTGCAGAAGCAAAAGGAAACCCTCTTTTAGCCCACCTACCTCAGTGTATACAGAGGTTGTTACCTCTGTAACAATATTACACATTGTACTTTGCCTTGAAATGAGGCTAACATACTTCTTCTTCTTTTTTTTTTTTAAGTTTTATTTACTTATGAATACAAACTGCGGTACAGGCCAGAGGTGCTGGGGCAGTGAGAAGACTCACCAGAGACAGAGTGGGGACCACAACAGGCAGATGGATGAAGTATACTGTTGAGAGAAGCAGCAGGCGGATCAGGAGAGGTCTATGTGCCATGTGGGTCACCTCCTTGGCTGGGGATAAAACTCTTGCTGAAGCTGTTGTGGCTAGCTTCTTAGTGCTGGACTTTAACCTGTTGCACCACCAGGGAGGGCCGAAGCTAATATACTTTTAACAGGAAGGATTCTTGAACTTTCACAGAGACAAAAAAAAAAAAAAAAAATAGGCAGCTGCTGCAGCTGTTGCTGGAGCTGTTGCTAAAAGAATTGCCCATGTTGGCTTCTTACCTTTTTATTTTAAAATTATCATTGACTTCATCAGGTGTTTGGTTTACAATACCAATCCTTTGATCCTGGGCCTGTCATAATTAACATTCATAAGGACTAGACACATTGAGGCCAAAGTAAGAAAAGGTAAACCTGCACCAAAACAGAAGTCATAAGAGGAAACTAAAAAACCAATATTTGAAAAGAAATTCTATAAATTTATGGAAAGTAAAGATGTCTTTAGAATGCAACTTTGACAAGCACCAAAACACCCACTTTTTGCATTCTGGGCAGGATGGATGATGATTTTAACAGTTACACTAACCAGCTTGCTTTTAACTAAGATCTGAGTTCATAACCTTTAGATGATGGGGGACCGGAGGGGGAGAAGTATGAGATATAAAGTTTCCTACAGAAAATGAGAACAAAGGTAAAGAAGATGGAATGTGACTGCTTTACAAACAGAGCATGCAGGAAATGCCTTGAACTGAGAGAAAATGAAGTAACTTCTGCTTCTTATATGCTATTTATTTGAAGCATGTTTTATCTTAAACATATCATCCTGTGTGCTGCTTTCATTATCCTCATTGGGAGATTATGAGGAAACTTAGTTTAAAATTCTTGTCTTTAATTCCCCCAAGCCTCATCAAATGCTGGATCAATGTAGAAGGGTAAATATTATTTAGTATTAGAAAATACTTTTTTCTTTACTAAATCACAGGGAACATTACTTTTGAAAAATATTCTTAGAGAGAAAAGGTCTTTCACAGTGGTAACGCTTCATATTTTAGATGAAAATGTGCATTTAATTAAAATTCCATGTGACAATCACAGAATATTATTTAAATACCAAATGATTATTAAAATCATATTTAATTGTGGTAAAAAAAAATATAACAACTATGTACCCAGGAAACAGCTGTTAAACATCACTAGAATTTCCTTGATCAGCTTTGTTTTCTTCAAGCCTTTCCCAGTTACAATCAGTCAGGTTTGGAGTACTATTTCTTATACACACACACACTGCATTGATGTTTTCACAGGGACTTTTGTTGAATTGATGGATAATTTTGGGAAGGTTGGCAATAATTTAAAAATAATAACAGCAAAAATCAAGCTGGGACTTCCTGTGTCTGCTTGGGTATCTTTACTTTGATGCACCATGTAGAATCAAAGAAAATAATGAATCATATTGCTGATGGAAAGGAAGAGAGAGCTATAAACCTCTCAGGTGACTGTTAACAACAAGGATACTACAAATGCATGCCAAGTATAGTGAAGAATTTTGCATATCCACTCTCCACAAACTAACTGTCTTTTGTCAAATCTATATATTACTTTGAAATCTACCCAGTACTCACGTTCAAAACAACTTACTAAAGTAAATGCTCTATGAGGGAATAGGTTATATGTAGCCACATATTTCAGTGCAATTCATTTGTACCTTTGATTCAGGGATTGCAAATGAGATAGCTTTTAACCGCCAGGTTTGGTAGGAAAAAATGCAAAGGGGACACAACTAGGCTTTTTTACAATTCCCTCTCTATGGTGTTTGGGTGCATTTCGCTCACGTTGTGACTTCTCAGGATGCCTGTTACATTGACTTCAGATCTGAAGATCTTCATGGAAAATCAATCCCAACCCCTACTGTAGAATCATATTAAACCTATTCTGCCATATGCCTCTACAGTGACTTTTCTTTCTCTTCCTAATCCTTTCTTTCCCCAATGAATCGTTATTCACTATCACCTAGTAAAATGGCAAATTAAAAAAAATAACTTACATGAATGGACACACTTGCAGGGAGTTAGCTACAATTATGTAGGGGAGCCCCCATGCCATTGTCTCCCTGCTTCACTTCTCTCCCCCTTTGAATTTCTTTTGTTCTAGAAAGGCAAGATCGGGCCACTGTGTAAGGAATGTGATGTCAGCACAAGTGTCTGATTCGTCTCCTTCCAGATCCCCATTAAAATGACTGATAGATATAAAAGTAAGGAAAAAAAAAACAAAAACACTATACCCAGTGCTGACACTTTGGAAGGCTGAAGTGTGCACACCAAATATCCAAGAATTTCACTTAGAGAATGAATTGAAGAAAGAGGTGCACTCATGACTCATCCTCAGTGGTCGAGAGGCAGTGAATAGACAGTGGTAGAGACACAGGCAGAAACCTGCTAATAGCCCTTAGGTTAAAGGAGACAGGCTGACATGGAGTTAGACCATCAGGAGGTCAGGGCCACATCTGGATTCTTTCGGTGTTTTTGAAAGTGTAAGCTGCTCCCTTGGGGCAAGCTGGTGCACGAGACTTTGGCAGCCCAACCTGGGCCAGACAGCCATGCTGGGGGTTGGGGGGTGGTGGGGAGGGGGATTGTGATGAACATGTTTTGTACCCCGAGCCTCAAATGCATCTTGGCTTTTATCCTAAGTATATACTCTCAAACAGAGATTTACCAGAGCTAAGGCTATGACATTTTTATATTTCTGATCAGAAAATTGTTCCATAATAAAGATTGTACCAGTGTACACTTTCACTAAGCAACTAACTGCTCTACCCTTTCTACCAAGCAAGCCCGGTATGGGGACATTAATAATAGACGAAAAAATGATATTTCATAGTTGTTTAATTACTACTTTAATAAAATTGATTTTATTTCTTCTTTTTGAATTGCTTCCCCCTTTTCTATTTTGGGGTTCAGCCATATCATATTAATTTGTAAAATTCCTACTTATAAGGGAAGGCACCACTTTGAAAGAAATATGTGACAACAGGTCCTTATTTTCATGTTTTAAGGCAGAGGAACCCTGGCTCCTAAGAGCTAGACAATAAAAATTCACCCACATAAGTAAGTCTAGAGATACAACTTTCTGTAATAATTTACTTCCTGTTCTTTACCTATTCTTTAGATTGTTTATTTTCAGAGATTCTCTGCATTTATACTGTTTTAAATACTTTTTTTTTTCACTATGGAAATCTGGGCATATGTGTCCAGTGGTCATATTTTGTGATCTAATCAGATCACCTTGACTGATAAATGGGGAAAACAGGACGCTTTTGGGGAAGATCTCAGAAATAGTAGCATGGAGCTTGTTATATACAGGACTGTTTTTTTTTTTTCAACAATGTTTTCACAATTCATGGGAGACAAGGGCTGTAATTTGCTCATTTTTTATGCTCCTCCCTCCACCCCCATATCTTAGCAAGGTGTCACAAGATGGGTGCTTGATGTAAGACTGACTAGTAAATTTTAGAAGAATGAGGAGCGTAGCCCCAAACACTGAGGATAAATGAACAGGGAGCAAGGAGCCCCGGCAGGAGAGGATTGTGGCAGTAAGAAACCAAAGGCAAACATTTTCTGTTATATAGCTTTGCTTTGGAAGACTTAAGTGCCAGGACAGGGAGAGCTCATTCTATGCTTAAAAATATTCTGTATGGTTCACTAAGAGCTTTCACAGTCACTTGTTGCCACCAAATGCTGCTTTATTTCCTATTAATAGTCACCCTCAAAATGGTCATTCAACTTTCTCCCTGGAGTCTGTGACTATAAAATGCCTGAGCTTGACTGAAGAAAAACTAAGACCACAGCATCTTTGGAAATCCTATACCCCTGACATTTAAAAAACTAAGATGACTGTTTCTGTGATTTCATTCTGAGAAATGATAAAGAAAAAAGTAGTTCCTGCAGGATACCTGACTACTTATTCTTTACTTATTTTTGCAAATATTTTGCAGATGCTCTGCTGTGAGGCTGGGGATGGGGGAGGATGGGGGATATACCCTGGGGCATTTCTCTCATCCCACTTGAAGACCCTAATGAAATGGGCTGGTCTCAGAGCTGTAGCAGCTTGAATGTCCCGCAATTGAATTCCACTCTCTAATGAGTTCCCCTAAATCTGCCATCAGATGACTTTATTGACTTTCAGATCATAATTAACCAACACTCACTTTTTGCAGTTATTTTGATTTTTTCCCCATTCTGTAATTGACTTCTTGGACCCAGCTTGACTCATGGATTGTGACAACTATTTAATGACCAGATACTAACAAATGACACTATCTCTCCTCATCACTAGTCACCTTCCAAAACATTTTTTTTTTGGAAAAAAAAAAAAACAACACACACACACATGACTAGTGGTGGGGGGTGGAGGGATAAACGGCCTAAAATACTTTCCAGAAATTCTTGTGTCTTAAAAAGGTAAATAGGAGGAAAGCAACCCATCAATGGTAATTGACACTGTTTGTGACATTTTTATTACTTTTAAATTAGAGAAGGTGATAGAACATTTGGTTACTTCTAGACCAGCAAATCCCTCAGCACAGAAAGTTTGGGCTTCATTAGAAGCACATGCTGGTTGAGTTGTAGAAGAACAATGCTAAATCACTTGCCACCTTTTCCTTTTTGCTTGTTGGCAGACTGAGATAAAATCCTGTGATAAATAAGCAATTAGAAAAAGACTTCTTTGTTTTTTTTTCCCCCCCATAGGGATAAGTTCTCTTCAGCATCCTGCATTATTTGAATGTGATTTCCAGAGTGCCCAGTTTACTTCCTGAGTTAGCAACTGCTCATTAACCAGATATTATATTTAGAACACCATTTGTAGTGTCCTTTCAAATAGGGAACAGATAGATGTAAATGTTTGATGACTAAGAGTCAGGACTTTGCACCTAAGGGATAGGATGGATCAATGCATTAGTGAGCTGGTTCTTACTGGGAAGACCCAAGAGTGCATTTTCCTGATGGGAGATCTGTGGCCCAGATGATATTAAGATCCTATAGACATGAGGGCTAATCCTACAGATGTTATTTAAGGCAATTAGCATCCTTTCCTCTAAACCTAAGTTTCTGCTCTCCAGCCCTTATTTCCTAATAATCACTTCATGTCCTCAGTAACTCTGTTCCACCAAGAGCCATGGTGTATTCTGGGACGGTTTACTTAATTTATCTGAGTCTCAGTTTCCTAATTTGTGCAGAGGGGATGGTGCTTCCTTCCTTATAAGGATTTTGTGACGGTCAAGTGAGGTGCTATTGGTAAAGTGCTTAGCACAAAATTTGTTAGCACAAAGTAATTCTTTAGTACATGAATGAAAAGAATGAACACAGTATTAAGAATGATAATCAAGATTTGATGCTTGCCGATGAGAGAGCTGCTGTATTTTGGGGCCCAGATGTATGTTAATCCCAATGGAGACCCAGGAGCAAGTGACTCCTTGCTCCTGGTTGTACCCTAGCGAGCGATGGTGAAATTCAAATTTATGCATAAAATTGGTGCCGGGAGTCAGGGATGGGACCTGGTTCATGTACAAATCTGGCTTCTGCTACTCTGGTTTATATTATCTCAGGCAGCTTCTCTCCAGCACCTTCCAACCTCAATTTGAAGCACACTTTGAAGGGACTCATTAGAGAGTAAGTGGAATTAATCAAACTTTTTATGTCATTAGCCTCCATGGCTATTGCCTGCCCCTTGATCCTGTTGATGTGGGAGGGACTTGGGAGCGTCAGCAGGGGCACACATGCCTGAGTGTGGACACCTGGAGCCTGGGTGTGCAAAAATATGCACACCTGTGCCTACAGGCCTGGGATATAAAGACTGTATCCCTCGGAGACTGATGGTTATGAAAGGGCATATGATGACAGAAGAGGCTAGACCATGACAGAAATCCAGAGAGAGACCAGAGGAAGAGTGCAAAGATTCATGGGGGCTGGGAGTCTCACCTGTTACCTCTCAGCTCCCTGGTCTTCCTGCCACCAGCCTGCACACTTGCCACTACATTTGGCCTAGACAATGAGAGAGAAGAGAAAAAGTCTAAATATTTCACAGGGAGTTGGGGGACTTGGTTGATACCAGTCTCCAGTTCCTCCCCTGTCTGCCCAGCCCCAATACACTCATGTTGAAATTCAAAATAATTTGGTAATTGTTTAAAAATGTCTTGCCCAGTTTGTGGTTCCTTCTGTTCTCTAAATAAGAAAATGGCCAGAGACAGTAGATCTCAGGGAGGTATCAGTAAAGGCAAGTTCAGGAGGAGGTGGCAGTAGGCTCAAGCCAAAATGAGGAGGGTCTTAGTCTTTATGACCATGGCAAGGGACTGACAAGTTCTGAGCTCACCACTTGGTCTGGGACAAAGCCCAAGGTTGGGCATTGGGAATTCAAATATATGCCTGTGTTTGCTACTATGAAATAAAAAAGTGCTTGCAGTTATCAATAAACTTATTTTTTCAATTGTTCCCTGCTGAGAATTTCGTGAAAGGAGTCTAGATTCTGGAGGGGTCACCTAGAGTTGTCTTCGCAAAACCGAAGTGTACCAGGATGTAGTTGGAGCACCTTGCTAGGGCCTAGGTGTCCAGGGTAAATGTCTAATCCATGTTGACCTTTGGGCTTAGGAAAAAAGAAGTCATGGGGTATGTTATCCTAAGAGGAACTTTGTGTTCCTTTTAAAAGAGTCCTAAGGAAACAAGGAAATTAAGATTGTGACTGATGCTTTGATTACAAATTTTGACTTCAGACTATTACTGAAATCTCTTCTGAGAAGTGGATCAACAGGTACAACAAAGGAAAGAACACTTGATGTTTTCAGGAATCTAGGCAGGGTCAACAGCAGGAGAAACTTTGAGCCAGGGCTGGGGTTTCTATTTGGGGTGGGAGTTTGGGAAAGTTACTTCACCTCCCTGAGTCTCCGCTTTCTTTCCTACAACATGGGGATGTAATGCTTATTGCACGAGTTTGCTAGAATGGATACAGGCACTGGATTGTCCATGGCATGAGGACAATGAGCACAGTGAGTGTTTTCTAGAAGCTGTTGTTGATTGGTGGCACTATTACCATTGTTCTACCTTTGATGACACCCAGGAATGCAACACTTTCATTAAATGATGCAACTGGGATAAAAAAGTAACTAGAAAGAGCATTTTGGGCATCAGGGAAGCAGTTGCTAGAGTTTATATACTTTACCTTGCCCCATCCTGTCAGGTGGGTATCATTGGGCATTTTGCATAGGAAGAAAGGAAGCCTTCATTAGTGAGGTGGCTTAAGTTTTCAATTAGCTGGGAAGTAAAGGCGCCAGGATTTAAACCCAGAGCTGCTGGAGATGACAGCTCATGCTGTTTTCACCAAGAGTTTGGAGTCACGTAGACCCTTCCAGAGTCACGTAGAATAGGAACCTTTTAGCTTAACTTGTCCCTGCACACCATAGCATAGAGTGCATTCCTTTCCCCAAATTGCTTCTTTTCCTCAATTAATACATATTCATATTCATTAATACATTTTCTAAGTGAGATGAAGTATGACTTTTGTGATCTTCAGTGTTGTCCTAAGGAACATCCCTGGATTCCAAATCACTAGCTGCAAATACAGCTTCATTACAGCTTTCCCTCTGGTTGACTGGGATAGTTTTACAGACCTGTCTTCCCACAAGACTGTAAATTCCTAAAGGTCATTGTGATCCTTATGCTCTGATGCAGAGGACCGGACAGTTAGAGAAATTCAATAAATCATTGTTTGTGATTCCAAATTCATGCTCCTCCATCCCTTTATCTATGAAATCAAAAGGAGAAAAAAGACTGAAAATGATTCTGTTTTGATTGTGGAAAAATTCTCAGGTGGGAAAATTTTATATGTACACATTAAGAGCTTGTTTTAAATGTATATAAAGTTATATAGTACCATTGAAGGAATGTGGCTCCAGAACACATTTAATGAAGTTAGGTTGCCAGTCAACACTTCAAGCTTCTCACAAGGTATGAATTAGCCCAGCACTCAAGATCAGAAAAGTCATACTTCATCTCACTTAGAAAAAAGTTGTAAATCATAGTCTTTGAAGGAATTTAAGTAAACATATAAACTGGAAAACATCAATTCCTTGTCACAAGCCCCCAATCTCAATTTCTAGAGGTAATTACCACTGGTGTGATCCTTTAGACCCATGTTGCCCATCAGAACTTTCTTTAGTGGTGGAAATGTCCTATTTCTGTGCTAGTATACCAGAGATACTATTCATGTGTAAATACTGAACATTTAAAATGTGACTTAGGGTATTGAAGACTTGGATGGTTAGTATATTTTAATGCCAATTCATGTAGATTTTTATGGAAGTAGCTACATGAGGCTAGTGGCTCCCACAATGGACAGCATAGTTCTGTACCTATTCTTTGAATATGCAAACCTATATGTTCAACATCATCATGGAATTAAAATGAATTATTGACATTGGTCAAAAAGGAATGCCGGCCCTCCCTGGTAGCGCAGCGGGTTAAAGCACAGCACTAAGAAGCTTAAGCCACTTCCGCATGAGTTCGGTTCCCGCTTGCCCCGGAGGTGACCACATGGTGCGCAGACCCGCCCGCTGCTCCCCTCAGCAGTGTACTTCGTAGATCTGCCTGTTCTGCTCTCCACTCTGTCCCTGGTGAATCCTCTCACCCTCCGCATCTCTGGCCTGTACCCCAGTTCTGTATGAATAAATAAATTAAAAAAAAAAAAAAAGGAATACCTACAATTACTGGTACCAGGAACTTACCAGTTTTTTTTTTTTTTTTTCCTTCATTCTTTGATCTATAAAGAAATGTGCTAGGGAAGATGCGCTCTAATAGGTGTGAATTAGAAGCAGGATTCTGGGTCATTTTATTGTGTGTGTGTGTGTTTTTGTTTATTTTTGTTTTTTTTTAATTCAGACTACATGGCCCTCCCCCATGGCACCATGGGTTAAAACAAAGAACTGTGAGGTTGAGGCTGGCCTTGGCCACTTTGGTGTGAGTTCGATCCCTTCCCCTAGGCGACCCACATGGTGCAGCAGACCTCTCCTGTCTCGCCTGCTGCTCCCCTCAGCAGTGTACTTTGTCAGTCTGTCTGTTCTGCTCCCCACTCTTACTCTGGTGAATCCTTTCACCACACCTGCACCTCTGGCCTGTACCCCAGTTTTGTATGCATTAAGTAAATAAATCCTAAAAAAAAATTCATACTGCAAGACATAAATTCAGTGAAAGTGGCATTCCTTCAGAAGTTTATAAAATCCTTTTCTCTAATGCTTATTAAAAATAGCATAGTCATAATAATCTGGGTACTTGGGTATTAATCATGTCTACAGTGAGGCTACGTAGTAAATGCCCTAAGTTTGATTCTGATAAATTCCATAGTTTATATATAAATACTAGCAAGACTTTCAGGAAAGAATCATTTTTTCTCTTTATGACTGCAGTGAAAAAGTGTTTTTAACAAATGCATATTACATTTTAGATTATTAACATACCATAGTGAGGGGGATAGTGCCCTGTGAGCTGTCACAGCAAGAGGAAGGATGACCTAGATGCTAGAAGGCATCTAGACGCTCACCCACGTTCTCCCCCTTAGGAAACCCACTGGGCAACTGGATGCCAGATTTGAATAAAGCTGTGTTTCTAACCCTGGGATTTGAGGCCCTGCCCTAACCAAATTGACTCTCCCTGTTAGTCACATTCACTTGTGGATTGCTTAGTTGCTTTTCCATGATTGTTCTAATGAGTCTGAGTCAGGACTTATTCCACATGTGGACTTGTGAGTCGAACAGGCGCAGCTCAGAACTGAGAGAGCCGCCCTTTGTCCAGAGGAGTACTGGGGGATGGGAGAGGAAGGAGCCTAGTACTCAGCTAATTCTCCTTTACATCCATCTCTTCATTTGGAAGTAGGAGGAGTGACGGAGATGATGAAAAATGCAGGATTATATACAAAACAAAAAGGAGCTAAAAGTGTTCAAATTAAACATTACTTAAGGAACAGACTTACTTATTATTCCAAATTTGAAATTATGTTCATGTCACCTTTACTTAATCATGATTGCAAAACTTTGCTCTTTGCATGACAGGTGCTGAGGGCTCTCATCAGAGAGACAGGAGATACAAAATCTTTGCATCCCAGTGGATACAGGTCAACGTCTCCTGGATGACCGGATGGAGATCCAGTTCCTCTTTGGCCTTCAAGTCACTGTTGCCTTAGGCTGGTAATTTAGCAACATGAACATTTCTCTACTGACTTTCACTCAGAGGCCTGTGGCTGTGTTGCTGTACACGTTGTGGTACCCAGATTTGCAGCCTCATGAGGGATACCTTTAGAAATACAGCCTCAGGTCCTACCAGTGAATCTTCAGCTGCAACCCAATAAGACCTCAGGTGGTTTATGCACATTAGAAACTGAGGAACACTGTCTCAGGGTGAGTGAATTTATTCATCTCCTAAGGGGATCCTGATGTGAAAATCCTGTTTGGACACCAAGGACCTTGATTATAAAATATATCTGGCAGTCTTTCTGATCTAACTCAATTTTTCTTTCTATGCACCTACAAATACTGACATTCTCAAAGCATTCCAGTTTTCTTCTTTCTCCAGGTTTTCCACTTGGAAATTTGATGAAATGCTGCTGGTTTTGCTCTGGGAAGCCAGGTGGCTGTATTTGAGACATTTGCTTTGAGACATTTGTAAGTTGATTACCATCTATGGCGCTGAAGAATTAAGTGGAAACAGCTGTTCTAAGGTCAAGATGAATTTAGTTGACACTCAGGACAGATCCCTGAAATCCGCACCACACAGGGCCAGAGGCTCCTTGTTTAGGACTCCTGTTAAGGAACACCTCTGCCAAGCCAGAAATGAACATTAATCACATCCTGGTGGCTGGGTGTCAAGTGAAGGAGAAAGTACCCAGAACAGGCAATGGTGTGGAGGTTTGCACAATTTTGCATGTAGAAAAAAAAGCCATAGTGGTAAAGTCATGTGTTCTCTGAAATAGAATTCTCTTCATTGTTGTAACGAGGAAGAAAACATTGTCTTTGGGACTCTGAAATGTTTTGCATTCCAAAATGGCTATAATCTAGAATTTGACTGATCGCATGAGAATTCCTTTACAGTACCAGATAGCACTCAAGCCTGCAGAGTTGATCTCCATGGGTGGGTCCTGAGTACCTGTAAGTATCACAAGCTCTGCTGGTAATCCTGCTACCAGGACACAGTCCATGGTGTGGATCTGGGCTGGGGTATCTTATTGGAGCTCAGTAATACTCTGTTGGAGATGTTGCCAGTGGTCACTGACATAAGAACCAGGTCTATAATGAAAATATGATTTCTTGAGACTCAGCATTTGGATCCTCACTCAAAATTATTATACATGAATCTGGTTCAGGCTGTGAAGAATCAGGCTGCTAGGTTACTCCTCAAGACAGAAAGGAGTTCAAGAAACACTGATTACTGGTAGGAATGCTAAATGGAGAAGATTGATGACACATACCAGATGCAAAGGGTTTTGAATATGTCTTTGTGCTTGATCATCTAATTTCAGATGTTTATTGACCATTTACTATATGTATAACAGTGCCTCAGAGAATGTTACAAAGATGATAATTCTACAGGACTTTCATATATGTACTGTACTGAAAGTGAAAAGAGCTATTTCGGAATGAATGCCAGGAACATAGTATGTATCAGGCACCACCTGGTGCTTGGCTATGCTGCCTGCTTCTCTGATTTAATTTTGCATGTCAGTTCTGATAGAGACTTTTGGGCTAGTAGAAGTTCATGGAAGTAGCCTGTGTTTGTGGTGAGTATGTGTGAGTGAATAGAGCTCTAGACCCTTTTTGTCCCTCAAATTACTACATTCAATGCCTGGACAACTGTCATTTTGTCGACCTCACATACAATTTATGTAAATGCAGCCTGAAACCTTCCCTTTAAACCAGCCTGCCTCCCCAAATATACTTTGCATCAGCATTCTGTATTGTGGCTGGTTGGGGCTTGTCCTCTGTCCTAGTTGTTTTTCTTCATGGATTTCTTACCTCCAACCCTGGCTTCTCATTGCCTGTCTTCCTTCTGGAGAGTAGCAACCTGAGCTTGACCCCCTTGGTGGCCACAGCTTTTGCTGAGGAATATCCATGGTGACACATCTCCCATTCCTGGTGCAGTGTCCTACTCCATCAGGACATTTCTTTTTGAACCCTTTGAAATAGATTGTTGCTCTGTTCTTTTGCCTCGCTCTTGGAGTCTAAACTTTGCCTGCTGGGCTGGACTTCCTCCAAGCATTAGCAGCTGGGTCAAGCTGCCCACCACCTGTCCCCCCCTAGGAGGGAAGGACAGGTTTTGAAGTCCTGGCCCTTCCTCAGTCTCACTGTCTTCAAGTCCCTCTGTCCACTTGATTAATTGAGGCCTGTTTGGCTGTGTTTCAGAATATGACCCCGGCAGAGGGAAAAATTGAATTTAGTTTGTAGGAGGATGGTTCTGTAACTGACCTGGCATTACAAGGATCCTTGTAGTAATCTAGCCATTATTCCAAGAACATTATTTGACACTTCAGGGAACAACACATGAATTAATTCATATGTGTTAGCGCTATTTCTCTCTCCCCCAATTTTGAAGATATAGCATCTTATAGTTAGGGGATGATCTCAAGTTTATCCCCTGCTAATCACCGCCTAAGGTTTATTTTACTGCATTTAAGTCCTCAGATTAATCTTGTCTGTGCAAGGAAGTATTCGTATTTACTAGTGGGAGACACTCACGCAGAGATCTTTTTCCAACCCTGGGCATACATTGTGTAATTAATAACAAACTCTTTGGGCATGCACGGTTCTTTTCATTCCAAAGATTCCCAAAGCACTTTTACAAGCTTAACTTGGGTTGAATATCCCCATTACCTCATCCAGCCCTGAAATGTAGCAACCTCTGGGGGAAATTGTGGCAGCTGCTTAACAATGCACAGACATACTGTACTGCAGCATGAACACAGGAGGCTGCCGTGTGCACAGCTCTCTTTTATTTTATATGGCAGGAGATGCCGATCAGAGAACAGAATCAGGAAATTGCCTGCGAGCATTACCATAGCTGCATGAATGTGCTCTTCATAGAATCGTAGGGCAAAACAGCTTTTCACCCAAGGCATACACACTAGCTAGGCGGCCCTCTGGGGATACTAGGTCGAAGAGAGAAGTGATTAGGCAAAAGATGTTTCTGGAAGGTAGCCTAGAAGGGTAGTACTTTGTAAAATAGTTGTATGCTGAGAATTTAAACTCAAACTGTTGATTTGTGTTATGGGTGCTGGAAAGTTTCCATGCTTCTCTGTAGATTTATTACCCGCCCCTGTACTCTGTTTTGTTCTCGGAGAGGATAAATTTTATGGAGTGCCTCAGTGGCATTCCCTTGCCTTCTGGATTTTGGGCTCAACTAATGGTTGGTGAGAAATGATTTCAGGGTGTTTATTTCCCCTGTACTGGTGTTCCTCTGCCAGAGACTGCTTTTTCTTATTATGTAACTATTCCTCCTTGCACCTTAGACTAATGGCTAGGAGAGTTCCCTATTGTTCTGGTATCAGAGGCATCCCTTCCCTTGTTAGTTTCCCTTAAAACTTCCCCACCACAGGGCCCTCCATGGTGGCTCAGCGGGTTAGGACCTAGCACTGCAAGTGAGACACTTTAGTGTGAGTTTGATCCCTAGCCCCGGAGATGATTCACATGGTATCATCTCTCTCCTATCTCCCACTGCTCCCCTCAGCAGTGTATTTCATTGATCTGCCTGTTCTGCTCCCTATTCTGTCCCTGATGAATCTTCTTATTGCCCTGTACCTCTGGCTTGTACCCCAGTTCTATATGCATAAATAAATAAATAAATCTTAAAAAAAAAAACTTCCCCACCACAAGTCATGCTTTGCAAAGAATCCATTCACTACTTCTCAGATACCTGTTTGACTGTGCCACCTGCTAAGACATGATGATTCATGATTGAAACATATATGAGAAAGTACAATGAAGCATCCATGTATTTATATTAGTAGTTTATTTGAATGTGTGTTTACCATGGGCCAGACAAAATGTACCTGTTTTACATTTACCATCTCTATTAGTTTATTCTTCATTCAATGTATATTTTGATCATATCTTTATTTCAGTCATAAGATTATCCTGGAAGTCCTCAGAAAGTCTGAATTCATTATTCAAGTATCATAGGAAAAAAGTTGATTAAGGAGAACATGGAATAAGGGAGTGAAGGAAGAGTCATAATTTCATGGGCAGTCAGAGAAGGCTCTGAGAAATGGGGCCAGGAAAGCTGACTGAAGAAAGTGAGATTTGTGGGAATGTAGAAAAAGACATGTGCAATTATCATTTATTTCTGATGCATTTAAAAAGACAAGACTTTGTAGACTTAGATGACATGCTGAAGATCACTGAAAAAAGGTGATAGAGCTAGTACAATTTTATCAGAAAGTCAAGCACAGATCTACTTACCTAGCTACCTGATTCAGGAGAGTATTTTTCCTGAATTTCAAGAGTAAATTCTTGTTGAAGGACTGAATGGATGACGTTCAAAGCCTTTGTAATACATCTCAACACATTATAACTTCTTATATATTCACAGCTAATATATGAATTATCTTTTTGGGAGCCAAGTGTACAGCTTTGAGGTCGAACAGGAGGTTGACAATACTTCAAATTCAAGGTTGGTTCAAAATGACAATGCTGGGGGTATAGCTCAGTGTCAGAGCATTTGACCGCAAAATGACAATCCCAAGTGATGCAATTTAACATATTAATAATTCAAATGACATAAAAGTTATTTTATAGAATTTAAGGTTCATTCATGATAAAAAATTGAGACTAGGCAGGAATGTTCATAGCCTGGTGAAGGGAAGAAAGGGAAACAAATTGTAGCCAATATTTCTTCTTATTACATCTTAATAAAAGATTAAATTCTTTATGCTATGATTATGAACAAAGCAAGGATATATGCTCTCCCTATTCCTTTTCAGGATTTTTGGTGTAAATTCTAGCCAATGTAATAAGGTAGAAAAAGAGGAAAAAGTATACTTATTGTTAAATTTTCCTTTATCACCAGGGGCTATTAAAAATCTGGTTTATCTTTAGGCAACAGAATGTCTGCATAAGCTATAGGGTGGAGTATGATCTGACTTTGCTCTCTTGTCTGCCTGACTGGGGGTGCGGTGTTACTAAGAAAATTTTACAAAATAATCATAAGAGCTAGTTAAGTAATGAGGGTGGAACCCTTACATATAGGATTAGTGCCTTTTCAAGAAAAGCCCAGAAAGCTAGATAGCTCTCAATACATCAAGTAAGGACACAGGACACTGGCAGTCTACATTCCGACAAGAGGACTGTTACCAGGATTGCACAATGCTGGCATACTGCCTTAGATTTTTTTTCAGTTTCCAGAACTGTGAGAGATAAATTTCTGTTGTTTATAAGCCACTCAGTACAGTACTATGCTAGAGATTCTCAAACTAAGATAGTAGAAAAATTCCAAAGCTTGTGCAAAACAGTTCGTAGAACTGATAAGTAAAATAAGATCATAGAGGCTCTCCCTGGTGGCGAAGCGGGTTAGAGCACAGCACCAAGAAACTAAAGCCACTTCAGCATGAGTTCCATCCCTGCTCCGGAGGTGACCCACATGGCGCTGCAGACCTCTCCTGACTCGTCTGCTGCTCCTCTCGGCAGTGTACTTTGTTGACTGTTCTGCTCCCCACTCTGTCTTTGGTGAATCCTCTCACTGCACCTGCATCTCTGGCCTATAAACCAGTTCTGTATGAATAAATAAATAAATAAATCTTAAAAAAAATCATAGGGTATAAATCAACATTAAAAAAAAAAAATTAAGATCCAGGTGCCCTCCCTGGTGGTGCAACAGGTTAAAGTGCAAAACTATGAAGTGATCTGCAGTCACTGCAGCATGAGTTTGATTTCCATCTGGGTAGGTGACCCACTGGGCACAGCAAACTTCTCTTGACCCTTCCGCTGCTCCCCTCAGCAGTGTATTTCAGAAGATCCATCTGTTCTTCTCTTCACTCCATCTCTGGTGAATCCTCTAACCCCCTGCACCCAGTTCTTATATACATCAATAAGTAAATCTTTAAAAAAATTAAGTTCTGTTTGTGATAACAAAACTATTTAATACTTAATACTATTAACATTTACAATATTCAATATTGAGTACACAGTCTGTGAAAGATATGTATACTAACACAACAAAATATTCAGAAAAGAGGGCCCTCCCTGGTGGCGCAGCAGGTTAAAGCACAGCACTGAGAATCTACAGCTGCTTCCGCATGAGTTCAATTCCCGCCTGCCCCAGAGGTGACCACATGGCGTGGCAGACCTCTTCTGACCCGCCCGCTGCTCCCCTCAGCAGTGTACTTTGTCGATCTGCCTGTTCTGCTCCCCACTCTGTCTCTGGTGAAGCCCCTCACCGCCCCTGAGCCTCTGGCCTGTACCCCAGTTCTGTATGCACAAATAAATAAATCTTTTAAAAAAAATATTCAGGAAAGAAATAAAATACTCAGATAAAGGAGGCCTATATCATGTCATATTACAAATTTCTATAGAGTTAAGAAGTCAGGTCACCCCAAATTGACCTACAAATTCAATGTTCATTTTTTTTTACTGTTTACACAGTGAAATTTATTATTTGTTAAAAATAATATAGTTTATTTTTACATCATTTTGTGCATTTTTCATCTCAGTTGTAATCTCTGTGGGCTTGCCATCACCAAATCACCCATGTGCCATCACCATAATCCAGTGCATTTCCCTCCCTCCACTGTTTTTGGTCACATTCCCCTCTCCAACCCCACAAAATGTCTCTGGTATCTAGCTGTTCATTATTATTATTATTTTTTGTTTTCACCTGGTCCATTATACTCCTGCTATGAGTGAAACCATCTGGTATTTTTCCTTTTCTTTCTGGCTTATTTCACTAAGCATGCTCTTTTCCAGCTCCATCCATGTTGATGCAAAAGGCATGTGCTTATTTATTTATTTATTTGGTTGCTGACTAATATTTCATTGTATATATGTACCACATCTTTTTTATCCAGTCATCTACTTTTGGGAATTTGGGCTGCTTCCATGTTTTTCCAATTGTAAATAAAGCAGCAATAAACATGGGGGTGCAGGTATCTTTTTCAATCAGTGTTTTTGTGTCTTTTGGGTAGATACCTAGGAGTGGGATTGCTGGGTCGTAGGGAAGCTCCATGTTTAGCAGTTTGAGGAACCTCCAAACAGTTTTCCATAGTGGTTGCCCTAGTTTGCATTCCCTCCAGCAGTGCAGGAGAGTTCCTTTTTCTCCACATCCTTGCCAACATTTGTTGTTGTTAGTTGTTTTAAGATGTGTCATTCTCACTGGGGTGGGGTGGTATCTCATTGTGGTTTTAATTTGCAACTCCTTTATTACAAGTGATGTTGAACTCAGTGTTCAATCTTCTTCCAATCACCACTTCAGTAGAAATGAGTAAGTTGATTCTACATAGAAAGCATAGGACTCAGTAAGAAAAATATAAGAAAGAGAAAAAAAAATGTATTCAAAGTAGCTGTTTTCAAGAATTGATATAAAATCGCAATAAGCAAATAGTGTCAAATTGGTGAAATAATAGCGAAATAGATCAATGGAATAAATTATAACTACCAGACCGACATAGATCTGTACACAAACCATCAATTGATTTTTAACAAGGGTCCCAAATGTACATCAGTGGAGCAGGAATAGTAATTTTGACATGTGGTTCTAGGACAATAAATATCCAAATAAAATATTTCATTGATATGTCATGCTATTCTCAAATAGGAAAAGTTAATGTAAGAATTATTGACTTTATAATAATGGCTTAGTGTGTAAGGAGTAAAAACTGAAGTATAGAGCATAGAAGATAACTGGAACAGCAGCTACATCTAGGTTGAGATAGTGAGGTTCCAAGAAGAAATCCCTGGTTGAGATTTAGCCCTTGTTAGCCAGGGCATGACTCTGAATCTGAGTGGCAGAAAAGTGACCATGGTATTGTGTTGATAGAACAGGCTAGAATGCTGCCTTTTGGGACTTGTTCATAAGATGTCTTATTGGAGGCCTTTGCTAACACAGCTATCCTTGTAACTTCCATGGGATGTCAGTTGTTCAACCACTGCACTTTGGATACCTGTTAAGTGGGTACACCTAGAACTAGCAAGCAAAATTCTTTCCTCATGTGATGTCTCTGTTACCATCTACTAACAAGAACATTGCTAAAAGGTGAAGGAAATTGTTTAACATTGCAAAGTCCTTGAATTTGTAGATGAAAGGCAGTAAACTGACAAAAGTTCACACATTATGTTTCATTATTTCCAAAAGACAATTCAGAGAAATTGGTATGACTTTGAGTTAAGCAAAGAATTTCATATAGGACCTAGAAAAATAAATTAGAAAAGAAAAGACATTGATTCTCAGTGAAATGAAAATATTTTGCTTTTTGAAATATGCTTTTAGAAAATGAAAATACAACCTATGGATGTGGAGAAATGATTTGTAAAATGTTTAGTAAAAAAGGCTTGTTTATAGAAAATATTTTTATACACTGTTTGCTAGAAATTATACAACCTCTTAAATAAGGAGCAAAAAAAAAGTATGCAGTCACTTCACTAAAAAGGTGTATTTATGTCAAATAAACACATGGATGATATTCAATATCATTAGTTTTAGGTAAGGCAAATTACAATACAAGTGATGTAACATATAACTTAGAATGTCTACAGTTAAACTGGCATGTTTCAGTTCTGTACAGAAATGTAGAACGACTGGAACACTCAGCCAATGCTGATGACAATGTAAGCCACTATAGCCTCTGGAAACCTAAGTGGTTTCTTATAAAAGTAAATATCCTCATAACTTATGACCCAGCAATCTTACTCCTAGGTATTTACATTATATTAATTATATTAATGTCCTTACATTAAAGACATTAAGTACACAAACACACTTGTGTGTAAATATTTATAATGGTTTTACTCAAAAATTATCTAACATAGAAAAAAATTTTAGTATCAATCTCTAGTGAATGGTTGAGAGTAAAGTGTGCTAAAGTGAATATAGAGGAATTATACTAAAAAATAGAAAACAATTTATTAATATGCATCATGAATGAATCTGAAAAACATGCTTTTGAAAGAAGCAGAACACAAAGATCTCATAAAGTATGATTACTTTATATGACATTCTGGGAAGCTCACAACTATGGGAACAGAAATCAGATGAGTGAATGCTTGGGGTGAAGGAAGACTTGATTGATTAAAAAGCCATGAGGAAGCTTCTTGAGGTGGCAGAAATGTCCTGTATCTATACAGGGATTGTGTCAACTCCTAGGGTGGTACAACAGAGATAGCAGACCTGGCATAGTGACCTATGTCTGTGAGGCTCAGGTTTTGAAACCTGTGCTAATTCTGAAAATGCACCAATCCAGTTTGACAACTGTACCACTGGTGGGAGGAGTAAAGGGACACTAAAAGCCATAAAAGGCAGGGGGGCAGTTTTATTTGGACATTCTTGCTTGACTCTCACCTGGTAAGTCCTTCACTTCTGTTTCTCTAACACCGTCACATGATTGCTTCTCCTACTCTAACAAGATCAATGTGCCTGCTGATCAGCATCACTGGCCTGTGCCTATGACACCTCTAGAGCTATTTTCTGATGCTGTTGCCTGTGTAACTGCTCTTTAGGTTGATACTGCTGGCTTTTGTAGTGCCACTTCAGCAGCACCACATTTGATCACCTTCAGTTGCCACTGTATGTTGGGTCCTGGCCCACCACTATGGGTGTGCCCCCTGTCTAGAGTCTCATTAATGGAACAATGCCATCTTTCATTAGCAGATTTTGATTTGGACTTTGGACCCTGTGGACAATATTGGGGCAGGATATATGGCTATTTGTGACGTTAGAAACTTTTTTTTTTAAAGATTTATTTATTTGTGCATACAGAACTGGGGTACAGGCCAGAGGCTCAGGGGCAGTGAGAGCCTTCACCAGAGACAGAGTGGGGAGCAGAACAGGCAGACTGATGAAGTACACTGCTGAGGGGAGCAGCGGGCGGGTCAGGAGAGGTCTGCCACGCCATGTGGTCACCTTCGGGGCAGGTGGGAATCGAACTCATGGGGAAGTGGCTTTAGCTTCTTAGTGCTGTGCTTTAACCTGCTATGCTACCAGGGAATGCTTAGAAACTTTTTTTTTTGTCTCTTTCAATTACCCTCTTGTAATAATAATTATATACCATTTATTTATAACAAATAATTACACACAGTGTAATTAATAATTATACACTGTTTATTTACAACAAATAAATATTGTGTTGTTTTACATTTTGAGTTTGAATTGTGTCTTGCAATTATAAGTGTATCGTAAGGACACACCAGCCATGACATTTCCCCAGGTTACTAGTTTCATATCTTGGTTATTATAATGTATACATTTGTCAAAATCTATGGGACCATAAAAAAGGAAACACTTTGCTGTACAATTTTAATTTTAACTAAAACAAAGCCATATTAAACATATTTGCATATAAGCATAAATCTTCATGGTAGGTACTATCCAGGTAAAGTTGTCTCACAAAATTATTTTACTAGAAATTTTTAAACCTAGATTTTTTTTATGATTAAACACAGCCTTGTGAAAATTCACATGCAAGAATCTTTGCAGGTATGTGCCCTCAATTTTTTTTAGAATTCCTAAATAAAAATGTCTTTGTGACAATTTAGATGCATATTTGGTAGAAACTGCCAAAAAGCTTTTCAAAGTGGTTGTATTACATTATGATCCCACTAAAACATATGAAAAATTTAACTGCTCTACATTCTTTTCAATAATTGTATTTTAAGGTTTTAAAAAATAACAGTGATGTGTCCCAATGCATAGAAAACATTATAAAACATAAAATGAGGAGAAGGAAAAAATACAAATAACCAAGCAAGCCCAAAGGGGAAGGACATACCACAAAAAAGAAAATCAGCAACCAGAACTCAACAACAAGAACTCTAGAGAAGTTAAAATTATCATGATTATAAACATAGAAGAATGAAAAAGAACGATATGAGAAAATAATTTTCTCATTTTTGAAAAAATAGTATTCTCTAATTCTGAAGAATGAAATTGAGTCCCTAAAAAAGGAAATGAAAGAAACACAGGACATTAAATGATTAATGGAGGAGCTAAAGAATTTTGGGAAAGTAATGAAAATAGGATTAATGAAATAGAAGAACATATCAGAACACTCAGACACAGAAATAAAAAGAATGAAGAAAAGAGAAGTACAGAGGGAAAAGAAAGAGGAAACACTTTGAGGGCTATGTGACGCCACAAGAAAAGGAAATATAAGATTTATAGGAATCCCAGAAGGTGAGGGGAGAGACCAAGTAACTGAGAAACCATTTAAGGAGATATTCAAAGAGAACTTCCAGAACCTGACAAAGGAGATGAAAATAGACATATAAGAAGTGAGAAGAACACCAGTTACCACAATGAAGGCAAAACTACCACATGATACATAATATTAAAGATTTCAAAAGTCCCAAGAAAAGGAAAAAATAATGAAGCTGACAAAAGGGAAGAAACAGATAATCAATAAAGGAATACCAATCAGGCTGACATCAGACCTCTTCAAAGAAACATGATGGGCAAGAAGAGAGAGGAGGGACATATTCAACAAACTCCAAGACAACAAATGTCAAGTATGAATACTTTATCCTACAAAGCTCTACTTGTTCTTAAAGAAAAAAAAAAAAAAGAGACCTTCTCAGACATATAAAAACTCCAGAAATTCAATATGACTAAACTTCCACTCCAAAAAATACTACAAGAAATCTTAAAGCTAAAGCCAACAGAAGAATGAGTAAGAAGAGCAGAATAAGGCAAAGAATAAAATCACAAAAAGACAAAAAAAAAAGTAAAGACAAGCACCAATATATCAATACTAACTATAATTGTAAATGTACTAAACTCATCAAAAAAAAAAGATACAGAATAGCAGGCTGGATTAAAAAACAAAATCCAACATTTTTCTGTCTATAAGGAACACATTTAACTATAAAACACAAATACAGATTGAAAATACAACATGCAAATGGACTAAACAAGAAGGCAGAAACAGCTATACTTTTATCAGATGAAATAGACTTTAAATTAAAAAAGGTAAAAAGAGACCTAGATGGTCACTAGATTATAATCAAGGGGACAATATATCAGTGAAGCAAAAATGTTCATCAACATATACTCACCAAATGAAGGAGCACCAAAATATATAAACACCAAAATATATAAGGTAATCATTATCTCTTAAAACAGACATTAGGGAAAATACTTATATAGCAGGAGACTTCAATACTCCACTCTTACCAAAGAGCAAAACAAAAGATAAGCAAAGAGCCCTAAATAAAGACTTAAATAAGACCTCATGGGCTTAACAGACACCCTCCACCCAAATATGCATACACATTTTTATCAAGTGCACACAGAACAATTTCCACAATCAATCATATATTGGGCCACAAGACAAACATCAATAGTTACATTAAGATCAAAGCCATTCCAACTATCATCTCTTAATGTAATCCAACACGTCAACCAAAGGAAAAATAAAAGCCATACAATCATATCAACAGATGCAGAGAAAGAAACTTTTAACATCTAGTTATGATGAAGGCCCTTGAAATTTGAGGGCTAGAAGGAACACACCTTAACAAACCTGCACCCAATATCATTCTCAATGGTGAAAACTTGAAAGCCTTTCCTCTAAGTTAATGAACAAAACATGGATGTTCACTTTTACCAGTGTTTGCAATACAATACTGTAATATTGAAACATTCCAAAGCAATAAGATAATATAAAGACATACAAGGAATCCAAGTATGGAAAGAAGAAGTAAAACAGTAAAACTAGCATTGTTTGCATATGATCTGATAATATACATAGAAAAACCTAGAAACACTACAGAAAAATGAATCAAAACAATCAACAAGTTTAGTAAAGTAGCAGGATACAAAATCAGTAGAAAAATCAGTAGCCTTCTTATATACAATCAGTCTGAAGACAAAGAAGTTAAGAAAACCATCCCTTTTATAACTGAAACAACAACAACAAAATCAAATACTTGGAAATAAGTCCAACAAAGGTGAAGGACCTCTATAAAGAAAATTATAAAAGATTTTTAAAAGAAAGAGAAGACACACAGGAATGGAAAAACTTTCTCTGCTCATGGATTGGGAAAAAGAAGTTTATATAAATGGCCATCCTACCAAAATCAATTTGCAGATTCAACACTATTCCAATAAAAATATCAATGACATTCTTGAAAGAAATAAAAAAAAATGTTGATGACTGTCATAATGAGCCACAGAAATCCTCAAATAGCCAAAGCTATCCTAATAAAAAACAAAGAAGAATGAAGGTTTCACATATCCAGTCTTCAAACTATACTACAAAATCATAATGATTAAAACAGTATGGTTCTGGAACAAAAACAAACATATAGATCAATGGAACTGTATAGAAAATCCAAATATAAAGCTCCTAAGATATGAACAAGTAATATTTTACAAAATAGCAAAAAAAAAAAAAAAAAAAAAGCAATGGAACAAGGACAAGTTGTTCAATAAATGGTGCTGGGAAAACTGAACCAACATAAACAAAGGAATGAATATAGACCACTACCTCATACCATGCACAGAATTCAACACAAAATGGAGCAAATATTTGAACATAAGAACTGAAACTATAAAATATAGAGAGGAAAATATTGGTAAAACACTACAAGAACTAAATCTCAGTAACATTTTTCAAGACATCACCTAAAACAAATAAAGTGAAGGAAAAGATAAGCAGCTGGCATTACATCAAACTAGAAAGCTTCTGAACTACAAAAGAGCCATTCTCCAAAACAGACACCCTACTGATTGTGAGGAAAATTTTCCACTCCATACACCTGATAAGGGACTGATCACAAAGATATACAAAGCACTCACAGACTAAACAAAACCAAAGTAAACAATCCAGTAAAAAGAAAAAGAAAAAAAAGTACATGCAAATGATTAACAGGCATATGAAAAAGTGTTCAACATCCTTTGCAATCAAGGAAATGCATATAAAAGCCACAATGAGATATCACCTTACACCAGTAAGAATGGCAACTATTAAAACAAACAAACAAACAAAAAAAACTAGCAACAGAAAATGTTGGTGAGGATGTGGTGAGAAATGAACTCTCCTACACTGCCGGTGGAGGTGAAAACTGGTCCAGCCACTATGGAAAGCTATTTGGAGATTCCTCAAACTACTAAAAATGGAGCCACCATATGACCCAGCAATTCTACACCTAGGGATCCACCCAAAGGTCACCAAAATAAATAAATAAATAAATAAACAAATAAAATAATAATAATAATTCAAAAGGACATCTTCATCTCTATGTTTATTGCAGCACTATTTATAATAGGTAAGATTTGGAAACAACCAAATGCCCCCAAATAGATGACTGGATCAAAAAGATGTGGTATATGTATACAATGAAATGCTATTTGTCAATCATAGAAGATAAACTAATGCCATTTACAGCAAAATGGATAAAGCTAAAGGGATTATGCTCAATGAAATAAATCAGAAAGAAAAAGGAAAATATTAGATGAATGCAGTTATAGGAGGATTAAAGGGAAACCATATAAGGCATTAGGGGAAAATAATAACAATAAAAAATAAACAAATAGACAGACAACTATAAATCAGAGACGTTCTGCAGGGGAAGGGGACAGAGAAGTGTCAAAATGAGGGAAGGAAGAACACAAGGCACCATGGTGATAGTGCATGTGTGGACTGCACTCTTTCTTCCTTTGGGATACTCAATGAGTGGAAAGACTGAGGCTCCATGGATTGGCTCCCTGTGTGAATGTGTTGACCAGAACCTCTCTTCCCATTGCCTTTCCCACTGAACTATTAAATGGACATGCTGTGAATGAGAAACATACTTTATGTGAATTAAATTGATTATTTTGGGTTTGTCCCAAATAAATTCTTGTTCAAATTAATGTTTAAGCATGTAATTCTATAAAAATAATACCTGTTCTTTACAGTGAAAATTATGCTTCCTCATGCAGTGGGAGGCATTTCCCTTCACTTCCAAGTCATGGCTATTAGCAGCACGTCTACATTGACAGTTATTTTGAGTTTCTAATTTTCATTGGTGGAATCAGTTCAGGGAAGGGCGAAGCAAATAAAAATAGAGGATATATTGAATCTGCCTTCACTTCTTTGTTGTAGCCACCAATCCCATCTCATGGAGATGAAGGAGATGAAGGGATAGAATCTATATATACTTTGTTTTGTTCCTGCTAGGGAAGCCCACGCCTAGGTGGGAGAATTGTGTAGGCGCTTTAGCAAATGATGTGCCTTGATTACTTCCATTTGAGGACATAATCTGCCTATCTGTCAGATGAGAACCCTACCCTATGATTTCCTGTGGCAAGAAAAATTTCAACTGTAGAATAAAAATTGACAAGTGTTCTACATCAGATAGAGAAGATGATCAATTAAAAAACTTGCACAGAAAGGCATAGCAGTAATAAGAAAAAAATGATGAAGAAAAGCAACAGATAAAGTAAGTCAACTATTAATATAATAATCTAAAATGTGTATCCCAACCACTATACTCTAAGTGAAAAAATATGAGTTTGACTTCAGTTCACAGTCTGGTAGGAGCTTGGAAGTTATCATTTTATCCTATTAAGAAGTAAAAAACTGGGGCCCTCTCTGGGGGCGCTGCCGGTTAAAGCACAGCACTAAGAAGCTAAAGCCACTTCCTCATGAGTTCAATCTCCGCCTGCCCCGGAGGAGATCCACATGGCGCGGCAGACCTCTCCTGACCCGCCCACTGCTCCCCTCTGCAGTGTACTTCATTGATCTGCCTGTTCTGCTCCCCGCTCTATCTCTGGTGAATCCTCTCACCCTCCACATCTCTGGCCTGTATCCCAGTTCTGTATGAATAAATAAAATCTTAAAAAAAAAAAGTAAAAAAACTGAACAACCCTAAATAATCAATGACTATTTTTACATCCTTCAGAGAACTGAGATGACAGGCCATAATACTGCCCCTAAAAACTGGAGATGTGGACAGGTGCAGAGAGACATTCACAACTTATCAGTTAGAAGCGATAGCCGGGTAGGAAAACTTGAACTGCAATTGATGAGTTGATCAGAGTTGAGCATTGATTTCATTGTCAGTCTTAGGAGCTCCTGCTCACACTGTGAGATTTACCTCCAAGTGTTCTACCAAGTTCTCACACAATACTTTTGTGTTTCTGGCAGCAGAGGAAAGTAGTGGTTCAGGAATTAACCAGACCACTCATTTTTCCTTACCAAAGCTTCTCTTCCATCTATTCTACTGGAGACTAGCATATTGGTGTTTTGTTGTTGCCCAATCTCCCTGGAGGAAGAGAAATACTCCTCAACTTCCTGCTAGCAATTCTGTTTCACCTCAGGAGGGAGTGGGAAACTGAGAAATACTTTGAAGGTCACAGTCCAAAGACACAGAATCATCAAAAGACCAAGAACTAATCAGAGGGCTATGGATTGCTCCTCTCCCCTAACTTCTCACCACCACATTACTACATGCCTATTTAGCACAATTATTTTACCTACTTTATCATGTCTTCTCTCAAAAAAAAATTACTAGGCATACCAAAAGACCAAAAATAACTTTGAAGACCCAGAAAGCAACAAAACCAGTCAGATATGCTGAATATTGGTTAATTGGAAGGCAGCTATATGCTCACCACTCTACCACCAACGTGCCTAACATTGGTTAATTGGACTGGGAATTTGAAACAGTTATGATTAATTTAGATCTCTAATATATATAAAAGGATAGCAAATAAAGCAGAGAGTTTGGCATTCTGATGAAAAATCATTAAGAAATTAAGAAAAAGAGTGCCTTTGGTAGCTTATTAGTAGCTTGGAAAAAAACCTGAGCTGGGGACATGTTAATGGAAACTGCTAAAACTGTTAAGAAGAAAGAGAAAAAGACTGAAAAATACATACCTCCCAGTTAGTACTTGGCAGTGTGACTTACTTTGGCCAGTGGTAGTAGAAGGTAAGAAGAAAAGTAGCTTTTTTTTTTTTTAAGATTTATTTATTTGTGCATACAGAACTGGGGTGTAGACCAGAGGCTTAGGGGCAGCGAGAGGCTTCACCAGAGACAGAGTGGGGAGCACAACAGGCAGATCAATGAAGGACACTGCTGAGGGGAGCAGTGGGCTGGTCAGGAGAGGTCTGCCGAGCCATGTAGTCACCTCCAGGGCAGGCGGGAACCGAACTCATGCAGAAGTGGCTTTAGCTTCTTAGTGCTGTGTTTAACCCGCTGCACCACCAGGGAGGGCCAGCTTTTAATTTTTTTTAAACATTTATTTATGTATGCATACAGAACTGGGGTACAGACCAGAGGAGCATGGACAGTGAGAGGCTTCATCAGAGACAGAGAGGGGAGCAGAACAGGCATATCAGTGAAGTACACTGCTGAGGGGAGCAGCAGAAGGGTCAGGAGAGGTTTGCCATGCCATGCAGGTTACCTCCAGGGTAGGGATCGAACTCATGCTGAAGTGGCTTTAGCTTCTTAGTGCTGTGTTTTAACCCACTCTGCCACCACGGAGGCCCACAGCTTTTAATTTTTAGTGTTAATACCCAGGGTACTGGCACTAGAAATACAGGAAAACAAGATAAATGATTCTACTACTCCCAGAGCTGATGGGCCAATAAGAATGTAGACACTGACTTAATAAGAACAATACATATCAGAGTAGAAGTAAGGGAAAGAGGTTGGACTATGAATTAAAAGTAAGAGAATCTAGGAGACCTCTCTGAGATGCGAAGGTAAAGATGAGATTTGAAAGATGAATAGGATAGAGGCCCCAACTCTGAAAGCCTCAGTTACTGCAGAACACTATACATCTCTATTTCCCCAGCCAATGGCATCTACACAAGCTACTGACAGTAGCACCTGGGCTTTGATCACGCTAGATAGTGCCTTGACTACTGACCTCAATAGTAGAGTTGCTGCTCACTAGAAGTAATCTCTTATATTCCCAAGCTAACGAAAACACGAGCATTGGCTCTATACTTGAATAACCCACATCAGACCCTGCCTCCCTGGTAGTTGTGCAGAGAATGGCAGAGAATATGCACAGAAGGACACACAGACAGTGGCAATATATTTTAGCTCTATACTTTGTGATGAGATCCTCTATTCCCTTCTGTTCCTGTGTCCAGACACTCAGCCAGGAATCCCGGCATAAGGAGCATTTTTATGCAGCTCTGTAAATGGGTCTATTCTGCCACACACCTGTATGTCATTGACAGTAACACGGTGAACTCCAGTGAGCATACATCTCCCCTCCCCAGGGTATCCATTCACCTGTGAACTTGCTGATCACAAAGCAGAAGGCCAGTGAATTCAGTCAATGTGACCATAACCACAGGTGAGAACTCTGTTATAAAGAGTAGTGTCGCCAGTTTCAGTGGCAATGAAATAATGTGACCCTGACCTTTGACATACTCATGTATCTCAGATATCACTTGGTCCCTAACTTCCTATTCTTCCAGAGTCAAATGATATTAGCTCAAACTTCATTCTCTTTGTAATAGGATCTTTAGACAAATTCTCAATCTAAATGAAAATTCTCAAAAGTTAGATGTTTCATGGGGTCACTTCAGACTGATTTTCTACTTCCTGTAAATCCTGAATCTCTCTTGCATGTTTTAAGACTTCCTTTCTCATTATCCTGCATCTACTTAGAGATACATAGCTCCTTTGTTTCCCACAAGCAGTACTCATCTAGGGTCATTATATTTTGTATTACAGATTCACAATGTAAGTGTGGGGGTTACAGATGAGAACAACACCACAGGCAGAATAGAGTGTCAGGCATCTTTATTCTTAAAGCCTGTGGGACCTCCCTCTCCTGGGGAATCAAGTCTAACCAGGGATTGTGCACAGGTCTCTTCTGTTGGCACTTTTCTCAACTGGAGAAAAGTTTTATCCTATTTATCATCCTATTCTCCACCCTATCTTATCTACTCCAAATTACCCCACCAAAAAATATCTATAATTGGCTTTAAAAACACTATTTTACTTTTTAGAGAGCTTAACAGCTTTTTGGGAGGTATTTATTTATAATAAATATTTATTATATTTATTTATAGTCTACAAGTTTATAAAATTTGATCTATTACACCCATGAGACTATGAATTCAAGTAACATTTCTATCACCCACTAAAATTTTGTGTCTTTTTAACTCCATTCTTCCCTCTATCCTAAACTTAGGCAACTGCTCATCTGCTTTTTCTTTTTTTTTAAATGTATTATTATTTTCTTTACATCATTCTTCATTTTGTACATTTTTTTCATCACAGTTGTAGTCCTTGTGGACTTACCACCACCACCTCACCCATGCACCATCACCATAGACCTGTGCTCTCTTCCCTCCCCAGTTTTGACTCTGTTCCCCTTTCTGCCCCCATAGAATGTCTCTGGTTTATAGTTGTTCGTTGATTTTTCATTTTTGCTTTACTACAATTGCTTACTCCCCACCCCCATCCCTTATGCTCTTGCTATGAGTGAAACCATGAGGTATTTTTCTTTTTCTTTCTGGCTTATTTCCTAAGCTTTTCTCAAAATAGATTAGCTGCATCTTCTACAGTTTTCTAGAAATAAAATCATGTAATATGTTCTCTTTGTTTGCCTAAATTCTTTCACTCAGTATAACAATTGTGAGATTCTTCCTTATTGTTGTGTTTATCAAGTTATTTGCCTTAATTGTTCAATAGTCTTCAACATGATATACTCTAGTTTGTTGATCCATCATCTGCATATGAATTTCAGTTGTTTCTAATGACTACAAAAAGAACTCCTATAAACTGTCTCACTCAATTCTTGGGTTTCAGCTTTCATTTCTCTGTGATTAATGCCTATCCATAGGATCTTAGGCGCCCACTAACGATGTATGAAAGTTTCAGTTACTCATATTCTAACTAATAGTTGGCATAGATGGCCATTTTAAAGTCAGTGATCTTATGACTGCTCCTTTACCAATATTTATTTATTTTTAGCACATACTGCTTTTTGACTTCATTTCTTCTGAAAGGGGACATACACATAGATATACAATAAGCAATACCAGAGCATGTCTGTTATGAGAGTCAAGTTATTATCGTTACCTCACCACTCCCTCAAAAGTGCCCTGGCTTGGGTGATAAAATATGTGATTCCTGTACTTCTAGCCCAAATGGCCATTGCTCTGGCTGTCCTACTCAATGTAAACTTTACTTTCTTTAAAATGATTGTTCTAGCTTTTCTTCAACATTTTTTCCCCTCACCACTATGGTCACAGGAGGAAAGTCTGACACAATGTAACTACATGTTACTCAGGGGGCCAATGTTGCCATCAAGTGAGAAGAGCTTGCCTGGAAATGAAACCACAATAGTAAGGTGGGGGCAAACAGAGAGGGGGTAGAGTGTATCTAGATGGCATTACTTGAGCTCTTGGATTTCTGTACTTTCGATCACCAGGAATCTAATACTGCTCTGAAAAATAAGGTCTATGAAAAACAAACAAGCATTGCTCAAATATAATGGATTAGAGCTGCTTGATTGACCTGGCTGGCTCACAGAAAGTAACATAAGTATTTTTCATTAAGTGATCACAAGTGGTTTTGGTGGAGATATCCTTCAAATCCAGGCAAGTGTGAAAGCTCCCTCTCAGTCCTAATTGAATGACTGCATGGAATATCCGAAATGGTCATTCTCTTACATTGTCATTTGTTCTTTCTCACTTCCACTCACTTAGTAAATCTGTGTGTATTGACCTACCGTTGGTAGCAGAGAAACTCTCAACTATCTTGCAATATTTATCATTTTGGGTTTTGGATTTGCTGCAAGGCTCAGAGAGTGTTTCTTCATTCAAGGTTAGTATTAATATTGATATCAATACACTTTTTTTTTCTATTAGTGATTGAAATCCATTTCATCTGAATTTATATTACTATATGTTATGAGATATGGGTATACCATTTTTAAAGTTGCTATCATTTTAAAATCTACACCAGAGAAATGGTAGTTAATGAATAAAATCTAGGCACATCATTGTTTTATGACTTCAGATAACAAATCTGTTGTTTACCCAATTGCTTCTCTAAGAAATTATAGTTGATTTGCTTAAAACTCAGTTAAATCACATAATTGTGTAAAGAAATATAGTTTATAAAAATAAACTGAATAATCTCGATATTTTCGTAGCAGTTTTTAAAACTTTGGGGCATTTGGCAATAAAAACAAGAAACCTGTAAATAACTTTATTGCAGAATGTGAAATGACTTTCTTACAGAAACTGAAAGAACAAACTAAGTGGTTCAGAGACAGCCAATGTGGAGCCCAGGCTGAAAGAAATGTGTTTTCTTCCTGGAGACCAATTCCCAGCATATACCAGTCCTGCACATTACATTGTGCCACGGAATAAAAGAGTGCCTTATTTGTCATTCATTTAATTATCAAGCACATACCATATACTTGATTCTTGATATGTGATATTTTGTTACCAACAAAATTTAAAGACACTAACAGAAGTATACTTTTTAGCAGAAAACTAGTGATACTTATGGAAAATAAATAGTTTCTCTATGTGCTTTTTAGTTCATAATCTTCGGTCTCATTGTTAAAACTTGCTTACTGCGAGAAATATTTTCATGTATGATTTAAGAAAACAAAAACCCCTAGAACACAAAAGCATAAATTCAGGTCATATTAAGTTTCCAGATTAAATATTAAAATCAGTAAGAGACAAATTACTTGAAACAATGATTACTCCTCAGGAAATTCATAACAAATAAAAAGAACACTAGGAAAAACCACTTTTAATATATTATCTCCTTTTTTCAGATTTCTCCAAGCCTTTGTTCTTAAGGAAGCAAACTACTGTTTCACTTCCCTGAAGCCACTGATAAAACCAGGCAAGAACATCAGAGAAAAAACTAACTCAAGATAGGTGCCATCCCCCAGGGAATGGAGTGCCTCTTTGTTTTATATTTCCATTGGAAATCTGGAGATTTTGCATGCAAACATCTTATTTCATGGCGCTGCTTCTCAAATTGAGAGATTAAATCTAGCTCCGCATAAAGGTTTTTCAATAAAGTAGGTTGCACAGTCTTCTGTTTATGGAAAATTGATGCATCATCTGATATGCTTTCAATTGCTAACTTTTGTTTCACAAAAGCTGGAAGGAATTTCAACCAACCATTATCTAATCAAGAAAATATTTCCTACCTATCTTGTCTTCAACATAACTTGCTGCCAAATGTAGTTTTGACTATTGTAAATCACTATGAATTTTAACAAGCAAAACAGTCTCTCTGGTTTTGTTAGAAAAGGTACAAATTATTGAAACTATCCATCATTATCAATGTAATGCCTCCAAATTTTGTGCATGTTGTGGAATGATTATGATATAATTTATTGTTATGTTGGTTATACTATTTATTTAAGTAGAATTTTTATAGTCTTAAATGCAAAGAGATTGATATTATAATAATTCCACTAAACCTGTTCATATTTACACCCAACCCTGACTCTGGAGTAAGGCATGCCGTTTGCATGTTTAACTATGAAATATGACTGATAACATAGTATCAAAATTCTTTCTGTGTTCAACATAATAGAAAGTATAGAAGGAAGAAAACTAAATATGAGTTGTGGGCTTTTTTTTTTCTTTCTTTCTTGGTGGTTTTCAAGTGAAAAGAGTTGTGTCAATCCAACTATACATGCCTCATGGGTGTACAACAGATTTGACAAAACATGCCTTAGCATATAAGGCAGGTTCTTTATTCAGAAATGTTTCTACCTGGAATTCTGCTTTGACCTAATTCAAGAGGATGATATTGTATACTTATGAAAAAGGTCTGAGACATACACGCTTGACTATTCTGAAGGCATGCTCACAAGAGGCATGTTCTCACCCTCCTCAGTCTCTGTGTCTGTGATGTTGGGTGAGTTTCTACTTTAATTTGTACTTTGGAAAACTTTTTAAAGTCAGAGATGTATATAAATAACATATGCAAACTCTCTGGAACACGGCCTGCATGAAAAGTGCTAACTATGTGATAACTCTTTTAATTTAGGCTAGCAGCCTGATGGCAGACCATAAGCTGCTACCTGTGTTGTTTCTTCACTCATTCAACAAACATTCATTTGTGTTGAAATTGGAGTTATGATTTTAGATCATGTGAATGGAACCACACAGACTCAGAAAAATATTCAAACAGCACAGTCCCATCTGCTTACCCATCGGCAAGTGCTCCTGAGAGAAGAGAAGTCCTGATGGGGAACTGGGCAGACACCAGTTGTTGCCTCACGTGGATCTTAGTTTCCTTGTGTCTCTTATCCTGTGAGCAACAAGCTGTGACTTGAGTGTTTAAAGTGTCACCATCACCTCTGGTGAGTAGCATTCAAACAAAATCTGGGATCTGTTCCAAAGAAGACAAGAATTCAGACGGTGTTGAGAGGAAAAACATGCATGCATGCATAATTTGCAAGCGTGGCATTGCTATACCTAGTATTGTCCCCTCCAACAGCCACTATGAAATCGAGCTCTCTTAGGGCTTGCTCTTGTCTAGCTTGTGCCAGATGGTGAAGATACACTTGTCAACAACATATATACACACATGCTTAGGAGACAATAACCTAGTATAGATGTCCTCAGATTTAGTGTGCATAAGAATTATGTGGGGTGTGATTAAAGTGCATGTTCTTGTGTCCCATTCCTAGAGTTTATGATTCAGTAGGTCTGGGTTAGGGCTTGACAACCAACCACTCAATAAGCCTCCAAGGGTATAGGGATCCAGGCACCAGACAGGTCTGACAGGTCAGGCAAAGAATTCTATTGGAAGATATAGGCATGTCACAAAGCTCATGAGTTGGAAGCAAAGCTAGATCTAATGAGTTGAACCAGAGAAGAGAAGAATCATAACTCAGTTGCTATGAATGATAGCAGAGGTTGTGCTTAAGAAAGGAAGGCACTGCTGACCCAGCCCTGGCTTCTTCAGATACATGGGCCTGGCATTCTTGAAGGAGTTTATCTCTAGTTCAGTGTTTTGATTGGGAGTGTCTCAGCTTTCTGTTGTAGAACTTGAAGCAGTAAGCACTAACATCTTGCCTTCTTCCCTGGTTGAGGTAAAGCTACAGCATAAAAACAGCATGTTAGGCATACAGAGGCTCTGAATTGAATTCCTTCTCTTCCAAGACTCAAGGTCTGGCCATGGGTCCTGTATGGTGGGGGCAAAATGATGCTATGCAAAACAAAGGCAGAGGCAAGTTCTAGATTTTAAGGATTGATAAGAGTGAGAGAAAGGTCAAGTTCATAGGTTAAGCCTCCGGCCTCTAGATGAACCCAGAGTAAACTCAAGTTCAACATCTGTAGACATAAGCCTTGGACACTAACAGAGTCCAAGTGGAGCAGGGCAGCAATCACTGAGCCCTCAGACTCAACAGAGGGTGACACTTATTCACAGACTGTGAAATTTTATCTCCCATGGCATATAGACATCTGAAAGGCCAAATAGTTTTTCCCATAGAGGTTGAAATAAGTCATTATATATATATATATATATTATAAATTATTGACACAAAAGTAGTTTTCAATTATTTGGATCAATGGTTCACATAGTGTGGTTTCAGGACCAGCAGCATGAACATCACCATATAACTTGTTAGAAACTCAAATGGTCAAGCCTCTCAGCTTCTCCAAAATCAGAAACTCAGAGAGTGGGAGCCAGAATTGGTAACTAAATGCCTCCATGGGATTCTAATGTTGCTAAGCTTTGTGAACCGCCAGTCTAGACTCGAGCTTCTTCAGTTTGTCCACACATTGGCATTACCTGTGGATCTCCACATCCATCTTGAGGGACCCAGCCTCAGGGTCTGTGGTTTAATCAGTGTGGCTGAAGCCTGGGGTTTGGGGTGATTTAGGATCACAATTCAATATATACACACATTTGGAAAACACTAGGCTAGACTGAAATTAATCTTTTATTACCTATGGTAGGGTGATTTTATAGGATTCTAGAGAATAAAGTAATTGCATTTCCTCCCCTACAGTAGAGAGAAGGTGGGGTATTTTGTAACCTCATTAGTTTTGTAACTTCAGCTTTTGCTCTCTTCCCTCTCTGTTTTGATGTTTCCCCTTCCTCTAAGAGAGCTAATCCATCCTGGCTCTTATCATCTCCCCTCATTCTCAGTGTCTGGATATATGTTGAAGTTTTCTTGTACTTCCTGTGTTTTGGTGAGATTGTTAGGTAAAAGGTTGCTGTTACCAAAGAGAGGACAATTATTGGAGAAGAGGGTTTTACCTATACAGCTAATAACTTGAGGAGATCTTTAGAGAAGACACCCATGCTTGGAAGGAGGCACTCTGGCCAGCAGTAGGCTTTGGTTATTCTTTGACATCCCCCCTTCCTCCCTGCAGACTTTGCTGTACCCTGTACAGCTGTCTGCATTGCTCACTTCAGAGAAAGTATATTTCATTCATCAAGAGAGTATGGGTGTTTTCTTTCTGAGGCCACATGGCTCCCAAACAGAACCTGACATTGATTTCCTCAATATGCCACATGATCTAAACCCACCCCTCCTTTGTCCTTTCTTCACACTTTTCACATTCCACATTCCACTCCCTTAGGACAGTATGAAAGACTGAATAATCTTCAGAGAATTTGGTTTTCACCCAAATATGGGATGGTTGTTGGAGCAGAAAGGATAAGGATAATGTAAGGCAGGAGGGAGTTAGAAATGTGAAAACTAGGTGATTTACAGTCATTTAAAATACTCTAAATGATAGAAAACTGGAATAAGCCAATCACAAGCACAGAAATTGAAGTAATAATCAAGATTTAAACAATGTCAACAAAACTATAAGGACCAGGTGAATTCACAAGTGACAAAACCTTCACAGTCTAACTAATAGCTATCTTGTTCAGACTATTTCAAAAAATGGAGAAGTATGGAATTCTTCTGAACATATTTGAGGAGGTCAACATCATGGTAATACCAAAACCAAACAAATACAACAGAAACAAGTGAACAAAAATGTATAAATCAAGGAGACTTAATGAGAACAGAAGCAAAAGTCCTCAATAAAAGCTTAGCAAACCAAGTCCATCTACACATTAAAAAAAAAAAATTATACACTATGTCCAAGTGGAACACAAAAATAGTTCAACATAAAAAACAAAACAAAAACAAAACAAAACAAAACAAAACCACAAAAAATGTAATTCACCATATCAATAAAAGGAAAAGAAAAAAACCCACATAATCATATCAATAGATTCTAAGAAAGCATTTGTTTAGGTTCAGCTTTCATTTATGATGAAAACCCTGAACAACTGGGATAAATAGAATATATGTTAACATAATGAAAGTCATATATGATAATCCTAATACTCTCAGTGTTGAAAAACTGAAAGCCTTTCCTCTAAGATCTGCTACAAATCAAGGATGTCCACTCTCATGACTACTATTCAGCATATCTAGGGCAATTAGGCAAAAGAAAGCAATAAAATGAATCTAATTTGGGAAAGAAATAAAGCTATAGATACTTGTATATAATATGATAATATACATAGAGAACCACAAAGATGCCATAGATAAACTAATTGAAATAATAAATTAGTTTAGCAAGGTGTCATATTACAAAATCAACACAGGGGAACCATTTGCCTCCCTATGTACTAATAATGAGCTAGGAGAAGATGAAATTAAGAAACCCATTTGCAATCATATAAAAAATTAATATTTAGGAATAAACCTAGCAATGGAGGTGAAGACTTATATAAGAAAATTATAAAGTATTCTTAAAAGAATAGAAGACACAAAGCAATAGAAAGATATATATTACTGCTCATGGACAGAATCAACATTGTCAAAAAGCCCATTCTGTACAAAGAAATTTACAGATTCAATGCAGTCTCTATAAAAAACCCAATGTCATTCTTTAAAGAAATAGAATGAATATTACTGATATCCCCAAACTGTGAAAACTATCTTTATTAAAAAAGGAAAAAAGGAGGTATCATACTTAATGGACTTCAAGCTATACTATAAAACTATACTATAAAACCATAACACTGAAAACTGTGTGGTGTTGGAACAAAAACAGGAACACAGAACAAGGGAATAGAATTGATAGAACAGAGAGCCCTCCCTGGTAGCACAATGGATTAAAGCACAAAACTATGAAACTATCACAGCCACTATATAGCATGAGTTTGATCTCTGGCCAGGGAGGTAACCCACATGGCATGGTGGACCTCTTCTGACCCACCCGCTGCACCCCTCAAATGTGGATTTCAATAGATATGCCTGTTGTACACCCCACTCTCTCTCTGGTGAATCCTCTCATCTCCCACAGTTCTGGCCTGTACCCCAATTCTGTATTCATCAATAAATAAATCTTTTAAAATTTTTTATAAAACAGACATATAACCACACATTTATGCTCAAATAATCTATGACAAAGGAGAAAATCATATACCCTGGGTTAAGGGGAAATTCTTTTCAATAAATGATGTTGGGAAGACTGTACTGCCATACACAAAAAGAATGAAACTAGATCGTTATCTCACACCATGCATGAAAACCAACTCAAAATGGATAAAAGACTGGGATATAAGACCTATAATATAAAATATATAGAATACACCGGCAAAATATTCCATAAAAACTTCAGAAATAGCATTGAGGACTCATCTCCAACAGCAAGGAAAACAAAGGAGAAAGTATATAACTGGGACTAAATAAAAGTAAAAAGCTTCTGACAGTAATATAAACCAAGAGACACCCTACTGAATACACACACACACAAATTGCACACCATCAATTTGCCAAGGAATTGACATCAAAGATGCATTAATACAACAAAACCTCAACAAAAACAAACCAACCATGAAAACAAGAAATGCTAAATAAACACATCTCCAAAAGACATACAGATAGTCATCAGACTTGTGGGAAAATGTATGTCATCACTTATTATCAGGAAAATCAAATAAAAACCAAAATGAAATTCCACCTTATACCTGTGAGAATGGTTTATATCAAAAACTAGAAAAAACAAGTTTTGGTGAGGATATGGAGAAATAGGAACCTCTTACACTGTTGGTGGGAATACAGAGCAGTCTAGCCCATAGGGAAAGAAATGTGGAGATTCCTTAAAAAGCTAAAAACGATTCTCCCATATAATACAGCAATTCCAGTGCCTTGTATTTTTCCAAAGAACACAAAGGTACTAACTTGAATGAAAACTGCACTCTTACATTTATAGTAGCACTATTTATAATAACCAATACCTGGAAGCAACAGAAATGTCCCCAAATAGATGAGAGGATGAAGATGTAGTGTATATATATTTTATATACTATATATACTATATGTTAAATATACATATAAATGTACATATTCTTGATCCCCTCATTTGTATGTATACACACACACACACACACAAAATAGAATGTTACTCAGTAATAAAAAAAGATAAGCATATGTCATTTGTGGCAACATGGGTGGACCTGGAAGGGATTATCCTAAGTGAGCAGGAGGAGAAAGTAAATACCAGATGGTTTCACTTATGTGTGGAATAGAGAGAAACCATAATTAATTAGATAAAGGCAAACTTTAAAACTGACACTTGAAAGCTGTGGCATCCAGGTGGGATTGTAGGGTAGGGATAGTTGAAGAGAAGAAGACAGGGGAGAGGGAGGAAACACATGGACACAGTGGAGGATAATGGATGCTTTCATGTTTGGAAAAGTATGATGATGATGCCTAAGTGAGAAATCCTGTATTGTTAAAAACAAATAAGAATAAAAAATAATATGCCTTTAATAATGAAAAAAAAAGTCAAGTGAAAGGTCAGCTATCTATGTCTGAAATAAAATCACGTAATTAGAAAAATTCTCTAAATGGGTGATCATCTGTATTATTAGAATGAATGACTCAACACCAAATACTTAAGGTTACTCTTGGCGTAAACTAAATTACAGACAATGAGAAGAAGTTGTCCCTTGTGGAGTGCTCAGTTCTGGTGATTGATAGAGTACTGACAGCTGTAATTCATTTAGCTGCAGCTGTAGGTCAATGTGTGTATGTGTGTGATTTGTATGTAATCTTCAACATGCTGTTATGAAGCCTTACAATTCAGTAATAAGGATTCTAATAAATACAAAATGCTGTTTTGTTACTCTTGGAACAAATTATATTGATGCATTTGAAAATAACCTTTGGGAGCTGGGATCTTCAAACTTTCAGTATTAAGTAGTTGTCCATGGAACTTACACCCTGAGGGTGGAGGGTAGCACATATCTTAAATGTGTTGGAATAAGACGGGGGTCATGGTTGTACAACTGTACATATATTTTAAAAAACATCGATTATACTTCTTAAGATGATGTATCCTAAATTATATGAATTATATTTCAACAAAACAAAGACATTTAAAAAATATTTTAATATGACTCATATAATGGAATAAAAAAAGGGGGATTTCTCTTTAGGAGATTCTTGATGGGTTGACCTCCAAATCTCTTCCACTATACATAAGTCAGCTCCATTCTGGGGAGGTGCCAGGGTATACAGGGAGCATACTCTTTGAGGTACCCAAACCAAGTCTTGGTAGGTGGACTCTGTCTGTGCATATTTAGTTCTTCTTTCGTTTCTGTGATGTTACATATATTTATCCATGAAAAGTAATTGCTGTCTTATAGAGGATTGCGGACTGATCCTTATTCTCAGTCTCGGCAATGGAATACAGTATGGGTGCCCTCAGTGGACAGAGTTATGTGCATGGGGCAGTGAAATGAAACTGTAAGTTTTGAAATGATGGGAGGCCTGTAGGAGAGCAAGCATATCCCAGGGGATGGTAGAAGTAGGGTAGGAAATCAGACTGAGGTGGTGCTAGAACCAACCACGAGGAGTTCCTAGAAACACAAAGCAGGAGGACCTTCTGAAAGGGCTGAAATGATGACTTTGTATAGTCAGAGCATCCCTGAGGATTTGAGCCACCACTTGGTGGTTATTTGGGCATGAAAGAAAGGTCTTTTGTATACTATAGTTATAATTTAAAAAGAAATTTAATTCACACTACATTTATATTTTTGTAAAAATTTACCTTTACCCTGCAAAACCACAATGGGATACCATCTTACACCAGTGAGAACGGCACATAGTAAAAAAAAAAAAAAAAAAAAAAAACAAAAAAAAACAAATGTTGGCGAGGATGTGGAGGAAAGAAAATCTCTTGCAATACTGGTGGGAATACAAACTGGTACAATGCCTTTGGAAAGCTCTGTGAAGTTTCCTCAAACTATTAAAAATGGAACTCCATTTTACCCAGCAATTCACTCTTATAAATCTACCCAGAGGACACAAAAAACGTTAATTGTAAAGCATATCTGCATTCCTATGTTTATTGCAGCACTATTTAGAGTAAGTAAGCTAAGGAAACAACCCAAATGCCCTAAAATAGATGACTGGATCAAGAATGTGGTATATATACAATGGAATATTAATCAACAATAAAAAAAGATAAACTCATGCAATTCATAGCTGGAAAAGATTGTTTTCAGTAAATTAAGCCAGGAAAAACAGCAAAATATCACATGATATCACTTATATAGGAGGGATGTAAGGAAACCAAATAGGGATCAGGAAAAAAATAATTGTAATAAATTAAAAAATATAATTAACAAATATAAATCAGAGAATTCTGCAGGGGTTGGAGAGGGAGAGGGATCAAAACGGGAGGAAAGAGCACAGGGATTATAATGGTACACAGGTGAATAGATGGTAATTTAACAGATAATACACATGAAAGGATAAGCATACATCGTACAAAAAGGAAGAATTATGTAAAATATACATAAAATATACATAAAATAAATAATTACATTTCCTCTTAATAATAGAAATTATATAGTAAATGTTTCTCTATATTATTTAATGGCTGCCTCATACATACTTTAAATGCCTATATATTTTCCTGTATGTGGAATTATGAGTAATTTAGACATGACAAAACATGTACTATTTTTGTAAATAAACATTTTAAATAATTTGTTCAATCCAAAGATTTTAGCTTGTTATAGAAGTCACTTGTTACTCTTTTATTCCCCTTCATAGGGGCTTAATCATGTCTGCATCTCAGATAGATTGCTCCTAGGGGCTTCAGGCAAATTTCTATATCTGTTAGCAATAAGGTAATTTTTTTATAAGCTTTTCAATAAAAAACAATTTCAACCATTTTTATGTTTGTTATTTTCTACAATTAACAAGGTAGGGATTTTTTTCCCCAACACATAGATCATTTGTTTTTCTTCTTTCATGAATTACAATTTTGTTGATTGTGTCTTCCTGATTTTTAAATAATTACCTTTCATTTAATTTGCAAATGCTTTCTATTTTTGAGAGTTGGTATGATAAAAATAATAATTGTATAATATTTCCAATAATTTATTATTATATTGATTTTATCATTATATTTTATATATTTATTATTTTATTATTATTATATAGTTTTACTATAATTTTATAATATCTTTTGGTGACTAAAATACAAGTTGTCTTTGTTCCAAGTTATAGTTTTATTTATTTATGTTTTCTTTAATCTATTACATATTAGTTTTTACATTTATATCTTTAATTTGTCTGGAATGCACATTATTTCTAGTCTGAATTCAGAAATTGAATCCATATTTTTCAAAATGCTCTTCCAGAATAACTTTTCTTCACTTAAAATTCTATACCATATATCAATTTTCTCAGTACATTTTGATTTCTTCTTGAATTTGGTTTATTAATTTGATTTGATATTGTAATGTTTTTAGCTCCTATGGTTTTATGTGTGTTAAGGTCTTATTATAGAAAGTTTTCTTTTTTTGTATTTATTCCCTATACTGATTTTGAAGTGTGTGTGTATACAAATATGTTGACTTTAAACAAATTTTTGCTACATAGGATTGTCATATAATTGGACATTTCCCTACTTCGTACACAGTTGTGCTTTCTCTCCACAGAAAGACTGCTTCTTCTCATCCAGTGATAGCAAGCACTAAAATTCTGATTTTAACAGAATAGTAATAAACATGTTTTAGTGATTTAAGGTGAAAATGATACATTGGTGCATGGCTCTTACACGCAATTATCAGGAAAATACAAATGTTTTATTAAAAAACACAAACTAAATTATCTGTGGGCATGGAAAATGACAGCAGTAGGCCACTATATAATTCAAATATATAGTGATGATTATAGTGATTTTTCTTAAAGTTCAGCCAGTCTTTTTTCCAGTCATTTACTTCAATTGACTCACTTGAAGTTATAGATGAGGTACACTGCTTTGGGCATCCACTTACAATGCATACATCATGCTAAATCACTACTTTAGGAAACAGAACATACCACTTTCCATACAACCTCTCATTCCACCTATTTCAGAGTCCTCTTCCTAAGGGATTTTTGTAATGACAGCTTCTGGTGTAATCACAGAAAGGCTACTTCAATAGAATCTAATAAAGTAAAAATGAAAAACAACGAATAACTATAAACCAGAGACATTATCAAAACTGGGGCAGGAAGAGCACACATGACTATGGTACTAGCACATGGGTGAAGTGGTGTTGGGAAGTCCATGGGGATTACAACCTAGATGAAAACTGCACAAAATGAAGAACGATGTAAAAACAAATAAATAAATAAAAATTCAAAAACAAAAAAAGATTAAAGAAGTTCTTACAACCTTGGTTGAATCAGTGATCCTTTTTTTTTTTTTCTATCATAGTCACACAATCTCCAGTCATAGTATCCTATAGCCAACTTCTGAGGAAATCCACAACATTTTCTCATTTATAATGATCCTGCAACACCTGCGTTCTCAGCAATAATCACTGCAGTGTACTTGAGTGTCCTTTTAATAAGTTCTATATGTTTTTTTTTTTAAATTTTCATTAGCTGAATTTAATGGGTCAAAGCTGGAACACACCAATGCAGAACATAACTTTCTCCCAGAACAATGCCTTCTTTGACAGCAGCTCTTGTAGCATCGAGGACATCTGTAAATCTGTCTTTCTTTTCATTTGCTTCAACATCACTTGAACAACCAAACTGCAACACAGCTACTCCATCTAAGAGGTTTGCCAGATGTTCATTTGTTTTTCCTTCTTATATTCACTAGTTGTGACAGCTAATTGCTTGGTGATTCCTTGAATACTTTTTTTTTTTTTTCAATTTTAGCTTGTCAATTTTCCCTTTCAACAGTATCTTTGGTCAAAATTCCCTCTCCTTCTTAGAAGTTATGAGGTTTAACATCTTTAAGATTTACAGTAAATCCTCCTCCAAATACTTTGTTACCACTAGTAATAGCTACATCTTTAATCTGGTTGTTTCTATTGTAACCCAAATGTGAAGCTTTGGTACAACTTGAAGATCAACTTTTAACTTATTCAAAATAAGGGTACTCAAAGCGTCCTCATGAACATGTGTAGCACATCTGATCAGAGACTTATATTGGGCACTGGAAACTGCAAGAGCAAGTACAATTGACTGGTTGTTAGAAATTGTCTTTTTATTCCATAGAAATAGACATCTTGGAATTCACAATCTAACTCAACATTCATAGCATCCATTTTTCCATCCTTTACTCTGTGATGCCCTTTCTTTCCACCTTTTCCATTGCATCAGAAATGATGTTGTCAATTGCTTGGTTTCCATTTGCAGAAATCACAGCAATGTGAGATAATCCTTCAGGGATTGTTGACTGATTGTTAAGTTCAACAATTACAGCATCAGCAACTAACATCACACCTCTTCATATTTCTACTAGACTAGCACTGTTGCTATTCTTCTTGAAGCCTTCCTTGGCAAGAGCAATACAGCTAGCCAATGCAGTGGCAGTAGTGGTAACAACCCCAGTCTTTTTATCTGTGTAAATGGCAATATCTTGAACAAGTTAAGTGCCAATATTTTATTTATCTTTTAAGTGAATGGGATTTGTAACAGTCACACTATCTTTTGTTACTTTGGGACTTCTCCATCTCTGGTTAGCTATCACTGTTGTTCCCTTTTGCCCTATAGTAAACACCACAATATCAGCTAAAAAAGCTACACCTCGAAGCATTAAGGCTTGGCATCTGCACCAAATTTTACACCTTTGGCAAAAACCTGAGTGAGATGAGCAGTCAGTGCCCTGGCCATACACCTAATCAGAACTGTGGTTAATGAAAGCATTTCTATCAGAGATGGACAAACTGGCAATAAATCAGGCCATCAGCAGTGAGACAAGGATATTTATATTTGTTTATTTTTCAAAAATTTAAAGTAATGTAGTCAGAAGACCCTTCCACACATATAAAATCATCAATGCCTCTTCAACATTTTCATTCTGATGATCATTTCACTGACTTTATCTGAAATATTTAGAGTTATGAGAGAATTAACACAGCTGTATTAGTCAGAGTTATTCCAGAGAAACAGAATCACTGGATATGTGTCTATAGAGGAGGAAAGATTTGAAAGAATTTTCTCCTATGACTGTGGGGCTAGCCAGATTAGTAAACTGGAAACCCAGGAAAGATTTGATATTGTATTCTCAAATCTAAAGGCACTAGAATTATTTTTACGTTGAGGGTCCTCAGTGTTTTCTTTTAAGGTCTTCAATTGTTTGAATAGAACCCACCTGCAGTGAGAAGGTTACTATGCTTCACTCAATGTCTGCCGATTTGAGTGGTAATCCTATTGAAAAAATTTCTCCACAACTACATTTAGTGCTGGCCCCCAAATGGGAACAATGGTTTAGACATGACACATCAAATTATCCACGATAGTAAAAATTTTTTACATAAATTTTTTGTTCTTTTACTGAAATATAATATAATTGGGATTTATTAAAATCTTTTTTTATATCCATCAATAGTTTTATGCATGTTTTCCTATTTCCTTAAATAGTTCATAAAATATATTTATATATATATTTTTTGTCACCATTAGGAGTGTGTCCTACATATTCTCTTAGATTTGCTCATAGGTTATTACTAGCATATAGGAGAGTTATTGGTCAGGAAATCCAATCAGGGGCCTTGTTGGTGGCAGAGAGGCTAAAAACACAGTACTATCAAGCTGTCGCTAGCCACTGTAGCATGAGTTAAATCCCCAGCTGGCCAGGGAGCTAACACACATGGCTTAGCAGACTTCTACTGTCTTATGCGCTGCTCCCCTCAGCAGTGCATTTCAGTAGATCTGCCTGTTCTGCTCCCCACTCTCTCTGATGAATCCTCTCATCACTCACTGCTCTCACTTACACCCCAGTTCTTATATGCATAATTATGTAGATTTTTAAAAAAGAAGGAAATGTAATCAGGTGACTAACAAGTACAGATAATCTGTTTACCCCACTTTTAGGTATTTACCCAAAGAATATAAGTATTGAAATTTGAAGAAATAAATGGATAACCATGTTTGTTGCAGCATTTTTCACAATAGCCAAGAGCTGGGAATGTCCTAAGTGCCCATTGACAGATGTGGTATAAACACAAAATGGAATATTTCTTGGTAATAAAAAAATAAAAGATAAAATCCTGCCATTTGCAGTAACATGGATGGTTCTAGAGGACATTTTGCAAGGTGAAACAAGTCAGGATAATAAAGAGAAATATTATTCACTCATTGTGGTACATAACCAAACCTTATGAACTAAAAACAAAACGAAACAAAGCAAAACAAAGCGCCTTTTAGACTATAAGACCAAATTGGTGGTCAGCAAAGGGAAGGGGTAAGGAAGGAAGGTGAGTAATTTAGGTAGAAGAATCAATTTTAACTTGAACATTGGACTTTTTGTGATGAAAATATGGTATTAATAGTATATGCAGTTATTAATTTATAATGATGTGTATCTGAAGCTTATATAAGATTATGATGCAGTATTACTTCAACAAAATATATGTGTGTGTATATATATATATATATATATCTGTATACACACACATATATTTTTGTGCTTATTTTTGTGCTAAACCATATATACTATACACACATACACACACATACATAACCAGTTTACCCGGTTATGGTTTAGCACCCTAAGACATGGTGAGATTGGATTTGGTTAATTTTTCTTACTTATATACTCAGTTTTCAAAATAGAAAACATGCAGGCATGAAATATGAACTATAGTTCCTAAATGTGCAATTAAACATTCAATTCAAAACCAGATTATTTAATTTATTATTTTTCTTAATTGAGGCAATGTTTATAACATTATATGTTTCAGATGTACAATATTACAATTTGTCATCTGTATACCCAACATGACCACCAAAATTCTAGTTTCCATTGACCCATTTTATCCATTTCACTGATTCCTTAACAAAAACAATAATAAATAGTACAATATGCTTACTATGCACTTTTCACAGGCAATATTTTTGCTATAGGTGCTATAGTTGTAATCACTTTCCAGATGATACATTGAAGCTGAGAGAAATGGAGAACCTTACACTCCAGTTCACAACTCCTGATTGTTGGAAAGAATTCAGGCCATCTGGCCACAGAATCAATGTTCTTAATTTCTAAACTAAAGATTCCACACACTCCACTAGGTGATTATTTGCATTTTGAAAAAAAAAAAAAAAAGCAACCAACAACTGTAGCTTCGTCTTTATCAGAAGACTGGATGAAGAGCCATAGATGAAAGCTTACAATCTCACTACAATACTGTGGTATATGTTTATTTACTTCCTTAGTCAGAATTCTGCAGTTCTGCAAATATCTGAATATGGTTGGACTAAATTTACTTTTGTCGAGTTTAATCACTTTTTGTATATTCTTGTATCAGTCTTTTGATAAGTGTCTTTTAAGTCAGGGTTACTTTTTTTTTCAATAGTAGTTTTTCTACTTCAAATACGCAGTATAATCTTGAGTATAGCAGATGCCTATATCACTTGTTTAAATCAAAACTCAATAAGCTAAAGATTTATATTAACTTCTTAAGAGTGTTTTTCATCCATTTTCATTAGACAAAAAATACTGTAAAGCATTTGAACTGTTGCTCCAGTTATTGATCAGTTTGAGTTTATTGATTTTTGGCAATCTTAGTAGCTCTAATATTTTCTTTCAGTGTTTTTTTGGAGACTCGAGAGGAAATCTGCTAAGAGTTAACAAATAAAAAATAACTCTAGGCCCTCCCTGGTGGCACAGCAGGTTAAAGCACAGCACTGAGAATCTAAAGCTGCTTCCACATGAGTTCAATTCCTGCCTGCCCTGGAGGTGACCACATGGTGCGGCAGACCTCTCCTGACCCACCTGCTGCTCCCCTCAGCAGTGTACTTCATTGATCTGCTGTTCTGTTCACACTCTGTCTCTGGTGAAGCCTCTCACCACTCCTGAGCCTCTGGCCTGTACCCCAGTTCTGTATGTTCAAATAAATAAATCTTAAAAAAAAAAAACTCTAAAATAAAACCGATAATAATTTTATGCTCTGTGGATGGCACACATTTTATGTATAGTTCTATGAGTTCTTCAAGTGTGAATTCCATGTAAACTACACCTCAGTCAAAACATGATATAAAGCATGCAGAGGATCTTAGGTTCTGTCCCACTTACTTGGGAAGTTGTTGCAAGTTCAATGCTGTAGGAGGCCCACATAGACAGGAACACATCAGGGCTTCATAAAAGCCATGTGGAGATGAGGGAACTAGATGCGACACCCAGTCCAGGTCTTTGGTATTTGGAACTTCCGTGTTGCCTCCCAAACCTTAGAGTGGGTAGATTGCTTTCTCTTTGGATGGATTTTTAGATGGCCTATAATCCAAAAATGGAATGGTGGAGCCAAAGAATAGTGATTGGTGCAACTCTGTATGTTCACCCTTCGGCTTTCTCTACCTAGAAGGCTAGTTTCATCCCTTCGGTATGCACATTAAAGGCAGGGCATCTGATATTACCAGGGAAGCTTAAAGTCACAGCCGAAAGGAACACAACCACTTAAAACAAAGAACCAAAGAAAATTTGCAACAAGTGTAAAGAACCTGTAGCAAACAGAATGATGTGATCAGATGAGAAAATAATTGAAAATAAGCAAAATTATGCCTTTAAGGCATAAGGGAGATATTAATAATAAAAAGCAGAAAGTGGTCATAAAAGAGACAATTACACAATGCAATATATAGGCATTGATATAAAAATAAGTCAGCAATCTCAGTCAAAATTCTGACTGGAAGTCTTACAAAGAAATGACTCATGCTAAATGTCTACCAAAGGATAAAGATCTATAAAGAGTTAACTTGTATTAGGAGATAAGTTTGAGAAGGAGAACTTACTCTCTCTGATATTAAGGCATATCACAAATTCACAATAAAGCAACAGTATAGAAATGACATAAAAATAGAATCGAATTGGGAACTCAGAGACAGGTCCATGTATATAAATGGAAATTAATGCATAATAAAGAAGAAAATTATTCCTAGGAGCAAAAAGTGATCACTATACAAAGAAAAATAAAACTGGATCCTTATCTAAAATGGCATACAGAGGTAACTTCCAGGTAAATAAAAAACCTTAAGGTAAAAGATAAAACTTCAAAGATAATAGAAGGAAAGAAGCATGAAAAGAAAAAAAAAATAGAAAAGCTTTTGATATTTCTCTATATTGTGAGTATCTTCAGTTTGTTCTTTTGAATCTTGTGTTGTGTGTATATCCACGTGAATTATAGCACTGTATGTTTGTTTAGTCTTTCTCAGTTGATGATGAGGTACTTTGTCTTGTTTTGGAGTTAGGAAAATAAAATAAACATTATGACTAGCCTTGCACAGCTTTCCTTGTGAATGTATACACTGTTTCTCCTTGGGTTTAAACCTAGGAATGGAAGTACAGGATCATAGAATACAAATACAAATACTGCTGAGGGGAGCAGCGGGCGGGTCAGGAGAGGTCTGCCACGCCATGTGGATCTCCTCCGGGGCAGGCGGGGATCGAACTCATGCGGAAGTGGTTTAAGCTTCTTTGTGCTGTGCTTTAACCCGCTGAGCCACCAGGAAGGGCCCCTCACTCTTTAATTTTAAATGTGGAACATGTGTAATAGTGTTAAACTACTGTTTTAAAAGTAATTTACATTTCTTTAATGGCTAATAAGTCTGAAAACTTTTACTTATTGGTTTTATATTTATTTTCTTACATCATTGGTAATTTTTGGATGGTATTTGATTTTCCCTTCTGATGTAGTTCCACTACAGCACCCATGATCCATCAATGCAATCCCCTGTGCTTTTCTGTCCCCTGTTTTGGCTCCTGTCCACACCCTCCCTCTCTTTTCTGCATATAAGTGAAACCATCCAATATTTCTCTTTCTGACTTAATCCCTTCTAGCTCAATCCATGTCACCCCCAATGGCATAAATTTATCTTTTATGAATACTAAGTAGTATTCCTTTGTGTATATGTGCTAGTTCCCTGTTTTGGGACGTACAGTTTGTTGCCAAACCTTGGCTATTTTAAATACTTTTGCAATAAACATAGGTGTGCAAGTGCCCTTTGAAATGAGGGTTTTTGTGTTCTTTGGGTACATTCCTAGGGATAGAACTGCTGGATTATATGGTAGATCTATTTTTAGTGTTTTGAGGAGGCTCCATACAGGTTTACATCATTCTTAGTCCAGTTTACACCTCCAACATCTCTATGTAAGAGGGTTCCTGTACCCCACATTCTCATCAGCATTGGTGGTTTCTGACATTTTAATATGTGCCTGGCATCTCATTGTGATTTTGATTTGCAGTTCTCTGATAGTAAGTAATGTTGAACATTTATTTTTATATCCTTGTTTTTAATATCCTCTTGCTTGGAGTGTCTTTTCAGCCCATTTTTTGATTGGATTGCTTGCATGAAGTTGTGTTAACTCTTTGTAGATCTTTGATATCAGACCCTCATCAGTTGTATGGTGGGAAAATATTTTGCCCAAGTACTAGGGTGTCTCTTAATTTTGTTTTTTTTCTCTTGCTATACAGAAGCTTTTCAGTTTGATGTAGTTCTAGCTGTTTACCTTTTTTTGTTTTCCTTGTTGCTTGAGAGGAATCCTCAAAGATATTTCTGAAGTTTATGGAGTGTTTTGCTTATGTTTTCTTCTGTATATTTTATGGTTTCAGGTCTTACATCCAATTCTGATAGACATATTGTATTGATTTTTGTGTATTGTGTGAGATAATACTTTAGTTTCATTCTTTTACATGTTTAGTTCCATTCATTTACATGTGGCAGTCCAGTTTTCCCAGCACCATTTACTGAGGAGACATTCCTTGTTCCAGAGCATACCCCTTTCTCCTTTTCATAGATAGTTGACTATTTATGTGTGGTTTTATTTCTGGGCTTTCAATACAATTCCATTGGCCTGTATGTCTATTTTTGTTCCAGCATTCTACTGTAATTAACTTTTTTAAAGATTTATTTATTTATGTATACAACTGGGATACAAGCTGGAGGTGAAGGGGGTGGTGGTGAGAGGATTCACCAGAGACAGAATGGGGGCAGAACAGGCAGATTGACAAAGTACACTGCTGAGGGGAGCAGCATGTGAAACAGAAGAGATCTGCTGTGCCATGTGGATCACCTCCAGGACTGGGGATTAAACTTGCACTGAAGAGACTGTGACTAGCTTGCAGGCCTACGCTTTAACTCACTGCACCACCAAAGAAAGCCTCATATTGTTACTTTATTATGGTTTTGTAGTACAATTTGAAGTCTGGGAGCATAATACCTCCATTCTTCCCTTTCAGTAAGGAAAGCTTTAGCTATGCAAGATTGTTTGTGATTCCATATGAATTTCAGCAATATTTGGTTCATTTTTTTCAAAAATCTGATTGGGGATTTTATTAATTGCATTGAATCTATAAATTGCTTCAGGCACAATGGTCATTTTGATAATGTTGATTTTTCTGATCCATGAGTAGGGAATGTGTTTACATTTCTTTTTTTTTTCTATTTCCTTCAACAATTCTTATATTTTTTCTTGTATATATCTTTCACCTCATTTGTTAGGTTTATTTCCATGCATTTTTTGGGGTACACTTGTAAATTGGATTATTTCTTAATTTCTTCCTCTTCGGTCAGATTTTTTGCATATAGGAAGGCTACTGGTGTTTCTGTGTTGACTTTATAGACTACTATTTTACTAAACACGTTTTAAATTATTTTTTCATGTTTTTTTTAGGGTTCTCTTTATATATTATCTTATCGCCTGCAAATAATGGTTGTTCTAATACTTGTTTCCAAATTTGGATTCCTTCTATCTCTTTCTCTTATGTAATTGTTCAACCTCTAGGTTTATTTTGAAAAGCAGTGGTGAAAGTGGTCTTATTACAGAAAGAACTTTCTAGAAAATCTTTCAGTTTCTCACCATTGAGAATGATGTTAGTGATGAGTTCATATGGCCTTTATTACATTAACATGCATTCTTTTTATCTCAAGTTTTTCAAAGGCCTTCATCATAATGGGTATTGAACTTTATCAAATGCTTTCTTGGTGTCTATTGATATAGCCATATATTTTTTTCTTTTTATTGACATAGTGAATTATGTTAGTTAGTTTTGGGATATTGAACCATCCTTAAGTGATTGTTATACCTGTTACTATACTTGTTAGTCATTTAAATATTCACCTATTTCTCCCATTTTAGTAAATAGGTATTTATCTTTTTTTGATCATGGAAATTCTCTTTATATATGAATATTAATTCCTTGACAGATACATTTTGTGTTTATATTGTCTTAGCTGGGTGTATTTGCCAGTTCATATGCTCAATAGCACCTTTTGAAAAACACAAGTTCACAAACTAATGTCAAAATTATTATTTTCTTGTTTGCTTAATGTTTGCGTTCTTATCTTTGCAGTCCCCAAATCCTGAAGATATTATTCTGTATTTGCTTTGAGGAGATATGGGACTAGTACCACTATAAATTACATTTTTTGTTTAATGTGGTGTGACATAGGAAGGGAGCCAAGGATTATTTTATTTTATGTATAAACAATTGGTCCAGCAATATTTTTGAGACTATCATCTTCCTAGAATTTCAGTAGTGTTACACATGTGAATTTATTTCAGGACCATGACCACCCAAACACTCATAACCTACTGGGGTCTCTTTCCTTACCTTTGGTTTAAGCTCTCAAACCTTCCTTCTGTTAGCCTCAGCTCCATAGTCAGATTTCAAGAATTTTGCTTTATATTTGTCTGTTCTTTCGTTTTGTTTATTTATATCTCACAATTAAGTGGAAGCATGTGGTATTTGTTTTTATCCTTCTGACTGATTTCACTTAACATAACCCCCTCCTTTCCACTCCACCCATGTTGCCACAAATGGAAATATGTCATCATTTTTGAGAAGGGCCAAGTAGTATTCCATTTTGTGTATATACCACATCCTAAATTCGTTGGAAAGTTGTTTGTTTTCATAATTTGACTACTGTAAATAGTGCTACAATGAACATCAGAATGTATATCCCTTCAAATTAGTGGTTTTCTTTATTTTATTTTGTTTATTATCTAGATACTAAAACTGCTGAATTATATAGTAGATCTACTTTTAACATTTTGAGAAATTCCATATTCCATATTATTTTCCATAGTTACTATCTTTTCAGCACCAGTGTATAAGGTTTCCTTCTTTCCATTCCCTAGACAATACTTAATGCAGCTTTTTTTTTCTTTCTAAATCTTTTTATGTGGCAATTCTCAAATGTGTGAGATGCTATCTCATTATGGTTTTGATTTGCATGTCCCTGATGATAAGTGACAATGTGCATTTTTTTATGTGTCTGTTGGCCATCTGTACCTCTTCTTTGGAGAAATATTTATTTAGCTCTTTTGCCGATTGCCTGTTTTTAAAATTAGGTCATTTTTTTACTTTGTTGTCGTTGGGTCATATGAGTTCTTTGTAAATCTTGGATATTAGCGCTTTGTCACATGTTTGATGTGGAAATATTTTTCCCCACTCAGTAGGGTGTCTTTTCGCTTTAAGAATAATTTATTTTGCCATGCAGAAGCAGTTTGAGTTTGATGTAGTCCCATTTGTTTTTGGTTGTGTTTTCCTTGTTGGAGTAAAGCTCCGAAAGACATCCATGAAGTCAATGTCTCGGAATTTTGCTTATTCTCTTCTATATATTTTATGGTTTCAGGTTTTATATCCAAGATTTAACAAACACTAAGTTAAATTAAAATGGAATTCCCTTATTTTAATCATGTAATAAGAACTTAATTTTAACCAACAAAACACAGCTAATAGGCCATCACTGCTTTGGTTGCATTGTTATATAACTATTCACCTTGCTATCAGATTTACTCCTCTTACTTGCTAACCTTGAAGAAACATACTACATTCTTGTAAACTGCCTGCAGACAGGGGCTCATAGCAAGTAACTGTGGGTTGACTCCGGCAGTAGTCCGCAATCATACGTACTTACATGATTGTAGCAAAAGATTATGCCAGGATCGTAAAATTATGGGAAGGTGTCTTCTTATTTATTCTGATAAAGAATTTATGCAAGATTTGTATTTTTTTAAAAAAATAATTGTAAAACCATCTAGTCTCATAATTTTATTTATGGGAAAACATATAATTAATTTTGTAAGAATATAGAACATTTAAAATTTTCTAGTGTTTCTTTTTTTTTTAATCAAGGAATGGTTCATCTCATTTAGAGTTGCAAATTTATTAGCATAAGTTTTTTTTATAGCATCCTTGAATCATCCTTCAAATGTTAGAAAGTATGGCCCTCCCTGGTGGTGCAACGGGTTAAAGCACTGCACTCAGAAGCTTAAGCCACTTCCGCATGAGTTTGATCCCCACCTGCCCGGGAGGAGGTCCACATGACGTGGCAGACCTCTCCTGACCCGCCCGCTGCTCCCCTCAGCAGTGTACTTCATCGATCTGCCTGTTCTGCTCCCCACTCTGTTCCTGGTGAATCCTCTCACCCTCTGCATCTCTGGCCTGTACCCCAGTTCTGTATGAATAAATAAATAAATCTTTTAAAAAATGTTAGAAAGTATATAGTAATGTTCCTTATTTTCATGAAGACATTGATAACTTTTGTTTCTCTTTATGCTTTTTTTTTTCCTCAAAGAACCTACTTTTGCCATTGGTTTTCTATATACATTTGCATTATATTTCATTCAGTACTACATTTAATTCTATTATTCCTTTTCTTATACAGTTTAATTTGCTTTCCTTGTCTAGATTCTAAGATTGAACACTTAGGTCATCATTCAAACAGTAAAAAAAACAAATGATCAATAAAAAAACTAAGGTAATTTTCAGACACCTAAACTTATATATTTTTCCATGTAACTAGGATAATCTCACAACTCCTGCACATATTTTTTTATTCCCTCCGGTCAGGTCAGAATAATGACCTGAAATTTCTATCATAAACATTTCTCTCACCTATTAGTCATTTATAAGTGTATGCATGTTTGTTTTAATTTTAAAGAAATGTTTCTACTTATCTTTCTTCTTTGAGTTATAATTTAGTCCTTTTACCTTTTTTTAACTAATTTTAATTTTACTCATGTTAGACCTTTTGATTTTGTCCCATATAGATATTATCTTTACCTTCTTGGTTTTTGTTTATTTATTTGGTTTCTTTTTCTCTATATGCTTCCAGTTGGTTATTTTCTATCAACTTGTCCTTAAATTCACTAATTTTGGCTTCTACTCAGGCATCTGGTTGTTAGTTCATTCATTGACATCCATCAATTTTTTTTTTTTAATTTAGACTATTCAATTCTCAAATGTTAAGTTGGTTCTTCAGGAAAAGTTTAATTCTGTATAAAAAAAAAACATTTTTTCCAGCAATTCCATCCATCTTTACTTGTACTTTTAAAAGCATATTAATCAAAGCTATTATAAAGTTCTTGTGTGTAGACCCAAGCTAGGAGGAGGCAAGTGAGTTCCCAGAGCACCATATTAAAATGGCACTCTCAGGATCATGCAAATTTTTTCTGGGGACCTCATCTTACCCTCACCTCAGCATTTGCTTTAGTTCTAGGACATAACATTTTCTTCATGTGCACTTCCTGTGTTCTCTAAGGCATTTGCCAAAATCCTTCCTCTCTGAATAAACAAGAATTTTCTTAACCTGTTTCTACATTGTGACCCCCAAAATCTCTATTCCTCTTTCAACCTCTTAGAAACTTCTGGGTCTCAATTTGGGAATGCATGATTTCCTTTCTGCAATTTCTTTTTAGTAGCTAAGTTTTCTCCTGTGCCTGATACCCAGATTCCAGTCACCTTAACAATTTCAAACTCTTATCTTTTATCTTCCATCCTAACAGATTGCTACACATTACTCAGGCTCCTGTGCCATCATTTGGAAAATGCTTCAAGAGAGAAAACCTAGGTAATTGTGAAGCTAACTTCATATGCTTCTCACTGCTCAAAGAGT
>NW_004567106.1:1565597-1572159 GCF_000260355.1 Condylura cristata | reverse complement strand
TGTTGTTGCTAGTTGTTTGAAGATGTGCCATTCTCACTGGGGTGAGGTGGTATCTCATTGTGGTTTTAATTTGCATCTCCCTTATTACGAGTGTTATTATAAGTTTTTAAGTCAAGCAATTTGTTAAATCAAAAGATTTAATTTTGAAATCTTCCTTCAGTCTTGATTTCATAGCCTTATAGCATGAAATATTTGATACTTTTCCCTTAATTTTTCCTGACATTTAAAGTATGCAAACATTTAAAAAAAGGTGTGTGGGTGGAAATATAAATGTATTTCTTTATATGAAATATAAAGAAACTAAGTAAGAACTGGTGACTTGTCTAAAATAAAAGGCTAAAGATGCTGATGGCCCTAAATTACTATATATCATGTGAATAATGTCACTTTAAACAATGTTGTGAAACTTAAAATTGTTATTCATAAATTCATCTGAATTAGCACAACAAATCTTCTGTATCTTTTTAGAAGGAAAAATTGGAGGAGAAAGAAATGTGTTTTATTAAATTTGAAATAATTAAGGTATATTTTAAAAAATAACTGATTAACTGGATCAGAATGGGCCACAAACAAGCCCTAAAGTTTATTAGACTTTTGAATATAGTTCAAATAATATTGCAAATTACAGGACAGAAAAAAAATGATTCAAGAAATGTTATTGCAATGTTACTTAAAGCCTTAGGGGGGAAAAAAACACACTAAGCCAATATAGTGCTAAATAAGGATAATGTTTGCAGTGTGGATGACAGATTAAAGGTTAATTCACAAAGTCATTTTAAAATTTTCATAGGGAATAGAAAAACTCATTTAAAGTGCCTAAGAGGGTCCTCCCTGGTGGTGTAATGTGTTAGGATGCAGCAAAATCCAGCCGCAGCTGTTTCAGTGCGAGAAGGACCCTGGGCCTTGGAGGTGATCCACATGGCACGGCAGACCTCTCTTGTCTTGCCCACTGCTCCCCTCAGCAGTGTACTTTGTCGATCTACCTGTTGTGCTCCCCACTTTGTCTCTGGTGAGTACTCTCACAATCCTTTCACTTCTGGTCTGTACCGCAGTTCTGTTGCATAAATAAATAAATCTCTAAAAAAAATAAAGTGCATGAAGGTATGAATAGAAGGGTAGATCCAGATAAAACAAATGATTCAAGTGATAAATTCAATAAACTTAGGAATATCCTCCACTTTCCTCAAAGTCAGGGGAAATTACAATTTGAGGTAACAGGAAAGCATAATTTGTAATCACTGAATGGTAAAAATGAACAAATGAAATCATTGTCTTGCACCAAATCTAAGTGGGAAAGATTTCAATATTTCATCATTGAAAATGATGTTAGTTATAGGTTTGTCATATATGGATTTATTATGTTAAAATATGTTCCACTGCCCCAAAGTTTTTTAAGGATTTTCATAGTAAATGGATTTTGAATTCCACCAAATGTTTTCTCATCATCTATTTATATAATCATATGGTTTTTATTTTTCTTTTTGTTGATGTGGTGAATTATATTGATGTATCCTTTGTCTCTGGGTTAAATCCCATTTGGTCATGCATTGTCCATTTTAACCATTACTATTCAATAACATTGGAAATCCAAGTAAAAGCAATTAGGCAAGAGAAGGAGATAAAAGTAATCCAAATAGGAAAAGAAATAGAGCTATCATTCTTTGCAGAAGGCCTGGCAATATCCACAGGATATTAAAGAACCCATTGAAAAACTAATTGAGAAGATAAATAGATCAACAAAGTAGAAGTTTATAAAATCAATACAAAAGTTTCGGTTGCTTTTCTGTCTGAAAACAATGAGCTTCAAGCAGAAGAAACTAAGAATATGATTCCATCTAGAATTACACACACACACACACAAACCAAAAACTACATAGCCATGAGTATTTTTTTTTTAAATATAATAGTTTACTTTTACATCATTTTGTGCATTTTTCCATCTCAGTTGCAATCCCCTTGGGCTTCTGATCAGCAAATCACCCATGTGCCAACACCATAGTCCAGTGCATTTCCATCCCCCCACTGTTTTTGATCCCACTCCCCACTCCACCCCCACAAAATGTCTCTGGTATATAGCTGTTCATCATTATCATTATTTTCTTGCCTTTCCGTTATATTGCTGCTATGAGAGAAACCATCCAGTATTTTCCCTTTTCTTTCTGGTTTATTTCACTAAGCATGATCTTTTCCAGTTCCATCCATGTTGCTGCAAGAGACATGTGTGTCTTTTTCTTGGTTGCTGAGTAATATTCCATTGTGTATATGTACCACATCTTTTTAATCCAGTCATCAATTTTTGGACATTTGGGCAGCAATAAACATGGGATGCAGGTATCTTTTTAAATCAGTGTTTTTGTGTCTTTTGGGTAGTTAACTAGGAGTTGGATTGCTAGGTTGTTTGGAAGCTACATGTTTAGCAGTTTGAGGAAACTACAAAAACTTTTCCATAGTGGTTGTACTAGTTTGCATTCCCACCAGCAGTGCAGGAGAGATCCTTTTTTTCCACATCATCACCAATGTTTGTTTTTGCCACTTGTTTTAAGATGTTCCATTCTCACTGGGGTGAGGTGGTAGCTCATTGCAGTTTTCATTTGTATCTCCCTTATTACAAGTGATATTGAACATTTTCCCATATGCTTGTTGGCCATCTGCATTTCCTCTTTGGAGAAGTGTCTTTTTAGCTTTTCTGCCCATTATTTGATGAGGTTGTTTATTTTTGTTGAGTTTTGTCAGTTCTCTGTATACTTTTGTGATCATCCTTTATCACTGCTTTTGTGTGAGAAAAAATTTTCCCAATTAGTGGGATGTCTGTTTGTTTTTTATAATGTTTCTTTTGCTGTACAGAAGCTCTTTAACTTGATGTAGTCCCACCTATTTATCCTTGCCTTCACTATAATTCCATTGGGTTAAAGAAGTTGCTGAAGTGTATGTTGTGTAGTGTTTGGCCGATCTTTTCTTCCAGGTATTTTATGGTTTCCATTCTTATGTCTAGGTCTTTAATCCACTTCAAATTTATTTTTGAGTATGGTGTGAGGAATTGATCTAGTTTCATTTTATGCAAGTAGCTTCCCAGTTTGCTGAACAAACTTTCTTTGTTTCATTGTATCTTCTTTGCTCCTTTGTCAAAGATTTGCTGTCCGTAATCCTGTGGGTTTATATCTGGGTTTTCTATTCAAATCCACTGGTCTGTATGTATGTTCTTGTTCCAGTACCATGCAGTGTTGATTATTATGGTTTTGTAGTATAGCTTGAAGTTTGGGATTGTAATGCCTCCTCTTTCTTCTTAGTCACAAGAGTTTTAGCCATTCAATGTCTGTTGTTGTTCCATATGAATCTCATCAATATTTTTTTCTATTTCTTTGAAGAATGTCATTGAGACTTTTTTTGGAATGGCATTAAATCTGTGGAATGGTCATTTTGATGTTATTTCTCCCGATCCATGAATAGAGGATGTCTTTCCACTTCATGGTGTCTTCTTGAATTTATTTTAACAGTTTTTTTTTTTCTTTTGTTAGGTTGATTCCCAGGTATTAGATTCTTTTGTTTTAATTGAAAGGGGATTTTTTTTAAATTTCCATTTCTTCTGATTGGTTGTTTTTGTATAGGAAGGCCTATGATTTTTATGTGTTGATTTTATATCCTGTTACCTAGCTAAACTGGTTAATGATTTTAATTAGTTTCTCTGTGGAGTTTTTAGGGTTAAATTAACATATCATCTGCGATAAGGACAGTTTTACTTCTTCTTTCCCTCTTTGGATTCCTTGCATGTCTTTTTCCTGTCTTATTGCTCTGGCTAGAACTTCCATTGTTATGTTGAACAGAAGTGGTGATAGTGGACACCGTTGTCTTGTTCGTGATCTCAAGAGAAAGACTTTCAGCTTTTCTCTTGAGGATAATATTGGCTGTGGGTTTGTCATATATGGCTTTTATCATGTTGAGGTATGTTCCTTCCATTCCAAGAATTTTAAGGGCTTTACATATAAATGGGTTTTGAATGTTGTCGAATGCCATTTCCACATCTATTGATGTGATTATGTGGTTTTTATTTTTCTGTCAGTTGATGTGATGGATTACATTAATTGATTTTCTGATGTTGAACCATCCTTGTGCTCCTGGGATAAATCCACTTGGGCTTTATTCTTTTAATGCATTGTTGCAATATTCTTTTAATACCTTGTTGGCTTCTGTTGGCTAAGATTTTGTTGAGGATTTTTACATCAGTGTACATTAGGGAGATTGGTCTGAAGTTTTCTTTTTTTGTGTTTTCTTAGTTAGGTTTTAGTATTAGTGTGATGTTGGATTCGTAGAAAGTATGTAGTAATTTTCTTTCTTTTTCAGTTTTGTTTTTTTTTTTTTTTGATCAGTCTGTGTATTATAGGCACTAGTTTCTTTTCTGAATGTTCGGTAAAATTCATTTGTAAATCCATCTGGTCCTGGGCTTCTTTCTGGGGAGGGTTTTGCTTACTTCTTCAAGTTCTTGCTTGTAATTGGCCTGTTTAGTTGTTCTATTTCTTCTTTATCTACCTTTGAGTGGTTGTAAAGTTGTAGGAATTTATCCACTTCTGCTAAATTTCTTTGTATATAGTTCTTTGTATATAGTTTTTCATAGTATTCTCTGATTATTGTTTTGATTTCTGCTGGATCTGTTGTGATTTTTCCTTATTTCTCTTTCATTTATGATTCTGTTTATTTGTGCTTTCTCTTGTTTTTTTCCCTGTGAGCCTGACTAGTGTCCTGTCTATCTTGTTTATTTTTTCAAAGAACTGAGTTTTGGTTTCACAGTTTTTTTGGAATGTTTCATCCATTCATTTATTTCTGATTTGACTTTTATTATTTCCTGTTTTCTACTGGCTTTTGGGTTATTTTATTGTTCTTTTTCAAGTTCTTTACATTGGGACATTTGGTTGTTCTTTGAGTTATTTCTTGTTTCTTTATGTGAGCCTATATTGCTATATATTTTCCTCTTATAACTGCTTTTAATGTGTCCCATAAGCTTTGGAGACTTGTGTTGTCATTGTCGTTCTTCTCCGGGTATTTTTTTCATTTCTTCTTTGATCTCCTCATTGATCCAATGGTCCTCCACTAGTGTGGGTTTCCGTCTCCACGTGGTAGGTGGACTTCTTGTCTTCCCCATATGGTTTATTTCTAGCTTGATTCCTTCATGGGCAGAGAATATAGTTTGTGTGATTTCGATCTCTGTGTATCTATTGGTATTTATCTTGTGACCCAGTATGTGGTCAATCCTACAGAATGATCCATGTGAGTTTGAGAAAAATATGTACTCAGATTTTTTGGGGTGCAGTGTTCTGTAGATATCTGTCAGACCCATGTTTTCCAGGTCCTTGTTAAGAGCTTTAGTGTCTTTGTTTATTTTTTGTCTTGTTTATCTGTCCATTGCGAGTGTTGTGTGTTGAAATCTCCTAGCATGTATGTATTTTCTCTGATATATGTTTTCATAGATGACAGTAGTTTCCTGATATATTTTGGTGCTCCTTCATTTGGTGCATATATGTCGATGATTGTTATGTCTTCTTGTTGTATTGTCCCCTTAATCATAATGTAGTGGCCTTCTGTGTCTTTTTTAACCTTTTTTTAGTTTGAAGTTTTTTTATCTGATATTAGTATAGCTGTTCCTGCCTTCTTTTTTGGTCTATTTGCTTGTAGAACTGTTTTTTCATCCTTTTATTTTCAATCTTTCTTTATCTTTTGGTGTTATACATGTTTCCTGCTGACAGCAGAATGCTGGGTTCTGTTTTTTAATCCATCCTGTAATTGTGTCTTTTTATTGATGAGTTTAAGCTATTTGCATTTAGAGATAATATTGATATACTGGCACCTACAGTTGCCATTTTGGTCCTTTTGTCTTTTTATTCCTTGTTTTGACCTATTCTCGTTCATTCCTTTGTTGTATTTTGTTTGAGGGCTTCTTGTAGTCTTTTTTGGAGTGGGGGTTTAGTCATGACAAAATTGTGGAGTTTCTGTTTGCCTGAAAATGTCCTTATTCTTTCATCACAGAGGAAGGAGAGCTTTGCAGAATAGAGTATTCTTGGTTGGCACTTAATGCTTTGGAGTTTGTTGAGAATGTCCCTCCACTCTCTTCTTGCCCTTAGTGTTTCTTCGGAGAAGTCTGATGTCAGCCCGATTGGTTTCCCATTTTAGGTTATTTGTTTCTGCCCTCTTGTCACTGCCATTATCTTTTTCTTGTCTTGTATTCTTGGTAGTATTACTGTGTTAGTGTCTTGCTGTATTTCTCTTGTTGTCATCGTAGTTTGGTGTTCTCCTTGCTTCTTAGATATCTATTTTCATTTCTCTTCATATTAGGGAAGTTCTCTTCTGTTATCTGTGAATATTTTCTCAATTCCTTGGCCTTTCTCTTCAATGTCTGGGATACCTGTAACTCTGATATTTCCTTTCCTAATGGTGTCAGATAGCTCTTGAAGTGTTTCTTCATTCCTCTTCCTTTTTACTTCTCTTTCTTTTTCTTTTTTAATTCTCTTTGTTTCTGTGTCTTCAAGGGTGCTAATTCATTCTTCTGTTTCCTCTATTCTGTTTTCATTATTTT
>NW_004567106.1:1530463-1560412 GCF_000260355.1 Condylura cristata | reverse complement strand
AAAAAAAAAAAAGTCTTCTTGTGTAGGCTTCCAAGGCATCTAGGGCTCTTTTGTGTCCACTCAGAGCAGTCTCTTTCTGAGCAGTCTTTCCCTACTGCTTGGGGGTTTGGTAATGGGCCTTTTTTGGATTCAGCCTAACCACTATTTGTTTTGTTTTGTTTTGTTTTTCCTTTGTGGGTCTTGTGAACTTGCTGGCCTGCCTTAGTGATTAATGGTGGGAACAGCTTCCAGACCTATTCTATGGGGGGTGGGTGCAAGGGTTGCAAGCCTTGCAGATGCCCCAGTCACCAGATTTTCATCCATACCTTCCGGGCTCTATGTGCCCACTTGTACAGCATTTTCCCACAGCTTGGTTTCCACTCATTGAACCGAATGTACAGGAAGCATTTGTCTGTGGCAGTAGAGCCTGGACGCTCCCCTGATCAGAGATGCAGGGTTCTGCTTATCCTTTCTGAGGCATTTCCTAACGCCTGGGCATATGGACGCTCCTGGATAGAAGCTCCCCTATTGGAACTCTCCAATTGGCAATTCTTCCTTAGTTATCTTCCTTCTAGTGAGTTCATGTCATTCTCATTTGGGTTGAAACTTGTAGTATGTAAGTCTATAGTCCGTTCTTAGTCCTATACTCTTATGTGAGTCTGGACACAGTGATCTTGGAGTCTTTACTCTGCTGCCATCTTGCCCCAATCACCATGAGTAATCTTAAGGAGGACATAAAAAAGGAAGTGAGGAATCTATATAAAGATAAATATGAGAGATAATTAAAAGAAACAGAAGAAGAAACACAGAAATGGAAAGATTATACCTTGCTTATGTATTGGAATAATTCACATTGTCAAAACTACCATCATATCCAAAGCCATAGACATATTCATTGAAATTCCTATGAAAGTTGCAATGGAATTCTCAAAGAAATAAAACACACTTTACTGCAATTCATAAGGAACTACACAAAACCTAGATTGCTGAAGAAATCCTGAGAAAAATGGAAGAAGAATGGTGGCACTGTACTCCCAGGCTCACACTACAATATAAAATTGAAACAAACAAAACAGGGTATGGTATTGAAGCAAAAGTAGACTCACAGAAAGAAACCTACACCTACATGAACAGTTAATCTATGATAAAGGAGACAATATATACTGGAGCAAGTACAGCTTCAATATCTGGTGTTAGAGAGACTGGAAAATCTTATGCAAAAGAAGAGAAACTGCCACTAAAACAAAATAACACCTGTGGAATGGGAAAAAAATATTTGCATACCATATATCTCACAGGGGCTAGTATCAATGGTTTACAGAGAACTTATACAACTCCAGAATGAAAACAATCAAATAAAAAAAAAAAAAGGAGGAGAAGAGCTAAATATGTCTTCCTGAAAGAAGATATACAGCTGGCAGTGAGGCACATGGAAAAAATGTTCATCATCATTTATTGTTAAGGAAATGTATATTCAAAGCACAATGAGGTACCACTGCACACCTGTAAGATTGGAGCATGTCAAGAAATATCAGAAAAAAGAAGTGGTAGTGAGAAGGTAGAGAAAAAGAAACCCATTTACACTGTTGGCAGGGTTGTAAACTTGTCCAGCTCCTACAGAAAATAGAATTGGGGTTTCACAAAAATTGAAAATGGATTTCCATACAACTCAGGTATCCCACACAAAGGCATCTACCTGAAGAATACAGAAACACTAATTTGAAGATAAAATGCACTATCATGTTTATTGTGACAGTATTTACAATATCAAAGCTATAGAATCAATCTAAGTGCCTGAAAACAGAGGAGTGTTTCAGAAGGAAGTACTCAATGATCAAAAGCAGTAACTCTTTGCCATTTGTAACAACATGGATAGAGCTGGTGGCTGGGAAGTGTGTGCTAATGGTCAGGGAGTGTGTGCTAAATGAAAAATTCAAAAGGAAAAAGGGAAACACTGGTTGAATATGTAGAATATGGAGAAAATGAACAAATGGCTCAAGAGAGCAACACTAAGAACTAACCCTAGATACCGATCATAGAATTGGGGCTACTAGAGGGAGTAAAGGAGGAGAGATGAGGACTGAGAGGTACACAATGGATATTTTGGTGGTGGATACAATACCTGAGGCAGTAGATCCTGTATTTCTAAAATCCAAACATCCAACGATGTGACATCCATTGTGTAAACCAGTATTACCTCAATGAAAATATTTAATGTGTGATAACACCTAATCTCTGGAATGCATGTGGGAAATTTTCATCTATTAAAGTTAGAAGTTTACACTGTTTTAGCACATTTACAAAAAAGAAAAAAAGAATTATTTTATTACAATTAAAAATAAACATATCATTGACTCAGCATTTGACTACCAGAAATCTAGCCCATAGAAATCTAAGCATAAATACGGTGAGTGGGGCAAAGATGCTAATTACATATCTATTTATGACCAAAATCCTATATACAGTACGAACTAATAAAGGGTTGAATAAAATTTGGAATATCAGTGAAATAAAACATACAGTTAACAAAAGAATAGTATCAGGTCCTCCCTGGTGGTGCAGCAGGTTAAAGCACCACATTACAAGCTAGGCTCAGCCGCTTCAATGAGAGTTCAATTCCCAGCCCCGGAGGTAATCCACACGGCACAGCAGACCTCTCCATGACAGGAGAGGTCTGCTGCTCCCCTCAGCAGTGTACTTTGTTCGTCTGTCTGTTCTGCTCTCCAATCTGTTTCTGGTAAATCCTCTCACTGGGCCTGCACCCAGTTCTGTATGCATAAATACATAAATCTTTAAAAGAAAACAAAACAAGAGTAATATCTTTGTAAACTTACTCAGATTAACTTTTAAAACATTATTATTTAATTTGAATAGAAGTGTGAATGGGCAAGAATTTTGCTCTCAAATCTGAAAGGCATTAGGGAGTAGCACATGAAAAGCTACAGCAAAAGAAAGCAAATGTAAAGGATGAATATACTTTTGTGTTTTAAGATTGAATATACTTTTGTGTTTTAAGATTGGACATTTAGAGCTGGGAGGAAGGTAAAGTGGGTAAAGATAATTTTAAATGTCAAACGTAATTATCAATCATATTTCAAAATATGAGTTGGAAGTAACTTCAATTGATGGGGCAAAAGAAGCTGATAGTGTGCTGACAGCACTTTCATTCCTGTGAACCCAAGCTGAAACTGGTGGGAGCCTGATGCTGGTCAGGAAGGTCATGGGTGTGAAATGCAGAACAACAAAACAAGATACCCACGTTTGTATTTTCTTTCCTTCTTTCTTTCTTTCTTTCTTTTCTTTTTTTTTTTTTTTTTGAGATTTATTTATTTGTACATACAGAACTGGGGTACAGGCCAGAAGCTCAGGGGTGGTAAGAGGTTTCACCAGAGACAGAGTGGGAAGCAGAACAGGCAGATCCACGAAGTACACTGCTGAGGGGAGCAGTGGGCGGGTCAGGAGAGGTCTGCCACGCCATGTGGTCGCCTCTGGGGCAGGCAGGAGTCGAACTCATGCGGAAGTGGCTATAGCTTCTCAGTGCTGTGCTTTAAACCGCTGCACCACCAGGGAGGCCCAGTATTTTCTTGACATGACTTTGAGTTGAGTGTAGTCTTCATAACTTCACAGGTCTACAGAGCCCTGGAAGCCAGACAGTTTTACAACATATTGACACTCATTTTGGTACCTCAAGAAAAATCTTCTTTCATTCTTCCCGCACCCAATCTCTCCTCAGTAAGAAACCTGAGCCATCAGCATAAAGAAAGCCCCTCAATTCATTTATTTCCTATCCCCTTGGCTGATTGCCACCAACCATCACACAGGGGGTGGACATTTTACAAAAGACATAGTTCATTCCACTACAGGCATGGCCAGTAATTAAAATCTTTTTCTTTCTTTTTTTCAGGTGAACATATCTTTGCCATTATTTTTCTTCTTTAACTGTATCAATGTATTGACTTAAGCAGTAGTGCCAGCATAAAATAAGAAACATCTGTGGCTGTATAAATAGATCAATGTCTTTTATCCTCTGTAGTGAAATTAACTCTAAAGATTGCTGTGAAGATAAAATAAAATCATACATCTGATATCATGCTGTATATGCTAAAGAATATACAAAGAGTAGATGCTGGCATTAATTATAGCTAATTTTATTCTTAAAGATATATTATGCCAAGTGGAATAAAAAAAAAAAAGCCAAAGAACGAATTAATCTTTTAACCTTTCATTATTATTATGAGTTTTGGAGATTTCCGACTGAACTTGTTCATTAACTATTTTGGATGAATAATGACCCTAAGTGCATGAGTAGATGAGACTAAAAAGTACTATGCATATGTGTATATTACACTTGAGGAAATGAACAACTGCTCCATTATCTCTTGCTTCAGGGTTGTAGTTTCATTCTTTTCTCACATTTCACAGTGAAGTGATGCTTATTCTAGCATAACCTGGAAGGAGATGGTCAGCAACTAATTTTGTGACTCTGAATTCTTGTAAAAGTCTGAGTTTGGAAATCCCAGAGTGGATTTATATTCAGAGATTTGTCAGGGGAGTTATGTGATGTCTGCCTCCTTTCATGGAGAGAGGTATTTCCCTGATCTCAATCCTAGAGAAAGAAAAAGAACTGCTCTGGGAGAAAATCAAGGCTGCCTCTAGCAGGAGAGAGCTATGGCTGTAAAACAACTCAACTCCCATCCACCAAGTACCCTATGGCTAGATGGTGTGACTCTAAAATAGCCCTGAATTATAAATTTTCTTATTTCTAGAGAGAACCCCAAACTGGCTAGTACAGATAAGGTCCCAATTCCAATTTTCTTGGAGAAAGATTTTGTTCAGCCCAATTAGAGTCAGCTATCTCCCCTTAGTTCACCTGACTAGTTCATCTACTGTTGTAGAGTCCTACTGTATGACTTGACTTGACTGCCAATACTTCACCCACAGCGGTGTGAAGAGTGACTTTCTTAGGTAAAAGGGCATATCCTAGGGAGATACCCAAATATTGCCTACCATGTGTATAGTCTAAAATATGGGTACCATAATGCATGTATAGTTCATTTAATAAAATATAGAACAATGAAACAAAACACAGTAAAAAGAAAACTATATTAAATTCATCACTGAATATAAGTGATCTAGATGCTTGATTAAAAGACAAAGACTCTTAGATGGCATTTTAGAGAAATTAAATTAAATCCAATATTATGCCATTTACTGATGATTATGCTGACTTGTAATATTTAAATAGGTAAAAATATGTGATTTAAGAGGTGTAAATAAATTGTCACTTTGGAAAATATTAAGACATCACTCATTGTACTGAAAAACATAAAAGATGTGAAGAATCAAGCATTAGTTCCTCGTTGGGAGTAGACATTGTATTTCAGAGTGAGACTCTGGGCCCTCCCTGGTGGCGCAGTGGGTTCAAGCACAGCACTGAGAAGCTAAAGCCGCTTCCGCATGAGTTCGATTCCCGCTTGCCCCGGAGGTGACCACATGGTGTGGCAAACCTCTCCTGACCCGCCCGCTGCTCCCCTCAGCAGTGTACTTCGTCGATCTGCCTGTTCTGTTCCCCGCTCTGTCTCTGGTGAAGCCTCTCACCGCCCCTGAGCCTCTGGCCTGTACCCCAGTTCTGTATGCACAAATAAATCTTAAAAAAAAAAAAAAAACAGTAGAGACTCTGGATCCAGAGAGATCTTCACTTGCCATGGCTCTGTCACTGACACACGAGTTGCTGAACTTTCTTGTTGGCTGTAAAGGGTTCAGAATCAGAGTCTATTGCATATGTTTATTGTGAACATGAAAAGAAACACAATTAGTTTAGAGATAGAATAACACCAATGTACTAGGAAATAGGCTAATACAATGTAACAATTAATGGGATATAAATGTATTTTAATAATTTATACTGAATCTAAGTTCATTTTTATACTCCTTCCACATTAAGCATTTTCAAATGAATTGTTCTAATTTGGAGTTGACATTTCTTTGTAAAGTCAATTTCATGTAAGAAAAAAAATTACTAGTTTAAACCAATTCATAATGAAATATTGTTGGCTGAAGAAAGCATAACATTGGATACACTTTGTCTCTTTGTGGTGAATTTACTGTTCATATAAGGGTGGATTTATTTCTGCATTCTCAATTCTATTCTATTGGTTGGTGGGTCTATTTCTTCTCAAATACCATACTAGTAGGATTACTATAGCTTTGTAGTATAGTTGAAGTCTGGGAATATGAAACCTCTCTTTTTTCCTTTTTGTCAGGTTTGATTTGGTTATTTGGGATCTTTGGGTTTGCATATTTATTTCAATATTGTTGTCTCTATTTCTTTAAACACAATACCATTGAATCTTTGTTAGTGTTACATTGAATATGTATATTGCTTTAGGTAAGGTGGAAATTTTAACAATGTTAATTCTTCCAGTACAAAAACAAGGGATACTATTCCATCATTTTGTGCTTTCTTTCACTTTTAACAATATCTTATAGTTTCCCTTTGTATTGATATTTTGTTTCTTTTAAAGAACTTATTTCTAGGTATTTAGTACATTTTGATATGATGGTAATGAGATTTTTTTTTCTTCTCTCTTCATATTCCTGTTGTGCACAGGAAAACAACAGTTTTTTTTTTTAAAATATATATTGATATTGGAACTTACTACTTCACTGTAAGTAGTAAGTATTTCACTGATGCATTACTTCCAATAGATTTTCACACCCCAAAATTAACTAAAAATGTATTAAGGACTTGCATGTACCACTTGAAACCAAATACAGAGATGAAAAACAGAAAAACATTTCACAATATTGGCTTGAGGAATGTCTTGTAGACCGACTACACTAGCAAGGGAAAAGAAACCAAAAATAAACAAAAGAGACCATATTAAACTGGAAAACTGCACAGCAAGAGAAACTTCCATTCAAGTGAAAATCACCCTTTTGAGTAGGAAAAATATTTGTATATCAGACCTTTGACAAGTGATTAATTTCCAATATCTAATAAGAACCCATACAATTAAAAAGAAAACAAGTAGCTCAATAAGAAAAATGGACAATGGTCGGAAGAGCTAAATAAGCACTTATCAAAAGTAGCAATTTAGATGGCTAATTGGCACATGGAAAAGTGTTCAACGTTATTTATGATACAGGAAATGCAAATCAAAATCACAATAAGATACCTTATACATTTGAGAACGACCCATATCAAAAAGACCAGAAATAATGTGTTGGTAAGTATATACAGAATATGGAAACATTGTACTCTGTTGATGGGAATGTATATTATGGAAACAAATATGGTTGTTTTTCAAAATATCAGTTAGGTCTAATATATAATCCAGTAATTCCCCTTTTCAGTATCTACTTAAAAATACAAAAACACTAGTTCAAAGGGATAGGTGCACTCTATGTTCTTTGCAACACTATTTACAATAGTCAAATTATGGAAACAATCTAAACATCCCATGATAGATGAGCAGATCCAGAAAGTGTTATACATATATACACAATGACTAAGGTATCAAAAAAATTAAAATCTTGACATTTTAGACAATATGGAAGTACGGGATCATGCTAACTGAAATAAATTAGAAGGAGAACACAAATATAAAATGATTTCACTCAATGTGGAATATAAAGAAGCAAAAGGAAAAGAATAAGCAAATTTAAACCAAAACACCTCTTAGAAATTTCTCTGCATAATTGAAGTTACCAAAGAGAAAGCGTGGAGGAACAAGATATCTGAAGAAGAAAGGAAGAAAATGGAGTACTGTAGAGGATTATGGGTACTTAGGTGGTGAATATGTTGCTGTAATATACACTTGAAGTGTGACCATATATCCTTCAATCTTATACAGTGCTGTAAGGCAACATTATTTCAATAAAGAAATTAAAAACAAATATAAACAGAATGGAATGATTCATTTAAAATCAATCTTCTACTTTGGATAGTTTTAGAGTTACAGAAAAGTTGTAGAGATAGTTTAGAGATTTCCCATAGATTCCTTGGCAACTTGTATCTTTATATCACAAATGTGAATTATTTGATGAATAGTTACTAGATTATTTTCAGAGAAACAAATCTCAAATAGAAGCCAATAAAGTTTTGCCTGTTTGAAGACATTATCATGCCTTTTGTTAACTTTGTAATTCTTCAATATGATATGTTTCTTTGGTGGCAGAAAATGTTTCATCTGGTTCAGGAAAATGCAAACGTGGAGAATAAAAGATAACTATATTATCTTTTGAGAATATATAGAATCATATAATGATTCTCAAATTGGTTTAGTACTCCCTATGGATTCTCTTTAGGGATCTGTGAGGTTAAAATTAATCTAGTGATACAATTTATGACCTTGCTGGTGATTTTAATGAATGTGGTTTTATACTATCGATTGAAATACACAATATTTGGAAAATCTGCAAAACTCAGTAAGCCAATGTTTTTTCAAATTCATAAAGCAATGTATGCAAGATCCAACCCAATTTGCTGGTAAACCAAATGAACCCAAATTTTTCAGTGATTTTGGATTTCATGTTACAACAAATCTTGAAGTAACTGCCATTTAAATTTAGGTATGATATTGAAAAAAAAATCTATAATTGTCTGAAAGGCTATTGAAATATTTCTCCTTTGCCAGCTACCCATTATGTGAAACTAGGTTTTGTTTACATAATTCAACCAAACAACATATCACAGCAAATTGCATGCAAAAGCAGTTGTGAGAATCTAGTTGTTTTTCATTAGGGCATGCATGGAAGGGTTCTGTAAAAATGTAAAGAAATGCTTTAAACACTTTCACAACTATGCTCCTTTTGGAAAATATCTTTTATAAATATGCATTATTTATGCAATCATTTGTTGGGTTTAATGTTTTAAAGTTAAATGAATTATTATTAAATTGTTAAATTAGTATGTTTCCTTTCATTTCCAGTGGAATAATTATTAGTAGAAATGAGCTACCTCATTAAACGTTCTTTGGAGCTGTCAGCATATTTTGTAAATATAAAGGATTTCTGAAATCAAAAGTTTGAAAACCAATGACACTTAATATGTCTGAAATGGAGATGGGTTGACTAGGGCAATGAAACTCTGAACAACACAGCAGCAGTCTTTAAGGATGAGGAACACATTTAGGACTATGGGTTTGGATTTTGATTTCCATACACAGGACTCCTGCTCTTTATTCCTACATAAATGGGAACTTGATGGGAGGGTGTTGCATAACATCTGGACAATGGAAGACCTGTAGCCATGGAGAAAGGGGAACAGTAAACTCCTTTTACAGAATTGAGGCACTACAAGACACTTATTAATGATGCACATTTAAAATCAAATAAATTCTTAAGAGAAACTGATCCTATACTAGAATTGGAATCCCAAGCTTTAATAAATAAGTGAAAAATTTCAAGGGAAGGCATCAGTATGAAGTTGGTTCAACAGGTTAAGGCACAGCGAGCGTTACGGAGCTGGCTGCAGCCACTTCAGTTCAAGCAAGTTCTATTACCAGGCCAGGGAGTTGACCTACATGGCACAGCAGGCCTCGTTTTCTCAACTGCTGTGCTTCTCAGTAGTGTACATTGTCAATCTGAATGTTCTGAACCCTGCTCTGCCTCAAGTGAATCCTTTTACTGTCCCTACATCTTTATCCTGTACCTCAGTTCTGTATGCATAAATAAATAAATCTTAAAAAAAGAAAGAAAGAAAAGATTTGGTTTAGAGAGGTTGACACTCCTGTGGAACTGTGAAATCAAACCTTTCCAACAAGCTCTTTAGTAGCCTGTTCTTCATGAGATTCAAAGTACTTTTGGGCACCAAGTCTTGGTAAATTGAAATAATAACGAATTTCCCCTTTTTTTCTAAGACCTATAATGGGAAGGATACTTCCTTAACAAATGGTTAAAAAACAAAAACAAAAACATAATAACTGTAACAAATACTTATGAACACGTAGTAGACTAATGGAATAAAATAAAAAGCCCAGGGGGGAATAACCACATATGCATATTTGAGAAGTGTCATTGTAAAGCAATGGGGGTGGTGGTGGTGGAAATCAACTAACTGATAAAATATTGTGTTTGCACTGGGAGTAAAGATACAATCAGGTCTTTACTCATTCCATTAAAAATACTCAATATTGAGGCCCTCCCTGGCAGCACAACAGGTTAAAGCACAGCACTGAGAAGCTAAAGCCACTTCAGCATGAGTTCCATCCTGCCCCCGAGGTGACCACATGGCACAGCAGACCTCTCCTGACCTGCCCGCTGCTCCCCTCAGCAGTGTACTTTATCAGTCAGCCTGTTCTGCTCCCCACTCTGTCTCTGGAGAATGCTTTCATGGCCCCTGCACCTTTGGCCTGTAACCTGGTTCTGTATGCATAAATAAGTAAATCTTAAAAAAAAATACTCAAGAAGGACAAAAATCATAAAAATCCTGAAATATATTCCTTAATGATATTAGAAATGATTTTTTATAAATTTGGTATGTAATATTTATCTTAATGTTTATGTTTCCCCTATAAATTTGTTTATTTATTATTTAACTGAGTTAACAGCAGGATTACATGTATGAGGTATTGGACCTACCATGAATCAACCACACTTCATAGGCCACTGTGCTTCTTTCCTGCATTGTTTTAACACCTCCGCCACCCCTTCCCTATATGAAAGTTTAAGTTTTATAGTCAGTTTTCAAGAGTTAGGTCTAATTTTGTCTTTATCTAAACTTTACTTTAGTTTCTGTATATTCCACATATTAGTGATAACATCTGTTATTTATCGTTCTCTTTTCTCATTACTTCACTCAGCATAATCCTTTTCAACTCCATTCATATTGCCACAAATGAAATGAGTTTATTTTTTTGATTGCTGAATATTATCATATTCTGTATATAAATGACATTTTCTTGATCCACTCATCTGTTTTGGAGAACTTAGGTTGTTTCCATAACTGGGCTATTGTAAATAGTGCTTCAATAAACATGGGAGTGCAAGTCTCCTACCAAACTAGTGTTTTTAAATTTTTCAGGTAGATGCCCAAAAACTGAAATTACTGGGTCATATGGCAGTACCCATTTTATTCTTTCGAGGCACATCATACTGCTTTCTATAAAGGCTGACCTGGTCTACATTCCTATGAGTAAGAGAGCTCTTTTACTCCAGCAGTTATTTCTGTCCTTCTCTATCTGGATCATTCATACAGGTGTGAGGTGGTATCTCATTGTGGTCTTGATTTACATGTCTCTAAAAATAATTGATGCTGACATTTTTTCACATGCCTGTTTGCCATCTGTGTATTCTCCAGTAATTTTCTGTTTAATTATTCTGGTCATGTGTTGCTTAGATTATTTGTTTTCTTTTTGTTCAGAATTTGTTTGTAGATATTTAATATCAGTCCCCAGTTCTTATTTGACACAAGACAAGGATGTTCACTCTCACCAACATAGTATTGGAAGTCTTAGGTAGAACAATTAGACAAAAGAAATAAAAACAATTAGATAAAAGAAATAAAGTAATCTAACCTGGACAAGAAGAAGTAAAGTATCATTATTTGCAGATGATATGATAGTATACATGGAGAACCCTAAAGACTCCATGAAAAGACTACATGACACAATCAGGATAATCAGAGAGATAGGCTATAAAATGAATATACAAAAGTCAGTTGCTTTCTTATATACAAATAGTGAGATAGTAGAGGAAGAAATAAATAAAGTTATCGAACTTACCTCACACAAAATAAAATTAAATACTTAGGAGTAAAACTAACACAGAAAATGAAAAAGCTACACAAATATTATTTGACATTATTAAAAGAAATTTAAAACACAAAGAAATGGAAAAATATCCCCTATTTAAGGACTGGAAGAATCAACACCAAAATGAGTAATTCAACAAAGAAACATAGATTCAATGAAATTCCAATAAAAATATCAACAACATTCTTCAAAGAACTTAACATTTATACTTTTTATTTATTTTTTTAAGATTTATTTATTTATGCATACAGAGCTGGAGTATAGGCAAAACGTGCAGGGGTGGGAAGGCCCAACATTTACACTTTTAAATGTAGAACATGTACCACAAATATTCAATGTGTCAACTGAAATTTCATCCACAGATATATTTTATCTTACCCAACATAATTTTCTATTTGCATGTTATAATGTTCACTTTAATAATTATTTTAATTGAAGTGACATATTCAACTTTAACAATTTTTTTTAATTGAAGTGACTGTTCACAAGTACAGTTGTATACCAATGTGTATATACTACATTAAATTTATCACTAACAGGCTGTTCTACACTTCACCTTAAAATTGACCCCTTTAAAAAAAAAATTGACCCCTTTTACTTGGTTTACCATTCCCACTCACTTCTCTTCTGTTAAATAATGAATATAATGAGTTTTCTTATAATCAAAAAATTTGGAACAAAATGTTTGGAACATGTGCTCACATGGAAAGTCTTCCAAAGTAAAAAATAATAAATAAATAAATAAATAAATAAATAAATAAATAAATAAATAAATAAATAAATAAATAAATAAATAAATAAATAAATAAATAAATAAATAAATAGATAGATAAATAAATAAATAAATAAATAAAAGAGTAAAAGAATCAGTCAAGGATAAAGAATAAGGTTGTAAGGATTAGAATAAGTTTGTTGAGTATTATACTCTATCTAGTTTTACAGATCCAGGAAAAAAAAATAAGTTTACCAAAAGTTGAGTTATTGAATGTTCACAAAGAATGAAACACAAGGAAGTGATTGGAATTTTTTACGTTTGCCATTTATCAAGTAATACTCAAGGCTGAGAGGATAATATCAAGGCTTCTCGAGAGAACAATATAGTAATTTGGGATCAAGATATACTTCCTTCAAAGTTTGGCTGGGAGCTTTGTTCATTTGAGACTCAAAGTCCTGTGTTGCTAGGCACCACCATGTTGAGGTTGTCATTGACTAGTGAATGACAATGAGTGTACCTCTGTCAACTCTACACAAGTCACAAGCATACTCACCGTAGGTGTCACAGAACCTATCATGTTTGTGAAAGCACAAACATCCCTGTGTGGGCCTTTGATGTTTATAGTAATGAGAGTCACTACTGTAAACTCCTGTATGCTAATAATTAAATGTTCGCTTAGCAAATGACTGAATATGTTAAAAAATGTAAGATCACTCTTTTTCCTTATTTAATTTGATTAAAATATAGAAATTTCTACTCACAGCTTCAAAAATTTTGAGAGACCGAGATTTTACTTTAGATGTGTCTTGAGATGATGGCAACATTAATGTCTAGACTTCACCTTTTTAATTGTAGACTGAGGTAGGTCAGATTATCTCTAGCATTCCCTCTAGGTTATAAATATCCATACCCCCATGTTTTCACAACTTTGCAAAGAAAGCATATTATTAAAAACTAATTTCAGAATTCCAAATTGCAGATCCACTGTTTCCCTGAAATTGGCAGCAAGATTTCTTTGATATTTTAAATTCATTCTCTCTCTTTTTAGTCATCTCTGAAAATGGCTTTTGATTAATTTAGTTTTTTTTTTCTAGCCAGAAAGTGATATCATTCATTTGAAGGCTGTAATTAATTGATAGGAAAAAACACCAAATGAGACCATTGACTAATTATTATTGAGTAGAAAACTTAGTTTATGCAGTTTGGTCTACTGTTAAGCTAACAATGAAGGTAATAGCCACTGTCAGCCAACTTGGCATCCTGTGGGTAACACACAAAAGCCCAAACAGAATGTTTTAGAGATCACCAGTTTTTCTCATATTTCCAAGTTGAAGGGTTAATGAGGAGATAGGAGTAGAAACTAATGGGGGAAGAATCCTCCTTATGAGCTTGAAAAACAAGCTTGAATGGAAACCAAACTGTGGCATTAGTAGAGACAGTGGGAATGCTTTGAGGGGCTGAGATTGAAGCCATGACTGAGGCCATCTCTATACTGTTTAAATCTCTTATGTGGCCTGTTATTCTCATTAAAGTGTAACTAACAATGTGTGTTTGGAGCATCTATTTTTCTGGATTCTGCTTTCAATGTTGAAATTGTTTGGAGATGAAGAAGTCTCTATTAACAGAATTTGACACTTCATTTTTTTTTCCTGTTCAGTAAATAAATTCACATAAGATGCCTTTTATATTGTCTCTTTTTCAGAACAATGCTAAGTAGATTCATCAATAGGGAAAAAACACATCTTTGTTATTTTTTTCTTTTTAAATGAGCATAAAATATACTGAAACTCTAGACCTCCCTGACTTGTCATACCAAATATTTTTCTACTTTTACATTTGCGTATTAATGAAGCCTTTATTAGGTATAAAAATCTCAGCAGTTGTAGGACAGGAGCAGCCGTCTTCCTCTCCAGGGGGTGAATCAAGTCCATATGGTGGTCGGAGAGAAAGAGTTTTTCCACAAGAAAGCCAAGCTGTCTGACTTACGAACATGCTTTCTGCTTGTTTTGCTGGGTTGGTGTCAGCACCTTCTTAGATCTCTGCGCTGGATTAGTTATCTGATGCAGGCATCAAGCAGGAATGAAAAAATTCTATGGAGGCATCCCAGATGCTGCTGGCAAAAGCCTATCTATGAATAGATTTTAAGTTGTGGTGCTTCTTGCTTTCAGTATGAGTCAGAAAAAAAAATCAAATTCAGCTTAGTTATTTCCAGTAGAAAAACATCTTTTTTAATAATTTCAACAGACTACTTTGTTAGAGTAGTTTCACTTTCACAACAAAAGTGAATTTGGAAGGTACAAAGATTTTCCACATATCCCTTTGCACTGCACCTGCCAGCCTTCCCATTACCAATGTCACTGGATAAGGTTATATGCTTGCAACGGGTGAACCTACAAAAGCATATCAAAACACCTAAAGTTCAGAGCTTAATTTGGAGTTCACTCTGGGTGTTATACAATCTGTGAGCTTGGTCAAATGCACAATGCCATATATTGACCATTATATTATCATTCAGAGTAGCTTCACTGCCTTGAAATTCTCTGTGCTCCACTCCGTAGTGTCCCCAACCCCCGCCAATGTTATATGTGGATATGATTTTTCTCTTTACAAAACTGCATAGTTAGGAAATAGAGAGGAAAGAGAAAGATCAAATTCTTCCTTTTTTCAATTTTAATGATGCGATGAAGAAAAATGTTAGGTTTTGTGCTCTGCCAGTTCTCTGAGCCAGTCAGAGAAGGTCACAAACTCACTCTTTCTATGTGTTGGGTCCCCAAATCTCTTTGCAAACTTGTCTGAATTCTGAGTGCAGTTGGCATCTTGATTGCATGGATCCATAGAGCTCTTCATGGAACAGGTACTTCTTGGAACACTGCTTCTCCAGTAACTGGAGAAACACTATTCCAGTAACTTGGCTGAACTCTTTCCTGTCTCCTAGCTAACGCCCCAGCTGTGTTGCTATCCCACTGGAAGATCTCTTTCACCCAGTCCTACTACATGCACACTAGTGCAGCATGTGAACATGCCTTAGAGATCATGTGTGTTCCAATCCATATGCCCAGACATGTGTGCACTACATATTTTTGTGCAGTTCGTAATAGAGACTGACTTCCTACTAGTATGTACAAGCCTCTTTGCAATGTCCTATCTCAGTAGTAGAATATAGAATGCAGATTCCAAGAGAGCTAAATCTGAAAATGAAATGCAGATTCTAAGGGAGTTAAATATGAAAATGAATACTCTATTTTCTTATGTCCAAGTATTTGACCTTGAGCTTGAAATAAGTTGTGAAATAAGAAACTTTGAAAGATGACTGTCAGCTATGCAAATAAGACTTTACTCTAACCATTGATAAACACAACAAACACAGCACTTAAATGCAATTGATCGGACTTGCCAAGAAGGGATTAGAAAAGCAAAGTTGAGTCTTCCAAGGAGGGCATTTTTTTTCTTCTTTCAATCTCTATTAGTACCTGTTTCTAAGACAAAACAAACAAACAAACAAACAAACAAACAAACAAACAAAAAAACAAAAAACACAATCTCCAACAAATAAAACAAAACAAAAATACATAAGAGCATGTTGAATGTGGGTAGACCTACTGTGTTGGTGAGAACTACAGTAAAAACCCTAAATATGAACAAATGGTACTAAGTTTCTGAAATTCTAAGTTCAGAGTGCTGCCAGCAGTTTTGGCTAGAGCTCTCACCAGAAGGCTTCCGGATGGTTGCCAGGAGAGAGGCAGCCTAACCCCGTCCTCAGCCCCATCACACTAGAGGGAAGACTTGGGCAAAGGTGCTGTTGAAGGAAAGTTGAACTTGTGAAGAGAGATTGTTTTTTTCCTCTCAATTTTTTTTTTTTAAGATTTATTTATTTATTCGTACAGAACTGGGGTATAGGCCAGAGATGCGGAGGGGGAGAGGATTCACCAGAGACAGAGTGGGGAGCAGAACAGGCAGATCGACGAAGTACACTGCTGAGGGGAGCAGCGGGCGGGTCACGAGAAGTCTGCCTCGCCATGTGGATCTCCACCAGGGCAGGCGGAAATCGAACTTATGTGGAAGTGGCTCAAGCCTCTCAGTGTTGTGCTTTAACCCGCTGCGCCACTAGGGAGGGCCCCCTCTCAATTCTTGCACTGGAAATGGGCTTGAGTTGCTGCTAATGTTTCTCCTATATGCATAGGATGTATAAGGATAAAGTGAGGAAGAGTTTTCCTGCAAGACAGGGAGACTGGACATTCACCCTGGTTGGATTATCTAACCAGGACACTTCTTGATCTATCCTTGGACTACTAAAGTTGTGAGAACTTAAGAGAAATTGAGGCAAGATAACATTTTGACTGAGAGACCAGAACTATTCTGGCTTTAAAGTATTATAGGAGCTAAAAGTATTGAAAGTGAGCAGAGAGTAGAAGAACCTGGAATTTGTAGTACTCGTCCCAGGTAGGGCATCATGTCTCCCACAGGAGAAGCTGCTAAATCATCATGGGTATTCAGTGCACCTGGGGTAAACCTTCGTTAGTAGGACCATTGTTATCTCCTCTGCAAAATTAAGAAACAACTACCCTTTCCTTTCTCCATCTTCAGTTTCCTACAATTAGGGAGTGGTGCGCAGAAGTTGAGGGAGAACCTCATTCTTCAGCCACCCCAACCACAGCTCTAGCCTTCACTAAGGAAAGGAGAAGAAAATATCATTGGATACCAAAATCAATTGTGTCATTGAAAGAAGTGATTGGGAAAAGGGAGTTGGGTAAGTTAGTTGAGGAGTCCCCATTGAACTTGCATTTGGAAGGAATCATAAGTTCTCTGTAGCACTCCCTACTTGCTTGAGTTGAGACTTGGAAGTCCCTAGGAAAATAACTTTTCAGAGGAGGATTGTGTTTAAGTTGTGTATGAAAGTTTCTTGTAGTCAAAAGTTGGATAACTGTGAAATCACCGCTGTTATTCAGAATATATAATGCTGCTCAGATGCTGAAAGTGTAAATGGAAGCTCCCAGTTGAGTTTTTCTGTGGGACTTGTTTTGAAGGGAGATGCTTCACCTGATGTCCTACTTTCCAAAAAACATACGATATCCAGATTTACAACTCAGGAAACTTACCTTGATTCCAGGCAGCACTGAAAGTCTTTCCAGCTCATATGCTCTCTATAGAACAAGGGGAGAACCTTCTGTGGACTGCATCTCATTTCAACTTTGACCTTTAAAGCAGGGTCAACAAGTAGAGCCCAGCTGGCCAAATCTGACTTCTTGTCTGTTTTCATATAGCCCATAAGATCAAAAGAGTTTTTACATTTAATTTGTTTTGCATTTTATGTTTTATTATACCATGTCCATTTAATTCAAATTAAAAGTTATATAAAAATGTCCACATAGAGATCAATTTCTTCCCGTGTCCTCTTTATTCTTACCCTGATTTCCCCCTGGCAATCATACTGAGTAGTTTATGATTATTTAGATTTATTTTCTCTCCTACCACCACCACTTCTTGCATTCACTTGTCCCTTTCCCTTCCTCCTTCAGGATGTTTATCAATTGTCCACTGGCTTTTAAAAGTGCTTTAGATGATCCATTTGTCTACCATGTAAATGTCCAGTATTTGTTTTATTTTTCTGACTTTTTTTGTGCATAATTCTCTTAAATTCCCTCCATTTTATTGAAAATGACTACATTTCAATCTTATAGCTATATAATCCATGATGTGAGTATACTACATCTTTTGTGTCATTTGATATCAATCTCAGTTGACATATATTTAGGCTGTTTCATGTCATAGTTATTATAAATAATGCTGTTATAATTATTTCTTTTAAATTACTTTACCATAGTGGTGGAGTCACCAAAAATATATCATTATTATTGTAGAACATATCATCAGTGTTTTCTTCTATAAATCTCACTGTCACAGGTATTATATTTGTATTTTGATACATTTTGAGTTTATTTGATATATAGAGTTACCAAGTGATTCAGCTTCATTCTTTTATGTGTGACTTTTTCAATTTTCCCAGTACCATTAAAGAGATTTGTCTTTTTCTGATTTGTGATCTTAGATGCTTGAACATAGATTAGATACTAGTATATATTTGGATTTATCAAGGCTTTTGTGGTCCTATATAACTTTTAATATTTTTCATTAATTTTCTTTAAATATTGTTGCTTGTATTTCCTTGGAGAGTGCATTAAATTTATGTAACATTTTAGGCAGAGTCATCATTTTGATTATATTGATTCTGCCTTTCCATGAACATGGAATATCCTCCCATCTCCTTATATCTATGTCTAAGTTTTTCAATAACATCTTGTGGTCTCATTGAAGAGCTGTAATTAGTTCATATATAATTTCTATATGAATATTAAGGCAGACTTGCACCCATGGGATAAATTTCCCTTGACCATGTGATATATTGTTGGATTTGATTTGCTAGTATTCTGTGGAAGATTTTTCCATCTGTGTTCATCAAGGATATTGGTCCATAATTTTCTTGTGTGTCTTTTTGTATGGTTTGGTATTAGGCAATGTTGGCATCATAATATATTAGGGAGCAGTTCTGCTTCTTGATTTTTATTTTATTGTTTATTTATTTTAAAATATTTATTTATTTATGCATACACAACTGGGGTACAGGCCAGAGGTACAGAGGGGGTGAAAGGATTCACCAGAGACAAAGTGGGGACCAGAACAGGCTGACAAAGTACACAGCTGAGGGGAACAGCAGGTGATACAGGAAAGATCTGCTTTGCCATGTGGATCACCACCATGGCTGGGGATCCAACTCACACAAAGCAGCTGCGGCTAGCTTGTAGTGCTGTGCTTTAATCCATTGTGTCACCAGGAGTGACCTGCTTCTTGATTTTTTTACAATAATGTGATCAATGTAGGCATTAGGTCTTGAAATATTTGATTTGGTTGAAAAGTCATTTGGAAAGATACCCCAGTCTTTAGTTTTTAGAGTTTTTATTACTGCTCCAATTTCCATGCTTATGATCTATTTGTTCCATTCATCTATTTCTTCACAGATTAACCATGTAGAATGTATTGCTCTAGAAATTTGTCCATTTATTCAAGGTTGTAAATTTATTGGCATATAGTTTCTTATGATCCCTTGTATTTTTGTACTATCTGTGGTGATTTCTCCTCTTTCACTTGTAATGTCTTATTATTTTTATATTTGTTAGCCTATCTAGAATCTTATATATATCTATCTATCTATATATATATATATAGATAGATAGATAGATAGATAGATAGATAGATAGATAGATAGATATTATTTTCTGGAAGAGGCATCACTTACTTTCATTGATTTTGATGTAGTATTTTTGATTTCTATTTCATTTTGTTTCCACTCTTATTTTTATTCTTTCTTTCTTTTTTTTCTGCTAGCATTGTGTATTTTTATTATTCTTTTTCAGGTTTCTTAAGTGTAATGTTAGATTGTTTGCTTGGAACTTTTGTGGTTTCTTAATGGAGGCCTGTGTTGCAATTATCTTCTCTCTTCAGGCCACTTTTGCTATATCCCATAGGTTTGGTAGAATACATAATCATTTTCATTCATCTGATTTTATTTTTTAACTAATAGCTTTAAGATGCATATTGTTTATCTTTCCTGTATTTTTCTCTTATTCTTGATTTGTAACTTTATGGCATAATGTTCAGAGAGTATACTAGGCATAATTTCTGTCTTTGTGGTTTTGTGGCCCGAGATATGGTTTATGTTCACTTTAAAATAATATGTTGCAGTGGTTTTTCAGATGGAGTGATCTGTTGATGTCTGTTAAGCCTGTTTTTCCAAGCTCTTTAGTTAAAGCTATTGATTCCTTATTTATTCTTTGTCTATTTATCTGTCCATTGTTGTATGTGGGGCATTAAATTCCTCTATTTGAAAAATATTAAAGTACTACTTTGTTGTATCTATTTCTATTTATTTATACTGAGGGAATATTTATTTATACTGAGGGAATATTTATTTATCCCGAGGGAATATTTCTGGGCCTTTGGTGTAGTTTTTCATTTTACTTCTCTTATTTCTTTATATTTTATATATAAATGAAATTATTCTGTATTTACTTTCTCATTTTGACTTATTACATATACATAATGACTCTAATATTTTCCATGTTGTCAAAAAAGACAAGAAATCATCTTTTCATGTGAATTATTGAGTAGTATTTCGCCATTTAAATATACCACATCTTTGTAATCCACTCTATAGTAAATTGGCAAATCAACATTTCTGCCAGATATGTTATTCCTGCACATTTTTGTATGGGCAATTCTCATAGTGATGAGATAGTATGTCATTGGCTTTGGTTTGAATTTCCCTGATAAATAATGATGTAAATTTTTCATATGCCTGTTGACCATTTGTATGTATTCTTTGGAGTAATGCTCTTTAGCACTCCTGCCCATTTTTTAAATCGGTTCTTTATTTTTGTTGTTTTTGAGGGTTTTTTATTTAAAATATATTTATTACATCATCATCATTTTTGTACAGTGTATGATTTCTCTGTGAAATCCCCACCACCAGTTCACCTGTGCACCATCACCATAGTCCCTTGTGCTCTTCCCACCCCTGTCCTGGTCCTTCTCCCTTCTCCCCTGCAGAATGTCTCTGATCTATATTTCCTGATGATTTTGATTTTTACTTTATTATAGTTGTTTTATTTTTCCTGATTCCTTATTTGGTTCCACTACATTCCTCCTCTAATTGAGTCCATTAGATATTTTTTCTTTCTCTTTCTATTTTATTTCAGTGAGCATAATCTTTTCCAGCTCAATCCATGTTGCTGTAAAGGGCATGAGTTTATCCTTTTTGATTGTTGTTTAGTTTTAGTTCTTTGAAGATTTTGGATACTAGTCCCTTGTCAGATATGTAATGAGCAAATTTTTTTTCCCATTCAGTAGGGTGTGTTTTTAATGATAATTTCTTTTTCTGATCAGAAGTTTTTTTTTTAGTTTGATGTAGTCCCATTTGTTGACTTTTTGATTTTGTTGTCCTTGCTGTTGGAATCAATTCCAAAAGATGTTACTGAAGCCAATTGATGATTAGGGGTTTTACATACAAGTTTTTAATCTATTTTGAATTAGTTTTGTGTATATTTTGAGGGAATAACTTAGTTTCAGTTTTCTGTATGTGACTGTACTATATTTCCAACAGTCTTTATTGAAGAAAATTTTTTTTTCTTTTTCTTTTTCTTTTTCCATTCTGTATTCCTGGCTCTTTTTAACTAGATTTACTGTACATAGAAATGTGGATTTAGTTTTGAGTTTCAATTCTGTTCCATATTATTTCGATTACTGAGCCCTTACATTATAGTTTGAAGTCTGGGAGTATGATTCTTCCCTTTTTATTTATTTATTTGTCAAGATTGCTGTTGGCTGTTTGGAGTTTTGTGGTTCTATATAAATTTCAGTAGTGTTTCTCTATTTTATTGAAAATTCCATTGCAGTTTTTTTTTTTTTTGTGGTTGCATTAAATATATATATATAGCTTTAGGTAAGATGTACATTTTGACAATGATAATTCTTCCAATCCTTTAGCATGGAATATATTTATCTGTGCCTTCCTCTATTTCTTTTAGCAATATCTTATCATTTTCTTTTTTGTTTTTTTTTTTCATCTTACCATTTTCATTGAAATGAACTTTTACATTCTTTGTTAGGTTTATTTCCAAGTATTTGATAAGTTTTGATATTACTATTAATGGTATTATTTTCCTGAATTATCTTCTAGTTCAACATTTGTATATAGGAATACACACAAAAGTTTTATATTGGTTTTTTAACCATCACTTCTTATCCTATTTAGTTTACAGTACAGTAGTAGAGTCTATAAGGATGTATATTATATTTGAAAGTAGTGATTGTGGCCTCCCTGGTGGTGCAGGGGTTAAATCTCAGTGCTATCACCTCTGTAGCCTGAGTTTGATCCCTGGCCAGGGAGCTGACTCACATATGTGCAGCAACAGACTTCTGTCTTACCTGCTGCCTCCCTGAGCAGTGTATTTCAGTAAATCTACTTTTCTGCTCTGAACTCTTTCTCTGATGAATCCTCTCACCCTCTGTGCCTCTGGCTGACACCCCAGACCTACTATGTAAAAATAAAAATATAATACGTTGGAAAAAATAAAGATTTTACCTCTTCTTTTCAGTTTGGACTCCTTTTATATCTTTCTTTTGACTAGTACTGTTCTGGCTAGTACTTCAAATGTTGTGCTAAGCAATAATAGTGGACATCCTTGTCTTGTACCCAATCTTTGAAGAGATACTAAAACTTTTAGTTTCTCATTGAATATAATGTTAGCTGTGGGTTTGACATATATGGCCTTTGCTATGTTGAGGTATTTTCTTTCTATCTCCATTTTATTACAAGTTCTTATTATAAGTGGATGCTGAATCTTGTCAGATGTCTTCTGTGCATCTATTATTGATAGTATGAGATATATTTTTCCTTCTCTTAATGTGATAAGTTACTTTGATGAGATACACATATGTTAAATGATCATTGTATACAAAGAATAAGTCACACTTTGTCTTGATTTAGACATATTAGTGTATTGTTGAATTTGGTTTGCTAGATTTTGTTGAGGATATTTGCAGCTGTATTAATCAGAAATGCTGGTCCCTGATGACCTTGTCTATGTTTGGTAACAAAGTAATGCTGGCCTCATATTTTGGGGAAGAATTCCCCCTTCATCAATTTTTTGAAAGAGTTTGAGAAGATTAGATTTTCCTCTTTCAAACCTTGATGGAACTCACCAGTAAAACCACAGGGTCACAGGTTTTGTTTTTTGGGAGCAGTTTGAATACTGTTTCATATCCTTTCTTGAATTTCTACTATTGATATTTTCTAATTCTTCCTGACTTAGTACTGGAAGGTTGTACACTTCTAGGAATTTGTTTATTTTTACCAGATTTTCCAATTTGTTGGCATAAAGAGTTGTCTTTTTGTTCTTCTGCCTTCTTGAGTTGCATTTTGTAAGATCTATTTCTTTTATATTTCTACATATTAGAATTTTCTACCCTATTTTCTTTTGAATCTAGCTAGAGGTTTGTGCATTTTGTTTATTTTTGTAAGCAACTGTCTTTATTTTCTTGCTCTTTTTATCTGTGATTTTGATTTTATTTCATTTATTTCCAACATACTTTTTATTCTTTCTTTTCTTCCATTGGTTTTTGGCTTCATTTTTTTCTTCTTCTTCTAGTTTCTTACCCTGCAATGTTAAGTTTTTATTTGATATCTTTCTTGTTATTCTTGATATCAGACTGTATATGTCCCTCACCAAACTGCTTTTTTAGCACTCATAGGTTCTGGTAGATTATATCTTCATTTTCAGTTGTTTCCAGCTATTTTTTAAATTACTTGTTTGATTTCCTTATTAATCCAATTGTCATTTTGTATTGTGTTCTTTAGCCTCTGATTAATAGCCACTTTTCTGGTTGTTTTCTAGTTTGATGCCATTGTGACCAGAGCAGGTACTTTATGATTTATATGATTAAATCTTCATGAATTTATGACTCTTGTTTTGTAACCCAGTATTTGGTTTATCCTGAGTTGCTTCATCTTCACATGTGAAGTATATACACACAAATTTATGAGATGCAGTGACTTGTAAGCTCATTTTTTTTTCTAATTCAATTCAAGCTATTGTTACCTTGATGTTTTCAGCTTCTTGTTCTATCCATCGATATAGATAAGTTGTTGAAATCCTCAACCACTATTGAATTGCTCTTTATGTCTTTCTTTATGTTTGTTAATAGTTGTCTTTTACATGTTGGTGTTTCTTTGTTTGCTACAAATATTTTGATGAATGTTATGGTTTCCTAATTTAATTCCTTAACTACTATATAATGTACAGTCTTGCCTTTTTTTTTTTTTAAAGATTTATTTAGTTATGCATACAGAACTAGGATACATGCCAGAGGTGCAGGGGCAGTGAGAAGATTCAGTAGAGACAGAGTGGGGAGCAGAACAGGCAGATCAGTGAAGCACACTGCTGAGGGGAGAGGTCTGCTGTGCCATGTGGATCACCTCCTCGGCTTCTTGGCTAGGGACTGAACTCATGCTGAAGTGGCATTAGCTCCTTAGTGCTGTGCTTTAACCTGCTGTGCCACCAGGGAGGGCTATTCTTGCCTTTTTTAATTGGAAGTTTATCTTTTGTAAGTGTGACTCTTTTGCCCCCCCCCCTTTTTTGTGTGTGTGTGTGTATTTGCACAGAGAATTCCTCTCCAATCATTTATTTTGTGTTTATGCTTATCTTTAGAGCTTAAATGGGTATCCTTGATATATCATAAAGTTGGACTTTGTTTTCAGATCCAACCAGCCACTCTGTGTTTTTGTATTGGTGAGTTTGTTCCATTTACAGAGTGATTCAATAATCATAATAAGATTTTCCTAAGTAATCTTGCCTTCAGTTTACTCATTCTATTTACTTCTCCTTTTTTTTGATTTATTTATTTATTTTTTTAGATATGGATCAGAGTGCTCATGTCAACTTTACTTTTTTATTTTTCTGAATTTTTTAAAAATTTATGTGTACAAGAAATGGGATGTAGGACAGAAGTGTAGTGCAGGGGTGAGATGACTCACCAGAGACCTAGTGGGGTGCAGAACAGGAGGATCTTCTGAAATACACTGCTGAAGGGAGAAGTGGGTGAGCCAGGAGAGGTCTGCTGCATGATGTGGTTGGGGATTAAACCTATGCCACCGTGGTTAGTGATAGCTCTCTGTACCACCAGAGAGACCAGTTTCAACATTTCTTGTAGTGGAAGTCTAGTGTTTGCAAGTTCCTTCATTTTACTTTGTGTGGGCATGACTTTATTTTTCTATTATATATAAAAGAGTCTTGTAGGATTTAGTATTTTGGGATGGCAGTTTACATCTTTTAGAATTTTGAATATTGCATTTTATTCTCACTTTGCCTGTAGACTTTCTGTAAGCCTGACAAGAGTCCTGTTGGCTACCTACTTCCCAACACCCCACCCTAGCCATCATCAATATTATTTCTTTGTTTTGAACTCATGATAATTTCACGATTATCTGTCTTATTGTAGGTCTCTGAATTTAGGTAAATGGGTGTTTATGCAGTTTCATGGATTGTTATATTTAATTTATTCCTCAGGTGTTGGAAGTTTTACTTTATTATTTTCTTGAATAGAATTTCTATGCCTTTCCCCATAACCATTATTTTTATATAGTCTTTCTTCATGGTGTCATATCATTCTTTATTTCTCTTCAGTTTTAAAAATCTCCTCTGTCTCTCTCTTTTTAAACCTGGATCCTAAGTACATTACCATTTTTGAGGTCACTGTTCCATAACTTTCTCCATAGTTCTTGATTTTATTTCATGAGCACTTTCCTGACTAAATTTCTGTTAATTTTCTTACTTAAATCAATTCCTACTTTCTATTTGTTGATTTTGTTTTTGAGCTCATTAATTTGTGTTCCTGACTTTGGTTGTATATGTTTGATGAGCTTTTCTGTGTTCTCTTGTACTCTTTTTATTTGTCTTTCTGAATTTTCTTGTCTTAATTGACTTTCTGAGTTTCTTCTGTATCTTTGAATTTCTTTATTATTGAAATTCTGAAATTCCCATTTCTGTCTAATGGTAAGATATACTCTTCCTTTTTTTTTTTTTTTTGATTGTTTGTTTTTTGTATGTTTGGATTCTGGATAGTTGTCCTCATCTTGTGTTGTCATATTCTCTTGAGGTCTTATTTTCAGTGTTTCTGTCTGCTCATTTTGCTTCTGGAGGTCTCCTTAGTTTATCATTTTTGCTTTGCTATCTTTAGTAAAATTTAGGAGGCTAGATAGTTTACTTTTCCAACACATGGTTCTGTGTTTTTGCCAATTAATTAATAAATTAATGTCTTTGCTGACTTCTGTATGTACTCAGTTCAGTTTTGTAGTTGCTGAGTCACTGGGACACAGAGCGAAGGAGGGACCTTAAAACATCCAGACATTCAGATGGATGAGTTGGACTGGGACTGGCTCATGTTTGTTGTACCCCTAATATATCTTCTTTCTTGACTCAGCAGCCCTGTGCTTTCAGTGTACCTTGCAAAGTTTGTATCACCATCAAGGTGTGGAAAGTGATAGTACAGATCAGAATAAATGCTCTGTTTTTATATTTATAGGGATGACTTAGCCTGAAGGTACACCTCAGATCCTCCACAAAATTTTCCAATCTTTCAGGAGAGTATGCTTTCAAATAGCTTGTCTTCTTCTCTCTCCTGAGTATTTGGATGAGCTGATAGCACTACCACTAGTGTCTCATACATTAGACCTCAACTCCCAAGGAATTTTTCTACCTACATTTTGTTTGATGTAGTGTGAACTTGCTTAGTGTCAGCCCTGTTGAAATTGCCACTGGTTTCTGCTCTTAAAGGAATAATCAAAATCTCACGTCTACTTACTGTATTTTCTGCCCAAATAATGTCCCATTTGCTCACTATTCCAAGACCTGCAGCCTAGGACCTCCCTGGTGGCACAGGGGTTAAAGTCTCAGCACTATCAAGCAATAACCAGCCATTATGATATGGGTGGTGGCCCTCTCTGGCAGCAGAGTGGGTTAAAGCACAGCACTAAGAAGCTTAAGCCACTTCCGCATGAGTTTGATCCCCACCTGCCCTGGAGGAGATCCACATGGCCAGGCAGACCTCTCCTGACCCTCCCGCTCCTCCCCTCAGCAGTGTACTTCATGGATCTGTCTGTTCTGTACCCCATTCTGTCTCTGGTGAATCCTCTCACCCTCCGCATCTCTGGCCTGTACCCCAGTTCTGCACGAATAAATAAATCTTTAATAAATAAAAATAAATAAAAATAAAAATGATATAGTTGGCAATGAGTTCGATCCCCAGCCATGGAGCTGACCCATATGGCATCGTAGACCTCTCCAGTCTCACCCACCACTCTCCTCAGTGGTGTATTTCAGTAGATTGGCCAGTTCTGCCTCCCCACTCTGTCTTTGTGAATCTTTTCACCCTTTACACTTCTGGCTCCAGTTCTTGTATTCATAAATAAAATACAAAGATCTGCAGCCTATGGGGACTATACTCTGGTGTTGCCTTTGTTTGGGGACTCTTACATCTGTGTCCCTTGGTAAGACATGCTTCACTGCTTCCAGAGCCTACCCAGTCTGGGCTGCTTCCAGTTCCTGCCCTGGAGCTCACTGATTTCAGCCAGGGCTTGAGGAGTAGTGTTATTTCAAACTGCTCCCAGGTCCTGCCCTGGGTCTTACTAGTGTATCCCAGGGTCTGCCCCAGCAGTGCCACTGGAAGTTCCACTCTGCTGCTGATGGGGCCCACCAGGCTGGTAGGCTCCCCTTGTATTCCGGGGTTGCTCACTTGGCCTCCTTCACTGCTCATTGGGGTCTCCTCTGGATATTGCTCCTAGTATGTGCCAGTAATTATCAGTTTTACCTTCAGCTGTTATTGGCTTTGTTCTGCTGCAATCTAGCTAAGAGTATATGCAGGAGTTATGCTCATGTCTCCACACTGCCACAATCTTGCTTCTCTTTTGCACATTTATGTCAATCTCATAAGTTTTGTTGTGTTATGTATCTTAGTGTACCATCATTTGGTTAACATATATAACTTGAGTGTTATTTCTTCTTGTGTTAGACTCTTAATTACAATATTGTGTCTGTCTTTATCACTTAATACTTTTTTAAAACTGGATATAAGTTTGATCATATATAAAGTGTTTCTTTCTTTTTGGTTGCCATTTGCTTGTACAACTGTGTTCCATTCTTTAACATTTAGTCTATGCTGGTCTTTGTTTCACAAGGTGAGTTTCCTGTAAACAACAGACTATTGGAGTTTGTTTGGAAATCTGTTTAGCTAGTCTATGTTGTTTAAATTTCATTACTGTTGTCTTATGCATTATGTCTATTAATATTTGGTTGCACACAAGAATAAGTTTATTTTATGATGGGCTATTTGTTTGATCCATTGGATGGCTTCACTTTTTTTCTTTCTCCATTGTGAGTGATTTAAGTGTCTCTTGCCTTGATGCTTGTTGTTCTTTGCTTTATAATAATCCTTTTAGAATTATTTATTTATTTATTTTAAAGATTTATTTATTTGTGCATACAAAACTGGGGTATAGGCCAGAGATGCAGGGCAGTGAGAGGATTCACCACACACAGAGAGGGGAGCAGAACAGGCTAACTGATGAAGTACACTGCTGAGGGGAGCAGCAGGTGGGTTAGGAGAGGTCTGCTGGGCCATGTGGTCACCTCTGGGGCAGGCAGGGATCGAACTCCTGTGGAAGTGGCTTTAGTTTCTTAGTGCGGAGCTTTAACCACTGTGCCACCAGGGAGGGCCAGAATTTTGTTTGTTTGTTTGCGTTGTTGTTCATAAGTTCTTTTAATTTTTGCTTTTCAGTGAAATTTCTTTCTCTGTCTTCTGTCTTGAATGCTAATCTTGCCATATAAATGATTCTGGGCTGGAAAACTTAGATTCTGGGCTGGAAATCTTTTTTTAAGTACTTTAAATATCTCCTTCTAATCCCTTCATGCTTGTAATGTTTGTGCTGAAAAGCCTGCTGACTTTTATATAGGTTAACGTTTTCCTTTTGATGTTTTAATAGTCTGTTCTTGTTGGTTTTCAACAGTTTTATTACTATATGTCTTGGTATGAGTCTGTCTGGTATTATTTTGTTTGGAATTCTTTCGGCCTTGGATCACAATGTCTGGTTTGTTTCCCAGGTTTAGATTATTTTCAGTTATTATTTCTTTAAATAATTTTTTTCTATGCTTTTTTCTTTCTCCCCTCTGGAACCCATCATGTGAATGTTAATTCTCTTTAACTTGTCTCAAAGGACTCTTATACATTTTTCATTTTTAATTCTTTTTTTCTCTATATTATTTTATTTGTGTGTTCTCCAACATTATGTTTCTGTGCTTAGTAATTTTCCCCATTGCTTCTTTTTTTGTTGTTGTTGTTGAGGTCCTCAAGTGTATATTTTAAATCATGTGCATTAGTTTTTAACTCCATGATTTTAATTGTAGCCATCTTATATATTTTATATTTATTCTGTTGATTTTTTTTTCATAGCCTCTATTTGTGTGTGGGTGTCACAAACATTATTAAAATGGTTACTTTGAATTCCTACTTTATTATTTTCTATATTACTGCTGGATTTGGACTCTTTTCAGGTTATTTATCTTTCCTTAACATCTAGCATAGAGAATTTCAATATTCTCATTTCTCATTTTCAGATTTTATTTTTTTGGGGTGGAGGTTTAACAGGAATAACATTTTAAGCTACTATCTTTACACTTGTTGAAGTAATATGAGTACTGCTACCACAAGAATAATAGGTTCAAAAGAAAACTGGCGCGGTAAGACACCAAATGAATACCTCCAATAAACTACTGTGCTGTGGTTGTCAAGCTGGGTGGTGGGAGTTCATAGTGATCCTCTCCTATAGATCAGCTCTGCAGACTTACTGTATCTTGTCATCTCAAGTCCACATTCACTCTAGACTATTTTGTAGCA
>NW_004567106.1:1526962-1529143 GCF_000260355.1 Condylura cristata | reverse complement strand
AAAAAAAAAATCTAAAATTGAAAAAGTTTCAAAACTCTTCCCCCAAATAAAATTCCTGGACCATATGCCTTCACAAGTATTACCAAACCTTCAATAACAAACTACTAACTACCCTGATAGAATCTTTTAAAAAAAGTAAAGAAAGAAGGAAATCTCCCCAATATTGTGAGCACAGTTATACTAATGCTGGAACCAAACAAAGACAGCACAAAGATAGAAAACTCCAGAATAATCTCCCTAATGAATACAGATGCAAAAACCCTCCATTAAAACTTAAAAACTTGAATTGAACAATGCATTAAAAATATTATATTTCTATGGCCCTCCCTGGTGGCACAGTATGTTAAAGCACAGCACTAAGAAGCTAAAGCCACTTCAGCATGAGTTTGATCTACATGGTGCAGCAGACCTCTCCTGTCTTGTCTGCTGCTCCCCCCGAGCAGTATACTTCATCAATCTGCCTGTTCTGCTCCCCACTCTGTCTCTGCTGAATCTTCTCATTGCCTCTGCACCTCTGGCCTATATCCCAATTCTGTATGCGTAAATAAATAAATCTTTAAAAAATATATTTCCTGATCAAGAGAGATCTATGCTATGACACTGCAGTGATTCAATATCTAAAACTCAATTCACAGCATCAACAGCAAGGAAAGAAAAATCCCCATGTTCATATCAACAGAGGCTGAAAAGATACGTGATAAGATCCAGAATCCATTTATGATGGGAACCCTTGAAAACTATGATTAACTGGAACTATCTTAACACAATACAGCCAAAAAAACCCCCACACACATCTATCATCATTTGCAATGCTATAAAACTGAAAGTCTTTACACTAAGATCTAGTACAAGACTAGTATGTCCACTCTCACCACTACTATCTAAATATTATTAGAATACTTAGCTAGAACAACTAAACAGGAGAAAGTAATAAAAAGGGTCCAGACTGGGAAAGAAGTAAAACTATCATTATTTCCATATTCTATGATAATATTTATAGAGAATCCCAAAAACTCCATGGCAAAAAACTAAATGAAACAATAAGCCATCTTAGGAGGATACAAAACAATACACAAAAATCAGTTGCCTACTTACAGTCAAATAATGGTCTAGAAGATAAAGAAACTAAGAAAGTCATTCCATTTATCATCTTACCAAAAAAATTACATATCTTAGAATATACCTAACAAAGGAGGTGAAGAACCTATACAAAGGAAACTATAAGTCACTATAAATCACTGATAAGAGAAGTAGAAGACAAAAGGAAATGGAAAAATATCCCCTGTTCATGGATAGGAAGAATCAATCCTGCCAAAATTGCCTTCCTACCCAAAGCAATTTAGAGATTCAATGCAATCCCAATAAAAAACTCAATGTTATTCTTTAAAGAAATTGAAGTAAGATTACTGAAATTCATATGAACCAACAACAAAAAACTATGAAAAGCCAAAGTTTTCCTGACTAAAAATGAGGAAAATGGAGGCATCGAACTTCCCAAAGTCAAACTGTTCTATAAGTCCATAATAATTAAAACAGCATGGTACTATAACTAAAACAGACACATAGGCCAGTGGAATCAAATTGAGAACCCAGAAATAAAACCACATATTTATGGATAGCTAATATACAAATAATAGCAACGTATATACACTGGAACAAAGAAATCCTCTTCAATAAATGATGCTGTGGCAATGGGTTTTCACCTGCAAAAGAATGAAACTAGACTATCTCTAACCATGTATGAAAAGCAACTCCAAATGGATAAAAGCCTTGAATGTAAGAACTGAAACCATAAAATTCATAGAAGTAACATGGATAAGATATTCCATGGCATAAACTTCAGAAAGAAGTTTATGCACTCATCTCCAGCAGCAAGGAAAATATGAGAAAATAAGCAACTGGCATTGTAACTGTGTTATACCCCAGAAAAGGGAGTTTCCCTGACCCACCTAAGCAGCTAAATAGTGAGGGAAAGCTAATAAGTACTTAAAAGAGAAGGCTAGAGGGAAAGAAGACTTTCAGGAGATGATATAGAACAGAGATATGTGAAGAAGCAGCTTTTGCTTTTCAGGCTGGGACTGGAAACATGTACTTGGGGACATGGAAAAAGATGATTAAAAGAGACTTGTGGGGAGGCTGACCATGGTAGTCTTTATTTGAACTTGTGCTTTGATATTTCTC
>NW_004567106.1:1518673-1525547 GCF_000260355.1 Condylura cristata | reverse complement strand
CTGAGAGGATTCACCAGAGAGAGTGGAGAGCAGAACAGGCAGATTGATGACGAACATTGCTGGGGAGGAGCAGTGGGTGAGACAGGAGGGTCTGCCGCGGCAGGTGGACCGTCTCTGTGGCTGGGAATTGAACTCACATTGAAGCTGCTGTGGCCAGCTAGCCGTGTTGGGCTTTAATCCATTGTGCCACCAGGGGGGGCCCGGGAAAGGGATTCTATATACATACAATTTAAAAAATTAAACATGACACACCAACATGACACAAGCCTCTATTCTAAAATTTTTGTGAAGCCCTTTTGTACTATATACCCTGCATCCTGAGCATTCACTACACACAGGAAAATAAATGATAAATCTTCCTTCTATGATTTAGTGAGTGACACTGTGCTTGGAACAACATGGTTACTCTGGATACTCATGGTTACTCTATACTTTAGGATATCAATTTAGATTCAAAATCGGGCCCTCCCTGGTGGCACAGCCGGTTAAAGCACAGCACTGAGAATCTAAAGCCACTTCAGCATGAGTTCGATCCCTGCCTGCCCAGGAGGTGACCACATGGCATGGCAGGCCTCTCCTGACCCACCTGCTGCTCCCCTCAGCAGTGTACCTGATCAGTCAGACTCTTCTGCTCCCCACTCTGTCTGTGGTGAATCCTCTCACCACCCCTGCACCTTTGGCGATACCTCAGTTCTGTATGCATAAATAAATAAATCTTTTAAAAAATTTAGAATCAAAATCAATAATAGTATCACCTAAACCAGATATGCTGTTGTCTCCCTGCAGGTGGACATGGTTGTCTAGGCCACGCCTCCCTTCTCCCTTCTTCTTGGAGACTCAGCCCTTATTCAGCACAGACGCTGCTATCTTTCAGGTAAAGACCAACTTGACCTGGTACAGGGTGTGTGGTTCCCAGCCTGTTACTCCTGAATCAACTCATTGTATAGATCCTATAAAATAGTTCATGCTTAAGTTGTAATACTTTTATTAAACAATTTAAATTGTAGTGTCGTATAAATATTAACTGGTTTAATTAAATTCTAACCATGACCTTTACCATAATTTATGGAAATTTTTCTTTTCATTCTTTATGTGTATGCCTCAATCAAATCCCATGGAGTCCAGTCTAGTTCAGATCAATAAATATTTTCAGACTAGAATTCCATGTTTAGAGAGAGATACTGAACTATTTATAGACCAAATGGAATTCTGTTTAGCATTTCATTAAACTTAATACTAGGGGGCCTCTCTGGTTGCATACAAGTTAAGTTGGAACATTAACTTTCAAGCTATCAGCAGCCACTGTGGCATGAGTTGGATCCCTGGCTCGGGAGGTGACCCACATGACATAGCAGACTTCTCCTGATCCGCCTGTTGCTCCTCTCAGTGGTCTATCTCAGTAGATCTGCCTGTTCTATTCTCCACTCTGTATCACTCTCCTTACCTTGGCCTATGTCACAGTCCTTGTATGAATAAACAAATAAAAATAACTCTTTAAAAATTAATATTAGGGATTAAATATAGTGTGGGTTTTGGGATAGGGTTAAAACTGAGTAAAGACTAACATGAGCTGATAACAATGAAGCAGGGTAATGAGTATGTTGGAATATTATATTTGCTACATTTGGATTTTTTTTAAATCTCTAATAAAAAATTTAAGGACTATGCTATAACTATCACCCTAATTATACATGTACACTAAGTTATAATAAATACAACATTGGTAATAAAGAAAACCAATAGTGAAGGGAAAGCTTTTTTCCTTATCTTTTTCACTTAACACCTACCCACTGTCCTTTAAAGGCTGGTTTCCATGAGTCCTTTGGAACTCAAAAGGGTATGGTCTTTTCCCACTTCTTCCAACTCCCTTCCAGTTCATCTTATATCACTGTCAGATCTTCTGGCATGCAAGAGAAACTAGAGGAGAAGGGATCCACTTACTCTGAGGTTTTTCTTTTTCCAGGTCTCTACTGCTCTGTAACATTGACAGGTGTGAGGCCAACCTCCAGCCCTCTTGGGCACAGGTATCTGTTTCTGGAGTCTGAGCTGCAGGGACATCGCAACTGAACATTTTCATTGCATTAGAAATCTCTTTCTGACTTTATCTACTGTCTGTCACCTGCTCCCTCACTGCCTGTGGTGATCAACCCCACGGAAGCCAGAGGACATTTGTGGTCCTCACCGTATTGTGTAAGGGGTAAAAGTTGCTATGCCATCTTTAGTTTCTACTCTCTTTTCTCTCTTATTCTGGCTTCAAGCAGAAACTTGGGGTGGAGCAGTGAGTTCCCTGCAGATTGGAGTCCACTATTATTTTTACTCTATGATATTGCTATTATTGTTGTTTTTTCTTGTCACATCTCCCATGAGGAATGGAAGGAAGCATTCTGCGACTCTGCTTTTCTATTTATGTAGCTTCAGGGCACCCTGAAGCAGTAGTTGTGTGATCTTTGAGTGTAGAGTTATTCTCCTAGCTGAACACATGACTGTGCCTAGTCCTTTCTGCAACGGATTGCCTGGTTCTTCATCTCTGCTCTCATCCCTGTACTCCCTCCTTCCTTCCTGTATTCAGGGATTTTATAGTCTTCAGAGGCTTGTGAGACGTGTGTGTTCTTGAGATTTGTAGATCCCACCATAGGGGAGCTGCATCTTTGCATTGTGTTCAGTTTTACTTCCCTAGGAAGTCAGAAGAGGGGAAAAAAGTACATGGAAAATAAGCAGATAAATAGCACTGCCATTTATGTTTCCCTGGTAAAACTATGAACTAATTGATACTCAAAATGCAGTGGTTTGGATTTAATTTTTCTTCTATGTACAAACCAGTATTTGTACAGATTGAGCCCAGAAATTTCCCCCTTGGTTCTTAAAAAGCCATCCTAGACATGGGTTGTGAGGACTGGGTCAGTTTCCATTGCCACAAAAGAAACAAAATTACCAGGAACTGAGGAGAACAGCATGGTGACACGACCTTAGATTTGAGGGGCTAGGTCCCACGCTGTTGCGTCAGCCCTGCAGGGGTGGTTAATAAATCCTAAACACTGCCAGTAGTCTCAGGTTTCTAATCTGTGAAAGGAACTAGTACCCTTCTCCCAGACCTGCTGTGCTTGCTTAATTGAGAGGATTGATAGTTGAACAAGGGCTTTCTAACCTATATTGCACCTATACATATGCAAAAGCCCTTGGGCCCTCAGAGACCACAAGGTATTATTATCATGGAGCTGCTTTTGCTTAGCCAAACCAAGAGAATCTTTGAAAGCTAATTTATGGGCTGCCTTTTGTGGTCTTGATCCAACTATTTTATACCTCTAACTCAGACAGCACTTCAAAGAGGAATCTATTAATGGAAGCTGTATGTCACTGAGAGGAGCAATCAGTAAAGTTTTGACCTATTAGCTCTTACATCAGGTTTCCCCTCCACGAACAGGGGTGTGGTCAACTTGAAAACAGGTTTGTGAGTTCTGACCTGGGTGCTTTCAATCACAGCAATCATGGGTGCACAATGCAGGCTCAGAGTATAACAACAACATAGCTTACTAACAAAGGGGAAAGACAGATAAGGACACTGGGAAGAAGGAAATGGTTTCTAAGACAGAAAAGGTCATCTGTTAGATACCAGGTTGAGTCTTTAATGTCCAATAGTCCAAACTAAAAGTTATCCATTCAAGATGGCACTGTCCCTCCAAAGAGAACCTGGAAGTGGTGGCACAGTGCTAAGTGGACCAGATCCATTTCATGGTGGCAGCTGGAGAGGATCACAGGTGGCACTACAGAGGTAACACCGCAGCAACCAGAAACTCCTAGGGTGGACTGGACAGTACCAGAGGCAACAGAACTAGGAGATGGTACAGAATGTACCAGAGGCAGGAGTAGTGATCGGGTGGTGGTGCCAGAGGGTCAATGATGTGATGGGCAATTTTTAGGGGTGGTGCCAAAGGGCCAGGTCCCTGTGTTCTAACTCTTTTAGAGGCAGCAAGCACAGGCCTACAGTGTCAGTCAGGAGGTGATGCCTGAGGCAAGGCCAGAGGCAGGAGCGGAGGTCAGCCAACCAAACAGCATGTTGCAGTGCCTAAGGTCTGGGATTAGCAGTTATGGGTGGCAGTCAGGCAGTGTTTTGAAGTGAAGAAAACAAGCAAAAGTCTTGAGGAGTCTTGAAAGTCTGCACTGAAATTCTTCCCAGGAGACAGTCTGGACAAGAGTGAAGCTGGCTGAAGATGTGGTTTACCGTGCTTCAGGCTATCTGCTTTTCGCCCCCTATTGCCCTCATTTTAAAACGGGCTCCGTTTCTAAGACTGGATAGGAACTGGTGCTAGCTCAAACTTGACTGGTCTATTTTCCAAACCCTGCAGTTTTCAAAACCAAAACACTACCAGCATGTGAAATCCAACCTGCACTTTGTTTGGGCTGTCTTATGGCAACGGTAGGCCCCATAGCAGAGACAGGCAGGAAAGTTCTGTTGCATATCTAAATCAGAAGTCATTTTGGATGGCATTCAGTTAAATCTGAATTTCAGATATTTAAATATCATTTGTTGTTTGAAAATAAAATTTCACTCAGAACCTTATGTTTTGAGTTGCTAAATCTGGTGAAGACAGCTATACATAGGTACCAGATATGATGAGAACACTGGTACAGTGTATCCTGACCTTGGTGACGATGGTGTGTGATATTGGTGCAGACATAAGGAGTAAAAGAGGTGTTATCAATTAACTCTAGTTTAACATTTCAAAGACAGAACTAACCCTTATCCACAGCTAAGGAAATACATGGATAAACTCCATCCAACAAATTTCTTGGGTTGGAAGTTGATTTTTAAAGTTAAATGTTACTAAACAGAGTGATTTATAAATTGCACCATGCTAGAATTTCTGGGGCATTCCCATGCAGAGCTATAAAACTCAGAGCTGGTGAAGACAGGACTATTCTCCAAGAAGGTCAGGGGATATTCCCCGTGACCAATTACTACAAATGCTCTGTTCACAGAGAAGGAGAGACATGAGGTGAAAACCCTGAATGTTTCTCAATAGAAAAATCTTCCTCTTTCTGGCATAGGTAAATTCTTAGATCTAATAGAGTCCAAACCACAGGGACTAAAATTCATTCAGATTATATCCCAAAAGTTTAAATTTAGGCCCTACCCAATTATTTATTACATCTTTTTTGTTCTTACTACGACTGTGATTCAACTCATTAGGAAAGAACCAATATTAATATAATATTCAATATACATTTCTTTAACAATACCCAAAGGAATTATGTTAACTTCGATTTCCATAAATACCAGTAAAGGTGGGTTGGGAAATATTAACTCTATTCTGTGTAATAAAGTATATTATGCAGTTTATTAAGTCACATGTTTTTTATATATATGCATGTGTTTATATATATATATTTCTATTAAAAATAATTAACTCATAAAACAAAAAAAAAAAGTGAGACTAGTTTTAATAAGGAGTCCTTTCTCATTACAGTATAAGTGAAATCACTAGTCTGCTGGGGTTTGGAAGTAGTTCTGTTTCCTGAATTCTCTTTTTCTGTCATTATCTAGCCCAGTGTCATTTGATAACTCCTTTTCATATTCCATATCTGACCATATTGTTCCATTCCTTTTATTATTGTTTCCTGACTTTAATTTTTTTTTCCCAAAGAACAATTGTACTTTCTACCTCCGGATATATCCATTTGCTAATCTTGGATCTTCAGACATTTTTTTCAATTCTGTAATATCAAACATGTTTCCAGTAAACTTCCAATAATTTTCTTTTTTCTTTTCTTTTTTTTTTTTTTTTTTACATTTTAGAAGGGCAGGTTTATTAGGAAAAGGAGAAAGAAAAAGAGAAACATTTTCAATAATCCCAGGCAGGAAGGGGAGCTGAAACCTCCTACTTCTTTAACGCAGAATTTATTTCTGTTTCTTACAGCAAGGACACAGTCTAATTCGGATTCACCTCTTGAACTGAAGCTCCAGTTGTTCTTCTGAATGTCTATGAAACAAAGAAATATTATAATATAAACTCTCAGAAGCATGTCCTGTTTTGTTCTCAATGGTTCAGTTAATTTTTAATATTAACCACAAGATTATTTCAGATGATCAGATACAGGAGACAGTCTTCATTATCACCATTCTCTTGAACTCATTTCTCCCAGCGATACATTGGTGCCAGCTCCAACCAACTTCGGCAGCCAACACTGAATTTTCAGGAATTTTTATGACATAATCCTGTTGGAAACCACAATGAGAATATTTATACCATTGGAACAGGCAAACAGGCTCATACTATAGCCATTGTTGCCTGAAGGTCTACCTAAATTTTTTCCTCACTTTTGAAACTTGATCCTAAGAATGGGAGGTATAAGTGGTGTAAATACCACTAATTTAGGAAAAATTTTAGGAAGACCTTCAGGCAACAATGGCTACAGTATAAAACTATGGAGCCAGTTTGCCTGTTCCGAAGATACATGAGCGAATTAGGAGAGGAAATTCTATGGGGCCTATAGCTGAGGTGGAGGGAGTAAACATTGTTTTAAAATGAACAATGATGTAAAATATATATAAATAAGTAAATATAAAAGTAAACATAGGGCCCTCCCTGGTGGCGCAGCAGGTTAAAGCATAGCAGGTTAAAGCGCAGCACTAAGAAGCTAAAGCCACTTCAGCGTGAGTTCAATCCTTGCCCCGGAAGTGATCCACATAGCACAGCAGACCTCTTCTAACCTGCCCGCTGCTCCCCTCAGCTGTGTACATCATCAGTTGGCCTGTTCTGTTCCCCACTCTGTCTCTGGTGAATCCTCTCACCGCCCCTGTACCTCTGGCCTGTACCACAGCTCTGGATGCATAAAATAAATAAATATTTAAAAAATAATAAAAAATAAATAAATA
>NW_004567106.1:1512389-1518573 GCF_000260355.1 Condylura cristata | reverse complement strand
CCCTTCATCTCTGGCTTGTACCCCAGTACTGTATGCATCAAGAAATAAAATCATAAATAAATACATAAAATAAAAATTATCTGCACCTGAAAGTGGGAGACACTTGAAGACCCGACACACTCTATGGGAGACATGTAGTAGTTACTTTGGCCTCCAGGCATTTTCTTTGCATCACTAGAGGACAATAAGTTCCAAGTACCTCCTTCATCTTCCTACGACGTCCCAGACTCTTCGTTTCTGGGTTTTTATGCTGGCTTTTTTATTCTGCCTAGAATGTCCTGCCCACCTTTCTGCCCTAAACTCATTGAGAATTTTACTAAAATTCTTTTCAAGGAAAACAGTCTGACCATACTACTTACACTGGAATTCCCTTACCAACACTCTTTATCTATCTCCCTTCCTCTCAGTTTTTCTTCATGATTCATCACCACATGGTATATTATCTGTTCACTTGTCTTTTTCACCATCCTCCCTCTTATGAGAATGTTCATAGCAGAAAGGCAGAGGCATCGTCCATCTTTTCTCACTGTTGTATTGAATAAATCAAACCTTATTGGTGGGATGTTATTTCTTCTTGACAGTATAGTTATGCTTTCCTTATAGATGTCTAAGGAGAAGTGGGGACAGCATGTGTGAATGAGCCACCTGGATAGCCAGGTCCCATACTGTGTTGATACCATCAGACACCATATGTACTGGAAGAGGATGAGGTGTGCTAGTATGGAGGAAATAAAATCACCCCACCTTAGAGAATATTGGCAGTGATGTTCTTCTGTAGTCTTCTTTCTTGACAACAGAGGAAGTGGTGTCTAGAAGTTCTTCTGGTAACAAACTCTTTTCAGTAACAGGCACCAATGGTGGAAGGTCATCTTATTCTTTGTAGGGAAGCACAGGGTGGGGGAGAGCTATATTCTACATGCCCCTATTTTGTAGCAGTTCTAAGTTACATGTTAGAGGATTTTGACTTCTAAAAGTACTTTGTAGGATCCAAAGAGATATGGTCTGACAGTTTTTAGAGGTAGGTTGACAGCTATTAACTCGGCTCCAAATTACCTGTTATAGACAATGTGACACTGAAACAAACAAAACAAAACAAAACAAAAAACTATCCTTAAAGAGTAACCTTATCTTCATGAGTTTCCAATGGCTATAAAAAGCTCAACCAAGAGAAACATGTATGGAGAGCTGTATTAGAAATTCATTTCTTGAGATTCATAGCTCTCAACCTTGTATCACCTGGGGATTTAGAAATATAGGGATGCCTGAGCCTTACCTATTCTGGATGCTGATTCAGGTTCTAGATTGTGATACAGGTAACTGTAACATTAAAAATCTCCATGGGTGTTTGGTTACAGAGCCAGTTTTGATTATTGCACAATATTATAAAAAAAAAATAATCATGTACTGGAATGCCTAAGGGACATCAACCAGGTAACATGAATGAGTTAGGCAGATTAATGAGTCCCATGGAAAATCTACTGTTCATCTCCTCTCCAAAAGGGGCTGTTACTATTTGTGGCCAACTTGCATGTGGCCATTCAGAGCTGGTGTTACTAAATTCTATCATTCTTTAAGGGATGTTTAAAAACCTGGATTTTCATGTGGACTTGCCCAGTTTTTATGTTTACTCAATTAACCCTTGCCCCACTCCCACTTTTGTGGGCAAGCCAAATTTATTTCAAGCAAAATGTTAGCTCAAAGGTAGCCTTTTTGCTACTTCTGAAAAATCTGTTCTTGGTTGAAACCAGTTTGTTAGAGAGCAGTGTACTGCACTGAAATAAATTGACTTCCCATTTAATTTTTTTTAAAACGAATTGTGTCACTTGCATATATAAAGAAAATCTATAAGAACCCCCACAGAATGGTGACTCTGCCCATTGTAATGCTGGTAGGGGGCACACCTTATCCTTAGGAAGTCTGGGAATAGTTTATTCCTAGACGTAGTGTTAAAAAAAAAAAAAGCTAGGGTCTTCTGAGAGATATGTTCATAGATATTCTAAGAACAGTATGAATGGTACAACTGATTATACTCCTTGATGCTAACTTAGTCACAATTAAGCTGGATATACCAAATTTAGTGAGGACATGAAATGAACTGGTATGCATTTTTTCTCACTGAATTTCTGTTTTTACTTTTATTATTTATTCACTTATTTGACCACATGGGATATATAATTTTGAACCTCAAACCTGAATGATGGCATTTCTATCTTCAGAGACTGTTTATTCAAGCTAAGAATAGCTCTAATTAGATGTGTGTAAGACTTCTCAGTTAAAATTACAAACACTACTAAACAAAATTAAAGAAGATGAATAAAATGGAGGGGTGTGCCTTCACTTTATAATTTTACCTTGTTTTACTCTATAGCATTTTTTTTAAGTCTATCTTATCTTGCTTTCTGTCTAGTTTCTAGACTAAATGTCTAATTATCATACTTCTTGGATAGATGGAGAATGAAAAAGAAAATAATGAATATTCAAGAAAAGTTTTGATTTGTTCTGTTTTGACGGAATAAAATATCATTTAGGGTTTTGAGAGAAGTTAGTCATGAAACAGTATTTCAGTGTCAAACAGGGCTTAAATTATTCTATAATAAGCCTATACTGAAGCTAAAAACCTACATTTTCATTCTATCTACATTGATTAGTCAGTAGAATTAAATGGATTTAGTGTAACATAGTTCTATTTATAATTAAATTTTACCTTATTTTAATGTATTTAAATATGTATGTAAGTATCTGGATAAGAAAATCATCCTTCACAATTAATGCCTCTGACTCTTTCATATTCACAATAAAACCTAATGATAAAACATCTTCATCTTGTCTGACATTTAATATTGGTTATTTAAATTTTTCTGACATTAAGATAGGTAGTAAGGTGGCTTAATTTGTTAGTGAATTTGAATATATTTTCATAAGTTTATTCACCATTTTTATTTTATCTTAGTTTTTTTCTTAGGAATTTTCCAATGGATTGTTTATATTTTTTTTCTTATTAAGTTGTATGCTGCTCTTTCATGCTCTGGAAGCAATATGTAATTGACATCTGTTGTAAATATTTTTTTGATCACTTGTGTTTTAAATTTCTACCACAAAAGACACATAAACTTTTATTTTCACATTGTCAAATCCAGTAACATTATTTTTAATCTAAATATTTTACTCAGGATAACCTTCCTACTAAAATATTTGTAAAATATGGTTTTATATATTTTAAATCTTTATTTACAAATATTTTATATCTTTGAATATATAATATGTATTTTAAAATTATTTTTATTCATTTATTTTTTATTGAGGTTACTGTGTGATTCAGAAGATCACACACTTTTTTTCTATGTATGTTAACATACCAGATCCTCTCCCAAGACACCCACAAGGACCCACGGTCCTCCACTATAGTGCATTGGGGTGTCTCCTCACTTTGCTTTCCCTCCTTACCAGCCTCCTCTGGTAAGAGTCACTGTTAAAGTGAGAATTCTAGTGTTTGTCATTAGTTTGTTTCTGTCTGAATCTTTGTTTTTTGTCTTTGTATTCCTTCTAGAAGCAAAACAATCTGGTGTTTTTGCCTTTATACTTCTGACATTTTACTTGTATTAACCCCTCCAGTTTCATCCATGTTGCTGCAAATGGAGAAAGTTCATCATTTTACAACTGAATATCATTTCATTATGTATGTAACAAATCTTCCTAACCCAATTCTCAGTTCTTGGGCACATAGGAGTATCCATATCTTGGCTATTTTAAATAGCCCTGAGATGAACATAGAAGTGCATCTCTCTCTTTGAATAAGTGTTTTTGCACTTTACAGATAGAGTCCTTGGAGTGAAATTGCTGGGTAAAATGATAGATCTATTTTTAATAGTTTGAAAAGACTTCTTATTGTTCAACCAGGGCTGAACAAATCTATACTCCCACCAACAATGTATAGTGTTTCTTTTTTCTTCTTTCTCCACATCCTTGCCAAATCTTGTTTTTGTTTTTGTTTTTTTTGTTTTTGTTTTTTTTGGCTTTTGTTTTTTTGTTTTTTATGACATGGATCATCCTCACAGGTATGAGCTAACAACTCATTGTAGTTTTGATTTGCATTTCCCTGACAATAAGTGATGAAAAAAATTTCTGTGTCTTCATTGGTCATCTGTATGTTTTTGGACAAGTGTCTGTTTAGAGCTTCTGCCAATTTTTGATTAAGTTATTAGTTTCTTTGAGTTGCATGATTTTTTTGTGGATCTTGAATATTAATTGGTCCATCATTATATGTGTAAGGTGCAATTTTTTTTTTGCATTCTTGTAGGGCTTCATTTTATTATTTTAAAAGATTTATTTTTATTTATTTATGCACAGAAGAACTGGGGTGTAGGCAAGAGTTGTGAAGGGTGAGAGAATTCACCAGCGACAGAGTGGGGAGCAGGTCAGTCTGATCTACTGAAATACATTGCTTGAGGGGAGCAGTTAGGAGACAGGAAAGGTCTGCTGCACCATGTGGTTTAACTCCCTGGCCAGGGGTTGAACTCAGGCCTCAGAAATATTGCTAGCATGATAGCACTGAAACTTAACCCCTTTGTCACCAGGGAGGCCATCATTTTGTTTTAATGATAGCTTTTCTCACTGCTCAGTTTTCAGTTTGCTGTGTTTATATTCTCTTTTGTTTTGCTTACACTAGAGATCAAGCCAAAAGGTAATACTGACACCAACACTATGGAGTGTTTGCCAATGTTTTTCCCTATTTATATTATGGTTTCAAGTTTTATTTCCAAGTCACTTTGAATTAAATCTTACACATGGTATGAGATGGTCTAGTTTCATTCTTTTGCATGTGACTGTTCAGTTTTCCCAATTCCATTTATAGAACAGAATGTCCTTTTTCCTATACATACTGTTGACTTCTTTGTCACAGATTAACAGTCCATATAAGTGTGGGCTTTGGGATCTCAATTCTATCCTGCAGGTCTACATCTTTTAAAATTAAAATTTCCTCTTTGGAGAAGTGTCTTTTTAGCTCCTCTGCCCATTTTTTGATGGGGTTGTTCACTTCTCCAACAAGGAAATGGAGATTGTCAACAGGCATATGAAAAGATCAACATCACTTGTAATAAGGGAAATGCAAATTAAAACCACCATAAAATACCATCTCACACCAGTGAGAATGGCACATATTAAAAAACCTAGCAACAACAAATGTTAGCGAGGATGTGGAAAAAAAAGGGACTCTTCTACACTGCTGGTGGGAATGCAAACTGGTACAACCACTATGGAAAGCTGTTTGGATGTTTCTTAAACTGCTAAAAAATGGAGCTTCCATATGATCTAGTAGTCCCAGTCCTAGGTATCTACCCAAAGGGCACAAAAACATTGTTGCTCTGTTTATCATAGGGAAGGTGTAGAATCAACCCAAATTCCCAAAAATAGATGACTGGATCAAGAAGATGTGGTACATACACACAATGGAATATTACACAGCAATCAAAAAGATAATTTTGTGCCATTTGCAGCAACATAGATGGACCTGGGAAGGATCATACTTAGTGAAATAAGTCAAAAAGAAAAAGAAAAATAGTGGATAGTTTCACTCATAGAAGGACTGTAAGGAATCAAAAAGCAAAGAAAGCAATTGTAATAAAGTAAAAATGAAAATCAACAAACAACTAGATACCAGAGACATTCTATGGGGTGGAGAGAGGAATAAGATCAAAACTGGGGCAGGAAAAGCTCATGGGACTATGGTGATGGCACATGGGTGTATTGGATGTGGGAAGTCCATGGTTATTAAAACTGAGATGGAAAATGTACAAAATGATGAATAATGAAATATACATACACATATATATCATAATGCTTTGATTACTATATCTTTGTAGCTTGATGTCTGTGGCCTATACTTAAATAAATTTACCATAATTTTTAAGTTTTTTAAAATTTTTTTGCTGTTTAGGTTTTGCTTTCCATTCTTTAGTGGCTTATCAGTAAATATTTGTTGGAGTAAACTGTTACTTTTGCATGCTTATTAATATTTTTATACTGAGTTATATAATCACTTAGTAGGATCTCTGTAGGTATAATTTTTTTTTAATTTATTTATTTTTTAATTTTTTAGAATTATTACAAAAGTTTATTTTTACATAATTTTGCACATTTTTTTCCCATCTCAATTGTAATCCCCGCAGGTTTCCCATCACCAAAT
>NW_004567106.1:1503686-1510255 GCF_000260355.1 Condylura cristata | reverse complement strand
TCCAGCTTTACCTCCAGGGTTTAGCGTGGGGCAAAGCGGCTCCTGCAGCCCGCAGAACTTCCAGGGGCCCGGGTTTTCCCGGGAGTTCTGTAGGTATAATTTTTATGTCATTATTGATTACTCAGGAAAATCCTCATTTTCTATATTCTTTGTTGTGTAATTTTTTTCTCTTTTCATTACTTAACATTTTTTTAAATGTTCTACAATTTAACTATAGTGTGTCTAAATGACATTGAACTTGTTTGAAGACTGAGTTTCTACACTTTTAAAAAAGTTCTCTTATAGTTTTTCTCTTGTTTCACCTATTATTTCTTTTTGAAATGTGTATTTGTTATATTCTGGTCCTTCCTTATATTCTCCATGTAATTCAATTTTTTATATTTCCAAGGTTACTCTCCTCTGACACATATTATACTTATGTGTAATAGATGCATTATACTACTCTACTTTCACTAGTTCTATTATGAGCTGTATCTTTATTATTATAAGCTGTATCTTTTATTAACTTCACTAGTACTGTTATAAGCTGTACCTTTACTAACTCCTCTATTACTTGAATGGTTTATTTTGCAATATTAGAGTTTATAAAGTATAGACCTGGTTAATATTTTCCCCGTAGATATTATTTTTCTTTTCCATGCACTCAAGTCATAGAACATATAAATATATGAAATATTTGCATTTATTTTTCCAAAATGCAATATAATGTTTTAAACAAAATAATATACTGAGACATTCTAAAAATCACAAATTTTATTCTAAACACACTAGGTACAATTTCAGAGTCAGTTGATAATTTTACAAAAGGTACAAAATGCCAACAAATGACATCTGCAGTGTATCATTGTGGGTAAGACAACCATTTATTGAATCTTTTTATCAACATTTTTTGATAAAATCTAAAAAAACAATGTATTAACCACTTCAAATATTACATAGTTGCTGAAATATATATATCATTGTTTGATTGGTTATATTTTAGTAAAACCTAGATGTATGTATCCCACATATTCCAAAATTTGCACAAAAATTCCAAATATATTGAGAAATAAGTCATAAGTCAGGAAGTAGCAAACTTCTTTGTTTCCCAAAGAAGCTGTGTATTTGTATTTCTTTAAAAATAATTACTTTGTCTATTGTCTTAATAGTATTCTATAGTTGTATGTTATCAGTAAAGAATTATACTATAGTATAATTAGTACAATATAGCATAATATAGTATAGTATAGTATAATATTTGTTTGTATTATATTTTGTACAACAGGAGAGGAAGGAGAGAGTTTAACCACGATCAAGGTTGGTCGGCTGGATCAATTCCATTTCCATGGAATTCAAATGGTAACACTTAACATTTAATGAGAATTTAATGTCTTTCAATAAATTAGCACATACTTTCTCATATACTTATGCTAGTGGTACTATGAATTAATTTTTTAAAGATTTATTTATTGATGCGTACAGAACTGGGGTGCAGGCCAGAGGTGCAGGGGCAGTGAGAGGATTCAACAGAGTCAGAGTGGGGAGCAGGACAGGCAGATCATCAAAGTACACTGCTGAGGGGAGCAGCGGGCGGGTCAGGAGAGATCTACCTCGCCATGTGGTCACCTCCCTGGCAGGTGGGGATTGAACTCATGCGGAAGTGGCTTTAGCTTCTTAATGCTATGCTTTAACCTGCTGCGCCACTAGGGAGGGTCAGTATTGTGAATTATTTTAAAGATGGAATTTTAAAATGAAAATTTAAAATTATTACATAATTTGTCAGATCGTAGTAAAATAATTACATAGATAATAATTATAATTGTGATATGTTTTATACAGTAATATATACATATACAATGTATTTTGGGTTTATCATAATATCCACTAAGTTCTTTATTTTAAATTACTACATTAATATTATCAATATTCATGAAAAATATTGCCCTTCCTCATGTAGGCAGTGCAATTTTTTTTTTCTGGGCTAGTTAAAGATTATTTTATAACTAATTTGCTAAAAACTCAGAGAAAAATAACACATCTTATACATGCCACAGTACTTTATTGCAAGAAAGGGCAGGAACTGCTCTGAGTATTGTTGTCACAGGATTTCATTCAGGCTTAGAATGAGTATTTAAGTCTATAATCATCTTGGGGACAACTTATGGCATTTTGTTTCTTATACATCTTAAGTTTTTCCTCTATTTTTCTTGTGTCTCGGGGAATTGTGACAGGAAAACCTTACTTTGGGAAGCAAGTATAAAAACTTCATAATCCCTTTTTCCCTGTCCTGTTGCTTTTCTATGACACCACAAGAAACCACAATAATCTACCACATCCTTGCTGGAGTCTGCCTGCCAATCCTCCTCCTTCCCTGAACTCTTGGGCCACCATGTCACTATTGCAGATATGTTGAAGAGATTGGAAGCTGCTGTGAAGCAATGGAGTCCCAACCACACACATAGAGTTTGAGAACCCTTAGAAATTAAAGCTTTAGTGCTTGGTCTTCTTTCACTCTAGTAACCCTTTTGAATGAAAAGTCAAAGATGTTCACATAACCCAGGCTATCTATCACACATTTGCCAGATTTTCTGTTCCACCTAGACTTCTCTCCATTTTATCCTGCCTTCCAGCTCTGTTGAACAAAGATGTGAGGCAGAAAAGAACTAATTGTTTTCTATTTCCCCTGATCAGATAAAATAGAGCAGAAAAGCTCTTCAAGGGACATGTCATTATTCACCATCTTTCCTCACCTGCTTATAGCTGCAGCTCCTTTTTTTAAAGATTTATTTTGTTTATTTATTCATATAAGGTATAGCGTAAAGGCAGTGGGTGAGAGAACTCAAGAGAGACAGAGAGGGGAGCAGAAAGCCAGAATGACTAAAATAAACTGCTGAGGGGATCAGCAAGTAAGACAGGAGAGTTCTGTTGCACCATATGCTTTAGCTCCTTAGCAGGGGTTGGTACTGCAGTGATTGCCAATAGCTTCATAGTGCTGAGACTTAACTCCTTGTGCCACCATGGAGGCCTACAACAATTCCTTAATTTGTGTTACTAATTGGAGTATTTCCTCCACACAACTGGCAGAGTTATCTATCTGATAAATATGTGAGAATAAGTAAATATTGTTCTTTATACAGCTCTGAGTCACTCAGTCATGTTTCTAACTCTGCAGAAGCATCAATCAATCATGTTAGTTAGCCATTGCTTCTTTGTATTCTCTACCATTCAGGGCATATTGGTATTATAGCCAAAATAAGTCCTGTTCAAAAATACTGTATAAAAGGGAAAATAAGAAGTATCATAATGATACAGAGGGATGAGAGATTACTGAAAACTATGTAGATAGGTAATATTATGAAAAAAAAACTGGCTGAGTTGGAAAACTCATAACAGGCTAAAATTTGTTTTAGATGAATAGGTCATGAAGAAGATGAAAGACTTTTGGGAAAATGAATACAGAATTACAGAATGAAAATCAAGATAGGAAGAAGTATAGAAAAGAATGATCACTGCAAAAACAAACAAATAAATAAGCAAACAACCTGTAAACAACCTGTCTTGGGATAAATTAGAGTAACTTCAAGCAATAAAGAAAAGAAAGATGATGATGCATTTAATTTTCCTATTTATGATATATAATATACAAAAGTGGTAATTCCTTATAAAAATAAAAAAGGAAAGCTGCATTAACTAAATATAAACAAACATATATAATAGAAGAAAACTGAGCTAAATAAAACTAGCTAGCTAGCTAGATACTTACATTTGACAAATCTTCACAAATATTCTTTGGTTACTAAGAAAATATTTTTTTCATCTAGGAGCAATAATTAGAATGATGTTATATTTATTTGTAACTCTGAACATCAGAATATATGGAAACAATGATTACTGTGTATTAGGAAAAAAAACTACTGTAAAATAAAATGAGTCACAGCTTTAGGGACTGTAAAATGCACATAGAAAGAAGAAACAGGAAAAATGGTGCTAGTGGTGTAGCTGGGGACTGAAGGCAAGGGTTGTTGCAGGTGAAGGGACAGAGGCATGGAGGGGAGAAAGAGAGAGATTGTTGGTCTGGTTTTCAAGATTTAAGGTTTGACTTCTTTCAGCATTTTGGGGGTCAGTGGATTTCAGCCTCCAACCATGATGATGTTGCAGAAGGCCACTTCAGACTTCTGAAGGTGGAGGTCTTCAGTAGCCTACCTGGGAAAGGAAAAGGCTTCACAAGCAGTTGAGAGACTGAAATAGTTACTGGTTTTGCTGTGGTTACAGCCTGGCTTAGCTGTTTAAATGAGACCGTTTGTTGGGTCATTTGGTAGCTATGGCTGCTCTCTGAGTGTCCTGAGTCTTGTTCATCTGGTGCTGTGCTGGAGTGTCCTGCAGCTCTGGAGTGTGTTCTGTTGTATCTTCTGTTGCGTTCATGAGTTGGAACCTAGCTTGGAGCCTGGTTGCTATGTGCCCCAGGTCAGGAGTGGCAAAAAGGTGCCATCTTAGACGTGTGGCCTATTGTTTGGGAGAGGAACTACCCATCCTCAGTGGTTGGAAGTGCCATCATAATGGTCTTTGTGCAGGACAGTACTGGGTTCAACTTTGAATATAGTAAACAGCCATTATTGGCCTCAGTAATTCTTGTTCTTTCCATTTGTTAAGTAAAACCCTTTTTTGTTATTTCTTAAACTTGAGAAGTCTTGCAATTGTGTGCATGGTTGAAGAACCCTGACAATATTTGGTAAAGTATTTGGTCAATGAGGCCTTGACCAGTTTAGGGTCCCTTGCCACTTGGTATTGTAGGAACAACTTTAATATAATGAGAAACAAATTAATAAATTATTCAAAATGTACATATCAGATGTGAATAATATGAGATGTAACCATGTTAAAATGTGTTTAAATATTCATTTTAAATACATTTACAAATTAGATTCCAATCGATTTTTTGGTAAGTGAATAACATACGATGGAAACAATACCAGAAACAATAATATTTTTGTTTTAAAAGTACCAACTTATTTCAAAGAAACAACAAAGCTGACAAATAAGGAAGTAAAGTTGCAATAAATGTAACTATTTTTAAGGAAGAAGTAAATATATGCATTAGTTTTCTACTTGGTAAACTGTATAAGTACTATATGTTCTTGAAACAATAATTATCACTATCATTAAACATGAGTTTACAGGGCCCTCCCTGGTGGTGCAGCCGGTTAAAGCACAGCACTAAGAAGCTTAAGCCACTTCTGCATGAGTTCAATTCCCGCCTGCCCCGGAGGAGATCCACATGGCATGGCAGACCTCTCCTGACCCGCCCTCTGCTCCCCTCAGCAGTGTACCTTGTCGATTTGCCTGTTCTGCACCCCGCTCTGTCTCTGGTGAATCCTCTCACCCTCCGCATCTCCGGCCTGTACCCCAATTCTGTATGAATAAATAAATAAATCTTTTTTTAAAAAAATGAGCTTTACATAGCAATATACAAAGTAATATATTCAACAATTGCCAAAATAGAAGACTAGAGTGCTTAAAATAAAATAAAATTCAAACACAAGCATTCTAATTATTTAGTTTTTACTTCTGTAAATAATTCTTTTTATCATTATGACTTTTGTCTCCACCAAATCACCCATGCCTCCATTCACCGTCCCCTTCACCCTTTCCTCATTATCTTCTTTTTCTCTGAGTTCAGATATTTATTTCTTCAATTATTTGAGTGTAATTGTTTTCTTACTATTTATATGCCATAAGTGAGTGAAACCATAACTTTCACTTTTTGTCTGATGTCACCTCAACATCCATCCATTTTGTGTCAAATGCTACTTCATCTTCCATCATGGCTGTATAATATTCCATTGAAATTATGCTTCATAGTTTCTCTATCCACTCCTATGTTGAAGGATACTTGGTTTGGTTTCATGATTTGGCAACTGTAAACACTGATGTTATGAATATAGGTATAGATCTTTTCATGTTAAATGTTTCATGCTATTTGGATACATACCTAGTAGCAATATTGCTGGGTCAAGAGAATTTCCACTTTTACTTTCTTGAGTAATCTCTATACTATTTTCCAGTGGGGCTGTGAGATCCATTTTTTAAAAAAGATCTAATTATTTATGCATACAGAACTGGGGTACAGGCCAGACGTGCAGGGACTGTGAGAGGACTCACCAGAGACAGAGTGGGATGCAGAACAGGCAGATAGACAAAGTACACTGCTGAGGGGAGCAGCGGATGGGTCAGGAGAGGTCTGTGACACCATGTGGACACCTCCATGGCCAGGGATTGAACTTGTGAAGTAGATGCTTTTAGCGTCATAGTACTGTGCTTTAACCTGTTGTGCCACCAGGGAGGGCCTGTGAGCTCCTTTTTAACTGCAACCTCTCCAAGATATGTTAATTATGTATTTCTTTCTTTATTTTTTATGGGCCATTCTCACAGAGTTGAGGTGGTGGCTCAGTGTTTTGTTGTTGTTGTTGTTGTTTTTTCTTTAAAGATTCATTTATCTATTCGTGCAGAACTGGGGTACAGGCCAGAGATGCGGAGGGTGAGAGGATTCACCAGAGACAGAGCAGGGTGCAGAACAGGCAGATCTATGAAGT
>NW_004567106.1:1497931-1503531 GCF_000260355.1 Condylura cristata | reverse complement strand
TTCCTTGCTGTTGGATTTTCTAAGTACTTTGCAAATTCTGTAATTAACCCTTTATCAAATGTACAGTATGCAAATATTTCCCCCATTGTGTTGCGTGCCTATTTTTTTTTTTTTTTTGATGGTTTCTTTTGTCTCACAGACACTTTTAGGTAGGTTTGATATAGTCATACTTGTTTATTGTTGTTCTTATTTACCTTGCTTATGAGGTTATATTCCCAGATACATCTTTGTGATAGATGTCCCACAGTCTGTCCTCTATTTTCTTTCAAGTACTTTATGATTTCAGTTCTTAGGCCCAAATCTTTAATCCACTTAGAGTAAATTTCTGTTTATGGTTAAATATGGGCCTTGCTTTATTTTTTGCAGGTGGCAATTCATGTTTTCCAGCACCACTTGTTAAAATGGCTTTCTTTTCTTTACTGTGTGGACTTTTATTTACTTATTCTTTTAAGGTTTATTTATTTATTTATGCATACAGAACCAGGATACAGGCCAAAGGTATAGGGGTGAGAAGATTCACCAGAGACAGAGTGGGGAGCAGAACAGGCTGACTGACGAAGTGCACTGCTGAGGGGAGCAGCGAGGTCTGCTGTACCATGTGTGTCACCTCCCTGGCTGGGGATAGTCATGCTGAAGTGGCTGCAGCTATCTTTGTAGTGCTGTACTTTAACCGGTTGTGCCACCAGGCAGGGCCCTCCTGTGGGGTCTTAATGGCTTTGTTTAAAACAAGCTGTCCATATTTTTATGAATTTATCTCAGCTTTCAATTTTGTTCCACTTGTCCAAATTTCTGTGTTTGCTCCAGTACAAATTGTTTACTATTGTTTCTGTGGAATATTGTTTTAAATCAGGAAATGTAACATCTTCTTCTTACTACTTTTCTCTCAAGATTTATTCAGTACCTTTTCGTGGTTCTATATAAAATTTTGATTATTTTATTTCCTTAAAAAAATCATTGGTGGGCCCTCCCTGGTGGCGCAGCGGGTTAAAGCACTGCACTGAGAATCTAAAGCCACTTCCGCATGAGTTCGATTCCTGCCTGCCCCGGAGGTGACCACATGGCGTGGCAGACCTCTCCTGACCCGCCTGCTGCTCCCCTCAGCAGTGTGTTTCCTCGATCTGCCTGTTCTGCTCCCTGTTCTGTCTCTGGCGAATCCTCTCACCCTCCGCATCTCTGGCCTGTACTCCAGTTCTGTATAAATAAATAAATAAATCTTTAAAAAAAAAAATCATTGGTGGGCCCTCTCTGGTGGCACAGTGGGTAAGAATACAGCACTGCAAGCTAGCTGCAGCCACTTTCAGTGTGAGTTCCATCCCAGGCCCGGGAGATGATCCATATGGCCTGGCAGACTGTTCCTGTCTGGCATGCTACTCTGTTTAGCAGTGTACTTCATTGATTTACCTGTTTGGCTCCCCATTCTGTCTCTGGTGAATCTGTTACAGGGTAGCCCAGAGTGAACTTGGGCTGCCTGTCTGTGGGTCCTCACCCGCCTGCTTAAAATTTAGTTTTCTGCAGACACACACAAAAGGGAAATGAGTTTATTTACAAAAGGGGAAAGGAAAAGGAAGGACTAGGGAAAGAGAGAGGGATACAAAGTAATTGGAATTTTTTACCAGCTTGGCTAACTTGGAACGTTAGTCACAAACTAACTGCTAGCCCTCAGTCACACGGTCTGAGAGCCGGCCCGTTGCTCCAGAGAGAGAGAGTGGTTACCTCTCTAGAACAACAGTTGGAAAAACTGCTATTTATCCCCCAAAGTCCCAGAATGCCTGCTTAGCTCTGCCCTTGGGTTCTCACAGTTCTCTCCCTGGTACTGCTGGGAGCTGTAGTTTTCTAGTCACTGGAGTAGGGGGTGGAATCCAGAAAGCTGGAGTAGAGTGGAGTCCACAAAACTCTGCAGAATTTCTTTAGGTCATCCTTCCCCTTAACAAATCCTCTTACCATGTATGCACCTTTGGCCTGTACCTCAGTTCTGTATGCATAAATAAATAAATCTTTAAAAAAATACTTGGTGTTTTGATTGGTATCGTATTGAAGCTATAAATTGCTTTGGGTTATGGCCATTTTATTCTTCCACCCATGAGCATGGGATATCTTTCCATTTCTGTGTCTACTTGTCTCCTTTCTAATCGAGTTTTATAGTTTTCATTATACAATTCCTTCACTTATTTTGCTAGGTTCATTCAGGTTTTTCTTTGGTTTTGGTGTGATTTGAAATGGAACTGTATTCCTCATTCCCTTTCCTCTGAGACTTGTTGGCATATAGAAATGCCACTGATTTTTGTGTATTGCTTTTGTATCCTACCACCTTACTGTATTCATTTATTTGGTTTTTTGGAATTGTTTGGTTTCTATAGTAGCATATCACCTGAAAACAGTGACAGTTTCACATTACCTCTTCAAACTTGGGTTATTTTTATGTCTTTTTCTTGCATGATTGCTTCAGCTAGGACTTCAACAACTATACTGAATTTTGACCTTTGTGGATATGCTTTCAGCTTTCATCAGTGAGTATGATATTGGGTATAGATTGGCCATATATGCTTTCACAATACTTAAATGCATTCCCTTTATTCTCCTGTTTTTATAACAAGTGGATGCTGAATCTTGCCATACTCTTTGTTTGGTGTCTATTGAAATGATTTTGTGATTTTTGTTTTCTTTCTTTCTTTGTTTTTTTTTTTTTATTTACATATGTTGAGCCAATCTTGCTTTCCTGGGATGGAGTCTATTTGATCATGATGGATGATTCTCTTGATATGTTGCTGTGATTAGTTTGGTAGGATTTTGTTAAGAATTTTTATATCAGAGATATTCATCTATAATTTTCTTATTTGATATTGTCATTTTTGGTTTTGGGATAAGGGTAATATTGGCCTCATAGAATGTACTGGGGAGATTTTCTGCCATTTCAATTTTTTGTTTTTGAAGGACATGGGTAAGACGGGTATTAGATCTTCATATATTTTATCTTCACTGGCGAAACCAGCTGTGCTGGTCTTGTTCACGAGGAAGATTTCTATTATTCTTCCAATTTCAGCACTTGTGATTGGATTGCTTATGTTGTCTATTTCATCCTGGTTCAATCTTGGGAGGTTACATGAGTCTAAGCATTTGTTCATTTCTTCAAAATCGGCAATGTTACTTAAGAAGAGACTTTTGTAATGGGTTCTTGTGACTCTATGCTTTTATAATTTCATCTCTGATTCTACTAACTTCATTTCATTACTCTTTTGGAATGTCTTTTTGTTTTCAATCTAATTTATTTTTACCCTAATTTTTATTATTTCCAGTCTTCTAATGATTTATGAAATTGGGATCTCATTTTCTTTCTTTCTTTCTTTCTTTCTTTCTTTCTTTCTTTCTTTTTTTAAGATTTATTTATTTGTACATACAGAACTGGGGTACAGACCAGAGGCTCAGGGGTGGCGAGAGGATTCACCAGAGACAGAGTGGGGAACAGAACAGGCAGATCGACGAAGTACACTGCTGAGGGGAGCAGCAGGCGGGTCAGGAGAGGTCTGCCACGCCATGTGGTCACCTCTGGGGCAGGCGGGAATCGAACTCATGCGGAAGTGGCTTTAGCTTCTCAGTGCTGTGCTTTAACCTACTGCACCACAGGGAGGGCCAGAGATCTCATTTTCTTATGTGGGTCTGGATTATTATGAACTTCCTGTGTAGTTTTGCTTTCAGAGCATTCCATAGAGACAGGTAGCTTTTATCTCCATTTTCATTAGTCTCTAAATATATTTTTTGAATATTTTCTTTGAACTCTATGCTGACCCAAGTGTTGTTCAAAATATTCTGTTTAGTTTCCATATATTTTGGTTTGTTTCAGAATTCCTTTATTAGTTAATTTCTAGCTTTATAAAATTGTGGTCTATGAAGGTGCTTGGTATAATTTCTATTTTTGCATACTTTCTGAGACTTGTTTTATGTTGTATAATATGGCATTTTATGTGCACTGGAGAGGAAAGTGTATTCATGCTTTTAGGATAGAAAACTCTATAAATGTCCAGTAAAACCACCTAAATTAATACTTAAGAACTTTATTTCTTTGTTAATTTTGTGTGGCTGATCATTTCTTTGTGTTTGTAGTGTATTTAAATCTCTAACAACAATTGTGTTTTTGTTGATATACTGTTTTAGGTCTGTTAATAGTTGCTTTATATAACAGCTCAGTGAGTTATTGACTATTGTTATAGAGTGTCTGATTTTGCCTCTGATTATTTTAGTTGAAAGTCTAGCTCATTGGATATAAAAACAGCAACTCCTGATTTATCCTCTGATTTATTAGCATGTATAACCTTATTCCAGCCTGTTATTTTTAGTTTGTTTTAATATTTCAACTTTAAATTGGTCTTTTGTAAACAAAGAGAATCATTGATTGTTGAAATTTTTTCACCCACATTGTTAGTATGTTTTTTTTTTTTTTAATAAGTGAATTCACAACTTTCACATTTAAGGTGATTAGTGATATGAGCTGTTTATTGGTCATTTTTTTTTTCACTTTCCTCTTCAATTTTTGGAACGGAGCACTTTTCTGTTCACTTTTTCTGTTTCAATTATCAGTTGTTTATTTCCCCCTTTGTTTCTCTCTACCCTTTCTGGATGGCTTTCCCTAGTGCACCTATCAATTCTTTGCTTCTTCATTAATGAGTATTTATTCTATATTTCTGGTTAATGGTTAAGAGGCAGTTTCACTTATATTCCATTTTAAGCCCTTTATTAACTGGTGTCTCCCCTCTAACATTTAATTATACTGGTTTTACCCATTTCTTCCTTCCCCTTAGTATTGGTAATGTTAACTCATTGTATTCTTGCTCTTGATATTGGTGTTATTTTACTTTTGTCATTTGCTAAGGAGTTTGTACTTCAATTTTTCTTTTTCTTTTTTTTGGTGGAAAAACTCTTTTAGTATTACTTGAAGAGCAGGTCTAGCAAATTCCATTAACTTCTGTTTGTCTTAGAAAATCCTTATTAACCCTTCTTACTTAACTGATAATTTTGCAGGATAAAGAATTCTTGGCTGACAGTTCCTGTCTTTTAGGATAATGACTATTCTACTCTCTTCTGGTTTGGAGGGTGTCTGGACTGAAATACAGAGAAATCCTAATTTGGAGTCCTGATAAGTTATAATTTTCTTCTTGTTTCCTGCAATTATTTTTCTTTATGTTGATTTTTGATAGTTTAACAATGATGTGTCTGGGTGTAGCTCTTTATGCATTTGAGAATTTAGGTATCCTCTCTGATTGCTGGACTTCCATAGTTAATTCATTCTGTAGGGTTGGGAAACTCTCATTTAAAGTATATATATATATATATGAGTGTGTTTTTCCATTCTATTTCTTTTTCTTCATTTTCTGGGAGTCCAATCATTGATAAGTTTTCTTTTTTATGTGAATCTGATATTTCTCATAATTTCATCATTTTATTTTGTCATGATGCTCTTTCTTTTAAATGTGTAAATGTGAGTCTTCTGTAGCTGAAATTGTTTCTTTTGACATTCTGATTCTATTTAAAACATTTTTAAAAATTTTCTGCATTTTTCAGAATATATTTTTTGTGATATATTTTTTTTTCATGAACATATTTTTTTT
>NW_004567106.1:1493160-1494266 GCF_000260355.1 Condylura cristata | reverse complement strand
CATCTTCCGGAAGTCTCCTGTGATATTTTTATGTAATCAAATTCTTTAGTGAAGAAATTCTCTTTGTTCCTGGATCTTCTCTCTTATGTTTGCATGTCTGCCTTTGTCTGGCCTTCCAGTATGTCATTTAACATCTTTTATTGTCACTTTGAAATAATTGTGATATAATTTCTCTAAATCTGTCTCCTTCAGACTTGTCTTGCAACTTATGTCATTCACATAATGTTCTGCTACCTTGTGTGAAGTTGTTCTTAATTTCCTCGACATGTATATTGCCTTACTGATTGCTATTTATGTGTATGTGTGTGTGTGACTGGAACACTGGGGATTTGTCTGTTTTTGTCCTCCAAGTTTACTTGGTATGATTTGGAGGTTTGAGGAGTTTTAGGGCTTTAATATTCAATATGTGTTTGAGGCATGACTTTAGTCACCTCTACTACTTGCTTTATTCCACAGTAAACTGTATTGTGTACTAGTTATCTTCATTTCCCCATTGTTCCTCTCTTCTGAGTACTGTGAGCTATGATGTCTGGGTTTCCCAGTGGGAAGGGCAACATCTACAAGCCTAGATCTCCAGGTTTATACTCTGGGAATAATTTGCACTTGGCTAAGAGCTAGCAGTGTGTGCGAAGTAGGTGCACATGTGCTCACCTAACACTATGGCTGCCCAGAATGGCAGTCATGTCTTAGTCCTTGCTTTAGCTACAACTTTTGCTGGGCTGGGAATTATACAAGCTGTTAGTTTACCTACCCAAAAGACTCATGAGTTCATTTTAAAGTCATTTGTTTAAAATGACTTTAAATTGTGTAGGGATTTTTATGGATCCAGACTGACTCCTTCTGGCTTTTCCTTGATATTTTGTGGGATCATAGGTCAAGAGTTTCATTTTTTTGCATGTAGCTTCCCAGTTTTCACAGCACCATTTGCTGAACAAATTTTCTTTGTTCTATTGTATCTTCTTTGCTCCTTTGTCAAAAATTAGGTGTCCATAAACTTGTGGGTTTATATCTGGGTTTTCTATTCAAATCCACTGGTCTGTATGTCTATTCTTATTCCAGTACCATGCAGTTTTGATTATTATGGCTTTGTAGTACAGCTTGAAGTT
>NW_004567106.1:1486216-1492670 GCF_000260355.1 Condylura cristata | reverse complement strand
TTTTACTTCTTCTTTCCCTATTTGGATTCCTTGTATGCCTTTTTCCTGTCTTATTCTCTGGCTAGAAGAGCAGTGGCGATAGTGGACAACTTTGTCTTTTTCTTGATCTCAAAGGAAAGGCTTTCAGCTTTTCTCCATTGAGGATAATATTGGCTGTGGGTTTATCATATATGGCTTTTATCATGTTGCACAACTCAACTATTTTAAGCGATTCTTGGATGAACATGCACATATCCCTTACAGTAAATGTTTTTTTTTTTTTTTTCATTTTTTGGGTAGATATTTGAGGGGGACAATTGCTGGATAATATGGCAGATAAATCCTTAATATTTTCAGAACACTTCTGGTTTTTCCATAAGTTCTGGGCCAGTTTTTGAATGGCACACTTCCAAAAAGATGAGAAACAACAAATTTTGGCAAAGATGTAGACAATGTAAAAGCACAGATTTTGGAAAAGTTTATAATTATTGGGAAGTTTTCATGTTTGATGCAGTGGGTACAAGCTTTACAAAAATTTATTTTTTGTTTCAAATTTTCAGTTTAATCATTAGCAATAAGCACTATCAGTTGTTTGGTTCTTGAAGAACAGGGTAAACCTCACTCATCTTCACACAAAAGTGGTATTTCCTAGAAAAAGTGTTTTGTTCAGATTAGCTGGAACAATTTTACTACTGAGAGAGAATCTTACTTCGTGGGGAAGCATAAATTTTGCACATGCTTCATGCTTCCTATGTCATCACAGAGAATATTAAAAAGGCTTACTTTTCAAGATTGGGATTAATAAGATTTATCTGGAATTGATTAGATATATGCACCATCAAAGACATTCTTGTGTGAAATAGAAAATTTATTTCTTATTTTGAGAGGGTGTAAAGGTGAAGTGACTGGGTCCTGTCATTATATGGACACAGTTTCGCCACTATAGCTTGTGCATGTTCAAAGTAAGCATTAACAAGGTGAGAAGAACCAAGTAGCAGCTGACTGTGGAAGTAGTTCTGACCTCCCAGATTCCTATACGATTCTGGAAAATCCCAGGAGCCCATGTACCATACTGAGAACCACTGATCTGGAATATAGTCTTTTTCCTTTTTCCTTCCCATATTTTCTGAAAACACAACTATTCAAGTAAAACACAAACATACACTTTATAAACTATTTTAAATATAAGATCTAGTTATTTTACTCCGAAAGTTTTTAATGTAGTCAGCATCATGTATCCTTCAGAATACATGGCTCATAGCACTACCTTTTATAAAGCTGTGGAAATTCTCTTATTTCTAATGCACTGAGGATAGCAAGACTTCTTTGTAGGTCTTGGAAGACTCATTTTGGAGCTCATAAGAACCTGTTACATAGATCTTTTGCTTTATTCCTTTGGAATCCCTGCTATGGCCATAAGTTATATTACTTCTGAGAGAACAGCTCCTTTCTACCAACTATGTGCCAACTCTGGGGTATTTCTGGTATGTCAAGTAGGACTGGGTCTTCAAGTGTCCTCAGTGCTAAGAAATATTTTGTAGAGACTTGAGATTTTATGTTTAAGAATCTATCTTCTTCACTGTTCTGTCAGCCTATGGAGACAGTGATGTCTGACTGTTATATGCCTGCTGTCAGAATGTCAATATGCCTGATGCAGAGGGAAACCCCATTTCTTCTACCTACCAGGATAAGTACATTTACAAGGGGGCTGTGCTGGAGTGGGATGTTATATACATCACTCAGATTTTATTATTTCTGGAATATTTATCATTTTAAATAATTAATATATACTAATTATGAATCCATTAAGATATATGCATTGCACATGCATAATAGTCACATAGAAATGACAATACAAGACATTTTAAAACTTGATTTTCACACAATAAAATATCTATGATACCTTTTCATACCAGTAACATAGATTCTACTTATTAATGAGACATCTGATATTCCTTTAATTTTATTCCATTGTTGTCTAATGATACATTTATAATCTCTCTCTCTCTCTCATTCTTTCTAACATTTCCCAACTTCATATGTGGCATCTGTTGTTTAATTCAGAGGTATTAAAAATATTGCACCAAATTTCTCCTCCACAGCAATACTTTGTTTTAAGTAACTTGTTTTAATGTAATTTGAATTATGGGCTGTGTGTAATTCTTATATATTTGATAATATACAACTAGTCATCCCTACTTTTCCTTTCTGTGGAAAAGAAATATTTTTCTTTGTTTATTGCATTTTATCTACCAAACCACCCATGGCCATACCTCATCTGTCTCCATGCCAGAAATAGTCTATTTCTGATTAACTATTACAAACAAATCATCACTAATTATTTTTTAAAGGATTTATTTATTTATGCATACAGACGTGGGGTACAGGCCAGAGGTGCAGGGGTCATAAGAGGATTCACCAGAGACAGAGTGGGGAGCAGAACAGGCCGACTGAGAAATACACTGCTGAGGGGAGCAGTGGGCAAGTCAGGAGAAGTCTGTCATGCCATGTGGGTCACCTCCTGGATGGGATCCAACTCATGCTGAAGTGGCTTTAGCTTCTTAGTGCTATACTTTAACCTGCTGCATCCCCAGGAGGGCCCCATTAGTTATGTTTTATATGTGCAGCTTTGCATTAATTGACTGTTTCCACACAGTGAATTCCTGGAATAGAGACTTTCAGGTCAAGGCATATGTACTCCAAAATAGTGCCCAATTGTGCACTTCCCCTGAGAGTACATGATGGCGCTGGAGTCTCTAAACTATGCTACCAATCACAAATCTACAAATTAGTAAATGAAAATGACCTTTTATTGTACCATGTTTTACTTCTTTAGTTTCCAGTAGATTGATTATCCTTTAATGTGTTTGTCATTTATAAGCCAGTGTTTCTGGTGGGTTCTTTTCATGGATCTATGGGCCTTCTATCATATTTTGTAAGATTATTTCTTACAAGTAATATTTCACTATTGTATCTTAAAATATTTTCACCAGTGTAATAGTCTGTTTACTTAATTTGTATGTCCTCTCTGTTACAGAAATTAGAAGTTTCACAGAGTCACATCTTCACTGTTTCCCTTTATGGTTGTGGTTTTCATATTTGACTTCAAAAGACTTTAGCAGCCAAGAGTGAAAATGAAGAGTCTTCATTTTCTTCACAGACAAGACCACTGAGTATATACAGACCATTGGTGGCAGCATGACAAGATGCCAAGAAGCCCATCTTCCTTTCTCCATGTGCATTGGTTATGTGGTTATGGCATGCTTCCTGGTATGATAGGTGTGCATGCAACTAACTTTATCATGAACACTTGCCATCAGTTTCAAAGACAACACATATACCTATCACTATTGTTTCTCATTGCATGTAGTTTGAAATTAAGCAAAGCTGTATTTTAGTGGAAATTTGGGAGGGTGTAGTAACACAAGTGGAGGATTTTAACCATTTGAAAACATGTACATTTTTCTATACAAGATCAGGCAAATTAGTATGTATTAAATCAGGATAAATTTTAAATTTTTAAATAATATCTTAAGATTTTTAAGGAAAAGTCTTCATCTTTTTTTTTATTTCTATTTTTCTCCCTTGAGTTCTGAAAATCTTCATATAGACAATTGCTGGAAATAGTAATTTTCACCACCATCATCATAATTAAACATAATATGATAATAGTTAAGATTATGAATCACTGTTTTAATGAATGGTGATTATATTGCTCATTATTATGGCAGTTGCTATGATTATTATTTTGGGATTATGGACCATCCAGAAATGGCAAGTTCTTTCCTAAGATGATTATCGTAAATAAGAACGAAGTTGCCAAAAGTAATATAGCAACGGATTTCTATTTAAGGACCATATACAACTAGTTTGTAAGTGAAATTCTTTAAATGCATACATAGAATTTCTTGTATAGAAAGCAATATAATGAATGATAAATGACCCAGTAAGAACATGATGTTTCTCGGGAGGCAAAGGCCCTATTTACTAAAGCAAAAGGGCAAAATATTTTAATTTATCAAATGTCTACTTATGAACTATTTGTTGTGATAAATTGAGTAAGTTTTTATAGCTGATCATATTTAATTTAAAATGTCTTATGTTATACCTGTGGGGTACACAGTATGAGAGATGCCAAGTGGCGTCTAGTAAACAAGGCCCTTTGATTCAATACCTTTGCTCTTCCTTGTCCTACTGACAAATTATGCATTTCCTCCATAATAGGCTTTTAAATATTTGCATCTTTGAGAAGTAGTTAACAGTAACTTGTTTTCTTTGAAAACTCTGCTAATGGCTTTGAAATATGTATGTATTTCATCATTTTAGAAAAGAAGGTATAATTAGCCATATAATAATAGATGTATAAAAAGATACTTAGAAAGTAGACATACTTCATTGAAAATCCAGTTTAACTTTTCTATTTCATGCTCATAACATTGTAATGTTTATTATTACAGATAGAATCTTAATTCTTATTTATATTTACACAAAAAATGAAAAAAAAATAAACATCAGAAAGGGATGAAATGTGCTCCAGGATAATACGAGCCAAATTGAATAAGGAAGTTTCCCATGGAAGAACAACAATTGTTTCTATAAACATTGTTTTTTGTAGTTTACATGCTGTTATTGATAAACCCTTTAAATTATGTATGGCAAGTATTATATTACCCAATTTGTGGATGTGGAAAGTGAGACTCAGCCCCAGCTTATGATTAAATGAGAGAGAGAGAGGGGAAGAGATATTGTGTGGGATGCACTCATGTAAAGACCAATGATTTCCACATTTTCTACATGCAAACCTGGGACCTATGTAACCTGGTGGTGTAATCCACTCCAAACCTGAAGACCTGAGATTAAATCCCTGTTAAATCCAAATAACTGCGAAGATGAAGGTTTCAATTGAAGCAGAGAGAACAAATCTTCCCCTCTCAGTCTTTTTGTTTTATTCAAGCTCTCAACTAATTGGATGATGCCCACGCTAACAGGAGGGGTGATCTTTATCCAGTCTACTCACTCAAAGCTGATCTATTCCAGAAAACACTTTCTCAGACAGTCAGAAATAATGTTTTGCCAGCTATTCCTTAGCCCAGTCAAGATGACACATAAAATGAACCACCACAGTAAACCAATCCTACTCACGCTATTCTAGTTCATCAAGAGGAGGTGACACTTCATCCGTTTTCTTTAAATTCAAAGCAATGGAATGTCGCTGAGTGTAAGGGCTAACTCTTTTAACAACTCTCAAATAGGTGTTCACTAATTCTTCACAAAATGTGATCCATTATAATTTATTAAAAACATACAAATATATATCACACACACAGACTCATACACACAAACAAGGGTACTGAAGTCCTTGGTTATATTTCTGGGAGATTCTTTAGAGGATTTACCCATCAGCAGTAGAGCACAGGGCTAGGGGCATTTTATGGTTCTACCCCAAACTACCCCAGTGAAATTCCCACCCCTGTTTTATAGACTCAACTGTACTTCATGTTAAGATAAGCATCTGAAAAGAATGGAAACACCTGCCCTGGTCTGAGGTTCACATTCCCACTAACTGTAACCCTAGCTTTGACTATAAAGCTTTAAAGAATAGGTTCTCTCCTGACAGACATGCCTATTTGAAACTTCCTAAAACACAATGCTTTTACCTGGGAATTTTCTTTTTGTTAAAAAATTCCTATTTTTGCAATTTTGAACTTGGCAGAAACTAATTTTAGTGAAAGACATTAAAGAGAAAGCCAATTAGTGAAGATATTCAATTCACTCAGATATTTTTCTCTACATAATTACTGAGGAGAATGAACAAATGCTATACTTCCGAGGCAGGCAGAGGCCATTGCCAAGTCTCCAATTCTCTGTAAAAAGTGATGTTTAGATTGCTAAAAAGAGAAAAAAAGTAGCATTCTTTTGTAACTACTGAATATCATTCCTCAGTACAGTAATGTGGAAGGATTATTCATGAAAGTAAAAATGAAAGAATTTGCCACGGAGGCCTCAATATACCAGTAAGTTCAATTAATTATATGGAACATCCTATTCCTAAGCATTTCGATTAACTGATGAGCTATTGTGCAGTCATTAAATTTAGTGTGCTAAAACTAAATATGAAAATCATAATTACGTCGCATTTATTAAGTCCCCTGGAACCAAAGTGAAGAGGGCTGCATTATTACAAAGAATGGCCTTTCAAAATACATAAAACAAAGTTTTGTTGATAATATCTTTAATTCTTTTGTAACCAAATTTTTGAATATACAGGAATGTTCTGCATTTTTAAATCAGAAGAATGTGGGCCCTCCCTGGTGGCACAATGGGGTAAAGAGCAGCACTGCCAGCCGGCCACAGCCACTTCTTGGGAGTTGGATCCCTCGCCCCAGAGGTGACCCACATGGCACGGCAGACCTCTCCTGTTTCACCCACTGCTCCCCTCAGTAATGTACTTCATTTATCTGCCTGTTCTGCTCTC
>NW_004567106.1:1467986-1486092 GCF_000260355.1 Condylura cristata | reverse complement strand
AAAATTTAATAATAAATTTTATATGCATTTAAAAGAAAAAATAGCTCAAAATGTATCTTTATAAATGAGTCAGATATAGAATAATAATTTGTAATTCCATATATCAAGTTTAGCTAGTTAGTATTTGTAAATTCAGAAAACACTGCTACAAAACATATTTCAGTCAAATTATATATATATTTATTACACAAAACATATGTCAGTCATTTTTTTAAAGATTTATTTATTTAATCATACAGAACTGGGGTACAAACCAGAGATGAAGGGGTGGCAAGAGGCATCACCAGAGAGAGAGTGGCAGAACAGGCAGATTGACTAAGTACACTGCTGAGGGGAGCAGTGGGCAGGTCAGAAGAGGTCTGCCACTGGGATCCAGGGATCGAGTATTGAACTCCAGGGCTGGGATCAAACTCGCACTGAAGTGGTTGCGGCCAGCTTGTAGTGCTGCCTCCTAACCCATTGCACCACCAGGGAGAGCGTCAGTCAATTTTTAATAGCTTATTATTGGGAGGAAACTTCAATAATTAAAAGAAATACACCAAAAGATCATTTCACTTGACCTGATTAGTAGGAGATACTGTGCAGTGTTTACACTAGGCGTGACCAACAGGAAAATCCTTATCCATCTGCCTTATGCCTCATCATTGCTCAGGGTTCAATGAATAATTGAGATGATGCAGTGGGTTATATAAGAGGCCTTAAAAAAAAAAACAAAACACAAACTAATATTGCAAAACACACTCATCTGCAGCATTACTAGAACTCTATATTGTGTTGGAGTAAGAGACATAAGGTTCTTGAAGCTCCCTGCCATGTAAATGGTCTCTGCTTTCCAGTAAGTAGGAGAGAGAGAATGCAGAATTTACAGAGATTTTGGATTCATATCACAGTGGGGAATAGAAGGTAATTTGCCATTGTGCTTGCCATTTTAGCTTGTCCAGGAGACACAGGCTCTAGTCATTGCAGAGGCTTGCTGCTCAAAATAGTATTTCCTTTAAAGAATGTTTGTACCTTGCTTATTTCTGTGTTGCCAGCATGAAGACTCACACACAAAGCACCAATTATCCAAAGTCTTTTCCATTTTCTGTTGTCTAAGTTCAGTGAAACAAAGAAAAGAGCAAGGGCTGTATGATTTTAGCTTCAGTTTCAAATTGATAGTGATAACTACTTGGTCTAATTGTTAAAGACTCAAAATAAAATCAGATATTTCATTTTATTCCTTTTGCTAAAAACAAAACAAAAAAACATGTTTTAGGGCCAGTGAAAGGATGATTTTGGACATATCTTGGTGATTTGTTCTTAATATAATTCATTAAAATATAAACATAACATACCCCAGTGACAGCAACCATGTGCCAAAGGGGCCATCACTTGACACTTTTACTTAGAGTAGCCACTGCTAAATGACTCAAACCTTCTGGAAACTTCTGAAAATTCAACATAACACCCCACACTCACTGTTCCATGACCATTAACTCATATAAAGCTCTCATTATCCTTTTGATAATGCTAAGCTTTGATTATTGGTCCTTACTCATCTATCTCCCTCCTCTGTGCTTTGAGGGGTATCTAGGTGTGGAGGGAGTGGGCTGGCTTATGTGCCTATGTGATAGAAGGTCTTAAGAGGACACCTCCGTATGTTGTTCAATATTCTTTGTATCTGAGTGGCACTTGATTTGTTGACACCTAATTCTGAAGTATGTTGCTGAAACAACTGTGATCTGTTGTTTCATCTGGACATATGTCCTTTAGGGATCATTATGTATCTCCCATGGGCAACATGGCCTTCTCTCTGCTTCTGGTGATCATGGAGCACCAGGTCTCCATCACATTTCTCCTTCCAATCCCATGCCATATTTCTACCTCGGTTTGGTCCCATTTTGGTCAAGTGCCAGAGCACTAAGTGTATGAACTTGCTGTTGGTATCTTATTCAAGCTTAAATGCACCATGATGACACAGGGCACTGAGCTAGACCACTAGTGCACTATGACAGAGGAGTTTGAGGACACAACTCCTCCCTCTGCCTTCTGAATTCTTCCATTTTATTTGATTCATTTTGGTTGAATCTAGGAAAGAGGAAAATTGGACCTAAAACTGTTTTCTCATTTTCTACTTCTCCCCCTCTTCCTAAAAATTCCTGGGAGAAGAGGCAGTTTTCCTTTCCTGAGTCAGACTTTCTGGGGCAGAATCTTGAGCTCTGAGGTAACCCAGCTCTACAGAAGATCCTGATGCAACTAATGCTTGAGAACAAATGACTTAAGTTGTCTCCTGCTTTTCCTTAATCCGTCATGATGAGGCATTAGTGAAAAATAGGTTTATTTTTCCTACAAAGGGAAATTTATCATTAGAGGCCTCCATAGTCAACACTTGATATGAAAAGGGAGAAAAAAGTGATCTGGAATAATCTCCATATTCTGAGGCTCTGAGTTTGAATAGTCAATTTTTTTTTTAACAAATTCTAATCTTTCCCTTTTCCTAATCCTCTCTCATCCTCCCAGTCAAGAGGCTACACTGGACAATGGATAAGAAAATCCTGATCATAGAAAGGAAAAGTGAAAGCACATTATTTACTTTCCTAGCCATCTAGCTTTAATGTGACTAATGCAACCAACCATAAAGAGCGTCCATGTGACTAACGTGCTTCACAAAAACAACTTGACCAGGCGAATGTTTCCGTCCAACACAGCAACCTCTGACTTACAGAACCTGTTTTATATCCTAGTGTTTGGATTCACATCGTTGGAATCACTGCCTCATTGCCTTCTTATGGGAATTATTGCTAATTACAAGGAATCTGAGGTGTCCAATCTGCAGTGACACATACTCCTGCAGGGCATGATAAGGTGTGCCTCTCCCTCTGTGAGAAACACTAGTGACTGAGGCTCATCTCTTGAAACCTCTCTTCACATGGCAGTTGACTAGACTGACCAGGAAGGTGGATACAGTAAAGATTATAGAGAATCTAACCAGAAAAAATAATTCCAGTTATTTATCCTTGATGCATTTAATATTTTTGTTTAATTTAAGTTAATCATCAACACAATTCCCTGCCTCTCATCAAAGGTTAAAACAAGTTACCAAGAGCTAATACAAGCATCCTATAAACTGTTTCAATGCTTGTTGATATAGATCAGTGACTCCCAGACCACAGTGTATATCAGACTGACCTGGAGGACTTGTTAAGCCAGAGGTACCTGGATCTACTGTCTGATTCATTCCACTGTCTGATGACAGTAAGTAGAATAATGATGCTTTATTGATGTAACCTAAAGACATGTTACCTTACATGCAACAGGGAATTAAGTTGGCAGATAGGTTGCTAATGAGCTAACATTAAAATAAGCATACTATCCTGGTAATTCAATTAGATCCAATGAAATCACAAGGCTCCCTAAATGTAAAAGATGGAGGCAAAGCAGGAGGTCACAGGGATATAATATAAGAAGACCTCAAGTCACTATTGCTGGCTTCAAAGATGGACTGATATTTCCACGAACCAAGGATTGTGCACAGAAGCTCCGAAGAAGGAAACAAATTCTTCTTTACAGCCACTACAGTACAAACCCTCCCAGACTGGGTAGGTTGTTTGTTGATTCAAATGGATGGAAAGAAAATTTTGGAGTCCTTGGTAGATTTGACAGGTCTTTAACACTAAAACAGGGGTATAGGTTCACAGGTGGACTAGCTGGCAGGGAATCAAGCAGTAACTGAGCTTCCCAGCCCCCAGGAGCTGCACATATCCTCTCTGGCTTCTCTCCTCTCTATCTCTCTTAATCTCAATCACCTACTTCTTGGCCAGGTGTCTGTATTTATACATATACAGGTCTGGGCTCACAGTCCTAAGCACTTTCTTACAATAACATGATATCACTTGTGAGCAATGAAACCTAGAAGGAGGCAAAGCCACAGGTGGTAGCCGCTAAGGCCAGTGGTGAGAAGCAAGAAAGAGCCTGGGTATCTCCATCTGTAGTCTTCCTACAGACTCTTGAAAGAATACAGCCCTGTGGGCACCTAACTTGTAGGCCAGTGAGACCCACTCCAGACATATTGACCCTTAGAACTATATGATAATAAATAGTTTTTTTTTTTAAGATTTATTTATGCTTACAGAACTGGGGTACAAGCCAGAGGTGTGGTGGGTGAGAGGATTCACCAGAGACAGAGTGGGGAGTAGAACAGGCAGATCCACAAAGTACACTGCTGAGGGGAGCAGCGGGCGGGGCAGGAGAGGTCTGCCGAGCCATGTGAGTCAGGTCCCTGGCTGGGGATGGAACTTGTAATGCAGTAGCTTTAGAGAGCTTTATAATGTGGTGCTTTAATGTGGTGCTTTAACCCATTTCGCCACCAGGGAGAGCCCCAAATAGGTGTTTTTTTAAAACATTTTTTTTGAATTATTTTTATTCTTGTTCAGAACAGAAAAGGTAGATGTATTGAAATACCCTCTAAGGAAGCCAGGGTTAGGAGTGTTCTAAAATTAACTGAGTTGAAAATACTTTCTTACAGCAGCAATTGAATACTAATACAGCACAACTGAAGTGAGACCAGTCATACTACATTGGGTAGTCAGTAGATCATATTTGAAAATGATGGATGCAGATTTTACTTGGGTATTTTATACCCTGAGGACTTTACTGTGTGTGACATACAGATGTTAGTGTACCATCATTACCCCCCTTTTTGTGTCCTTTGTGTTATCCTTTCTCATTGAGTATGGTAGAACATGTGTCTTACTCTAACCAAAAGATTGTTGCAAAGTGATGGTGTGTCATCTCTACAATTGTTATAGAAGACTGTCTCACCAGTAGACTCACTCTTCTCTTTCACTGGTTTTGAAAAGTCAGTTGCCTTTTGGTGAGATGGTCTATGAAAAGGACCACATGACAAGATACTGGGTGGGCTCTAAATGAGGAGAGTGTTATGTAGTTGCTGGCGTAAAGAAAAAAGTCAGGACCCTCAGGCTTACAGCTGCCAGGAACTGACACCTGCCAACCTGAGTGAGCTTGGAAGTGAATTAGTTTCTAAACTGACCCTCTTCATGAGAGTACAACCCAGCTGACACCTTGAATTTAGAAGGCTAAATAGAATATGCAGTCAGTCTGTACTGTCTCCACTGAGAGAATAAATATATATTGTTTTTGAGCTACTCAGTTTTTGTTATACAGCATTTGTTATACAACACAACAGTATTGTATAATAGTATCTACTCCAGAGATTGGAGTAGACTGAGATAATCTCTGGCAAGACAAGTCAGTGGATCCTATTAAGACAATATCTCTTTATTTGAGCCTATAATAGAGTGATTCTGTGTGCCAGGCATCCAATTTTTTCTAAAAGTTTTATACTCTATCTTACTGAACTATCTTACTGAAGCCTTCAATTAGCCATTAGCCCCTTGCACATGTAAAGAAATCAAGGCCCCAGGAACTTAGGTAGCATTCTGATGTGTTGAATTTCTTAACAGGACCAGGATTAAATTATTTGTCTGATCCCAAAAATTATCCCAGAATCTAGTTTCAATTCAGCAATCTTTCCTTATAGCCCTGCTGGCCTTTGGAGGTCTGTGACTACTCAATTTTTTGGGAAAGGGGTAGAGGTAGAGATATTTCTTTCAGCTGAGAACTTAGGGAAAGAAATAGGGTGTGTCAATTTAATAAAAAAAAAACTTGCGTAAAACATTTAAGTATTGAAAAACTTATGAAACATTTAAAAGGGAATGTTTGACTAAATTATTTTTCTACATAACATAGATCCCTTAATTTTGCTTGTAATGAATGATTTCTATGTATTCAGGAGTACAGAGAAGAGATACCATTTTAAGCAGACCCACGTGGTTGTGAGCACATTCGTAACTGTCTCATTTATAATCTCAGCTCACCCATTGAGTTTAATGAAGTAGAAAAATTAGGCACGCCAAAGACCGTTGAGTTCTATGACTGTGCAAATACAATTAATACATATCTCAGTAATGGTGTCAAGGAAGTGTTCTCACCTAATATCCGATTCAAGACAACCAACAGGACTAGCCCAGTGCTTTGTCTGAAGAAACATCTGAAATACATCAAGGAAATAAATTAACTGTCAAAAAAACTTCATTTATCCTTCTGAGATTATGAAATGCAGTCCAAGAATTCATCTGAAAGATGGAGCTCAGAGGGGCCTGTGGTTAGTACCTGTCTCTAAAGGTGTTCAGGCAGCAAGGTAAGGAAGCCAAGGATGAATGGAATGAGGCAGAACTGGCACCACTGTGGAGTTCGAAGAGGCAAGTGATTTGGGAGCAGAGATCTAGGGCAAGTTATGGCCAGGGCCAGATTAGCAGCTTAACTAATGTGGTTGTGGTAAATTCCTCTATTTAGTTTTTATTGAGGAAATAAGTCATACTCCACCCAGCTCTTTCAAAGTTGTCAACTCTCTCCCCCCTTTATTATTTTGTGGGTGGTGTGTCAGGGGAAGTTGGGGATGAGGCAACATTTCTCAGTTAATGGTTTTCTTTTCCAAACACTGGGTGAGGTGATTTAAGCCATTAAAACTAGAATGAGCCACCACATGTGACTAAAGGAACCCATGAAGATTAGGCCCCATGACAAAAACATAATTGGCTTTTATACCTCTCACCCACATGAAGTCTTTTAAAAACAACCTCTTCTTCCACCCTCCAAGAGTAAGAGATTTGCCTTCTCGTCATGGTTAAGACACAGGCTCTTTTTTTTCAAGATGTCCCAAATCATGGGCCTTGCGCTCAATGAGCAGCCAGCATCTGCCACTTTCCCATGCTGACTTGTCTTTATCTTCCCAAATATACTCAGGAACAGAAAGACACAGTACATCGTTTTGTAGACAAGCAAGTGGCAGCTCTATAGGTGTGAGTGTCTTGGCTAGAGCCATCCATTTTGTAACAGATCAGCTGTGGTAGTAACAGCAGAGCTATTAAAGAAAAATTACCAAAATACAAAACTACAAAATACACAAGTGACCTATCTCAATGAAAGTGTGTTTCTAAAATGAGAATGGTTCTGAATTTTTTTAAAGATTTATTTATTTATGCATAGAAAAACTGGGGAGTAGGCCAGAGGTGTGTGTATGGGGGGGGTGTGAGAGAGAGGATTTATCAGAGACAAAGTGGGGAACAGAACAGGAAACTCTACTGAAATAGACAGGAGAGATTCATATATGAATTAGAGGGACACTGGGACACGTGTGCAATTTCTTCCTGGAGGTGCATCAGCTGAGGCCCTTACGTAGGATTTCTGACAAAACATTCTTGAGTTAGCTCTGGTTAGATCAGAAGCAGGAAGTGCCAGAACATTTGCAAGGAAGTCAATTTTCTTGACATCTTCTGCCCTGCAGACTCAAAGTGCTCAGTGAACCCCTCTGCACCTGAGGGAACCGAGTGGCTTCCCCAGGCTCACCTGTGTCCAGCAGAGCCCTGTTGGTTGACAGCAGCTCTCACCAGCAGTGAGGATTTATGCACCGCATTTCAAAGGACATGCGTTTTAAGGATCTCTTGCTGTGTGAGAAATCACTGGGGCAAAATGGAGTAGAAGAAAAGTACACCTGATTGTAATTAATGCTGACAGTAATCTCCAGCTTTCATTCTGAAAACAGCCAGATGGGAAAGTTGGAACTGTTAATAATAGAAAACGTTGCCATCCACAGTTCCTGGAGTCATAATTCTTTAAAGACTGTTTGGATTCCAGATCTCTACTGACCTACCCAAGCCAGATGCTGCTCAGGCTCGGCAGGCGTGGGCCTTCGGAAAGGCATCAGAGAATAAAGCTGCTCTCAGACCCTAGGCCCTGATGAGAAATTGATGTGTGGGAGGCCTGGAACTGAGGGAAAGAGAGGAAGGCCAGGAAATAACAAGAGAACATGGGGTCAGACTGTGGCACTGAAACATCTTAACTAATAGCCTCCCTGTATAGCCTAGTGAGAGGGAAGGTTGTGAACAGTGTGAGGCCCCTGTCCAAATGAGGTTTAAGGAGCATGTTAGAAAGGATGTCACTTTCATGGTTGAATCATATGTGGCCCAGCAGAGGTCAGGGTGTAGTGGGTGCCTAGAGTGGGGGAGTGGCAGGGTACAGGGTGCAGAAGTGTGTTAGATGGGGGATCAGTCCCAGAAGGCAAGCACTTCTCTGTAAAATGTCTCCCAGAGGCAGCCTCCCCTAGGTCCCTCTTCTCTTTCCTCCTGGATGGGCCACAGTGGCCTCTGCATACCTGGCCAAGTCACAGACACTTCCCGCCCATGTGAGGCCTGCTGCTGTGAGTGTGAGCCCAGGCATAGTGGAGGATTGATGGAGCCCCGCTGATGCTTCCTTAAGGCCTCATATAAAAGAATTGGATGTTAAGGGATTTCATGACCAGAGAATTCCTAGGTCAGTGACAATAAAATTTGTGCTATTTGCAATACCAGGGTCCAAGATGGTGCTTGGTAAAAGGTGTGTGTGGAGGGAGGTGTGAAAATGACTGCTCAGTCAATTTCATGTGTTTTCCAAGAGCACCACAGGGTGCAATATCACCAAAGTCCTCTGACTCCTGCCACTAAGGGAGAGAGGGAAACTTTAGGGGCTTGAGAGAAGGGGCATGTGGTCCTTTCAAAGGATCTGACAGCTCAGGCTGACTGAGGGGGCAGGTGCCTTAGATGCATATAAGAGGCCTATGGATCCAAAGCCTTTTGCACTCAGAAAGAAGCCATCAGTGAGGCAGTGGGAGGGCATAGGGTTCAGTACTGAGGAGAGATTAACTAGAGAAGTAGAATGCGCCTCCACACATTCCTTTAAAGCTCCAACTCACAAGAGGATGAGTTTGTGTTTGGCTTCTTTGGCTTCTTCCACACAACAGCCAGTCAGACTGAACAATATAGGAGGCTCATGGCCAAAGGCGTGAAGGGAGCCCTTTAAAAGTGAAGCTCTGGAAACCTGAAACATTCAGAAATGCTTTAAGGACAGGCATGGAAGCTCCATGAGGTCAATGGTTCATGGCCTGCTCTTGGATGAGATGTCAAAATCCTTCTGAAGTGGTAGGTAAAGGAACTGGGAAGGTAGATGAACTAAGGCAAACAACGGATAGGGGACACTTTTTCAACAATTGCTCTGACATTCCAAACCAAAAATGACAGAATTCTCTTTCTACTAGATGATTAAATTATTATTTTAAAATGCCTCTATTTCATTGTCATAAATATATCTGAATAATTTTCACTGACAGTTGGGTAAATATGAGAGAAAAGATTGGGCATAAAAAAGCTAGGCTTTAGGCCCTCCCTGGTGGCGTAGCGGGTTAAAGCACTGAACTGAGAAGCTAAAAAGCCACTTTCGCATGAGTTCGATTCCCGCCTGCCCCGGGGGTGACCACATGGCGTGGCAGACCTCTCCTGACCCGCCCGCTGCTCCCCTCAGCAATGTACTTCATCAATCAGCCTGTTCTGCTCCCCAGTCTGTGTCTGGTAAAGCCTCTCTCCGCCGCCCCGAGCCTCTGGCCTGTACCCCAGTTCTGTATGTACAAATAAATAAATCTTAAAAAAAAAAAAAAAAAGTTAGGCTTTGTGGTCTGAGTGAGAAGTGCTGTGAATGGGACTTGAAGAAAATGCAAAAAAGCCTTAGCAATATTTAACCCTGATCATTTTCAGGCATAAGAGAGTGATTCCCTCCACATGGGGAGATACACATGGATAATAGCAGATCAGACTATTATCTGGCCCCATCAAGCTCACTCTGGCCCTGGAGTGACCACAAATGTTGCTTAAAGAACTGATGTCTGGGACAAGCAGACTGGAAATCATGGACTTCATTGACCCTCTCATTTTGAAAATGAGGCGTCCGACACAGTTTTGCCAAAGAAAGAAGACAAAAAAGGTAAGTTAGAGGCCAACTTGGACCCCACGTGGGGGAGACCTCCTTATGCCCTCCCAGATCATCTTTCCAGCATCTGGACCCTGGCTTGAGCAACACAGACATCTGTTCCCTCTGCATGAGTGCTGGGGCCACAGGCAGAAACTGGCACAAACCTGCCTCATGAGTTTGTAGATTCTGCTATTAAAGTCAAACATTACAAACCTGACTTCACCCTCCCATTCAAGTCGGCCTCTCAGCAGCTACGCCTGAGTGAGCACTCAGGAGCACGTGGTGGGCCTGGAGGGCCATCTGGCCTTCTGTGCCTGCGGATGCAGCCTTCTGAGCAAATGCCCTATAACCCAGGTAATTACAGTGGCTGAACCCACTCAAGGGAATTAGATGAAGCAACAAGCTATTATTTCTCTTGTTTGCAGAAATAATAATATGTAGTACCTCCGTAGCACCTTTCATCAGGAGACTTCAAGGTACTTCCCAGGCCTTGTTTGATTGTAAGCACTTTACCACTGATTCACAGAAAAGAAAATGAAGAAGAGCCTCTTGTCAGTGAAGAAGCAGTAGCCCGGCAGCAGGAGTTGGGGTGGCCCCAGAATAGAGGTCTTTGCTTCCCCAGACTAACTGAAAGACTCTGCTTGGGCAGCAAGGGCTTGACTGTGTAGACACAGATGGGGGTGAAGAATGCAAATAGCCACACTGGGGCTTGCTGGAAAGATTTAGCATTTCCACACTGCCTCCCTAGGTCAGTGCCACTGGGCTCTGGGCACACAAAAAGGGGTCTGAGGGAAACAGGAGAAGGCCTGGGGATGTTTTAAGAAAGTTCACTGAGTTCAGAAAAGGCCCTTAAGGAGATGGGATGACTAAGATCAATAAAGCCACGGTTTAATAAAGGAGCCCACAGGGACAAACTAGGAAACTGCAGGCCGGTACATTTGACATGAATTGTGGGTCACTTTGAACTTCTTTTAAGAGTCAAAGAGGAGAACATTTGGAAAGATACAGATTGACGGGGGTGACTGGGGTGTCTTCAGGAAGGAAGGGGCATTGGATTTCACGAACTGAAGGAATTCTTTACAGATCCGGCTGCTCTGGCTGACAAAGGGGGTATGCTGGATGCTGGAGAAACCCACCTCCTGGGGCAAGCAAGCAGCACCCACAGAACAAATGTGCTGAGCAAGTTGTGATGAGAAATGAAAACAAATATAACAAGCAGCGAGACTTTAATGATTTATCTTCCATGAGTACTCTTAACCTTTGCCATCAATCCACTCACAGAGCAGACCCTTTGTCTATGGCATTTCCCAGAATATGGCCCCCAAGTCCTTTTAGTGGCCCTCAAAAGCTGTTAGGTATTGAAATACATTTGGGAATGCTGCAGCTTGGCTGGAATCCTCTGTTGAAAATGAAAAATGGAAATTAACTTACTAAAGGCTTTGGGAAGTTCTGCAGGAAAGACATTTTTTATTGTTTGTTTATTTTCTTACATCATTCTTAATTTTAGACAGCATCTGATTTCTCCCTTCCGGTGTAGTCCTCATAGTTCCCTCACTACCATAGCACCCCTGATCCATCACCACAGTCCCTTGTGCTTTTTCCTCTCCTTCCTCCCCTGTTTTGACCCCTCTTCACTTCCCTCCCCTGCTGTGTGTCTCTGATCTATGGTCAGCTTGCAAGTTTTTTTCTTTTTCCTCACCCTTTGCTGAGTTTCTCTGTATTCCACATATAATTGAAACCGTTTCATGTTTATCTTTTTCTTACTGACTAATTTCACTTAGCATAATTCATTGCAGCTCAATCCATGTTGTACCAAATGTCATGAATTTATCTTTATTGCTAGCTGAGTAGTATTCCATTGTGTTTCTACACCATATCTTGATCATTCATTTATTTATAAGAATGGAGGTTTTGTTTTGAATTAGTGTTTTTGTGTTCTTTGGATAGATTTCTAGGAGTGGAATTGCTGGATCGCATGGTAGATACAAACATTTTAAACTATCTCTATCCCTTTTTTCATAAAACTTAAGTGACCACAGGGCATTTTGCCCTTTTGATAACAATGGACATTTCTCCAAATTCCACTGGCAGCCAATGATGTGGGAAGAACATCATGACACATCTATTCCTGTTCTCCTGTCCAGGTTGTTGACAAGGTGAGACACAGCTGCTTGAGGCACTCTGGGAACAAGCAGCAGCCCTGGGCAGGTAGGGGACACAGGAGCTGGCAGGATCCCTGTTCAGTAGTAAGAAGAGGCCCATAGCATCCAACACAGACTTGAAAGCTGAATCTTGCTGGAACAACTGACCAATATGAAAACAATGTTGAGGGAGTGGAACCAGCTTTGGGTGGAGTGGGTGGAGCTTACATGTGGGACCCCATGAGCAGCCAGGAAGTGGCCTCCCATGGTGATGAACTGGTAGATTGTCACTGTCTCTCAGAGCTCTCTTGATTGGTTACTATGTGCTTGGAACACTCATCTGCATGAGTCTCACTGAAACCTGATAAAAAAAGCATGATGAAGACAATCGTAACAAATCTTACAGAAGTCAAGAAATTTGCATAAGGCTGCACACATAGGAAACTTGGGGATAAATTAAAACTCAACCATCGATCTTTAGAGCCTTTTCTTTTTATGCTAAGGATTGGCAAACTATGGACAGAGGACCACGTCCAGTTGACTGTTTTTCTACTTAATGCTTTATGGGAAAACTGCTAAGCCCATTTGTTCACCTCTTGTCTATCATTTCCACACTGCAACTGCAGGGCCGAGCAGCTGTGACAGAGACTGTTGCAGTCTAAGACATTGCTTTCTGGCCTATTTTGTTGAGCCCTGCTTTGTGATATTCTCCCTCTAACTGGGGACCGGAAATACCTGGATCAAGAAATGGTTTCTAGGAGAATAGAGTCTTTCAGTGTCTTAGCAAAGTATTGTCTGTCTGACAGGAAACAGATGACTTGGGAAGTTGCAAGAGGAAGGGCAGACACTTTGGGGTGCTGCTATGGGGTGGAGCCATGTGGTCTGCGACTTGGCGCATCACAAGTTTCCTTCACTAAATAGCTTTTTATTAAGTGTTCCTAATGCCTCTGGAACTGCAGGCCCCATAGCTGGGAGATCCTGGGCCAATCACAGGAGAACTTAATTGTGAGTCACACCAGAAGATGGGTATCAGCTGCCAATAACTTTCCTGTCAGGATGGTGAGACTGAAGTTTTTCTGGACCTATAATTATTTCTTAACTGCCCAACTATTGGCCATAGTTGGGTCTCATGGCAACTCTAAAGCCAGGGAGCTGGGAGAGACAGGGCTGAGGATGGAGGTGGGGCCTTGGCATAAATCCCTGGTTTGAGCTACAAGATTTGAGCTTATGACCCTGGGGAAGCTGGAGTTCTTGGCCAGCATGGGGGAAGGACTAATGTGGCAGGGCTCCTGAGCACAGCAGGTGGGGCCTGAGGATTAGCCCAGGGGTAATGAGCCTTGCACTACACTACATTTATTCTCAGTTTTAAAGTCATCTTGTCTTGTGTATGCTAGGCTAGGCCTTGGGGACCGTGTTAAAGAGGAGACCTGGAGGTGAAATAAAGGAAACCTCTACTGGGATAGGTTTGATTCAATCTCTCCTCCTTTCTCTGGCACTAACCCTCAAAGTGAAGTTAATCCCCAAAGATTCTGATTCACAGGCCTACAGTATAATGCCAGACCTGCACTTTTAGCACACAACTAGGTTAATTATTATAGAGTTGATTCTTGGATCACAATGATATTTTTTGAGGCCTTAAACTCTTTAATACAGGCTGACTATGACCCTGTTTCCCTGGCATCGTCCCTCCTTATGTTGGCTTGTTCTTGCCTTCATCTCAGCCCTGCTCTTTAGCCACTTTGACGGAGAGCTCCTTCTGGTCTCTGACTTGCTGTGACCCCCAAGAACCTGGTCACCTGGATCTGGGAAGTGGCTGTCTAAGACTATATGTGCCAATCATTCCAGCATCCTCTGTCAGCCCATACAAAAAGTCTTGGCTTCAGACCCTGCTTTGTAAAAAGCTTTTTCCAGATTGTTCCAGTCTCCATAGGTCCGAAGAAAGGCAGTGGATCTGTAGAAGTGCAGTTCTTCTAACCTCCTTTTGTCCTTCCACCCACCACCTGGTGGGAAGTGGGTGTGTTGTAACCTAAGGAATAAGCAGCCACCCCCATCTCCCAGTGGGCAGAGCGGGAGCCAGGAGCTGCCACATGCTCTGTGGCTTGCTTGCCCACTGTCTCCTAGGTGGTTTTTCTCCCACAGGGACAGCTGTGTACCAGCATACAGCTGCAGTGTGGGGTTACACAGCAAACGTGATCTTTCTCTGACACTATCACCTCTCTTGCAAGGATGGTGATCAGTGAGAAGTCTCTCATTTAGGGGGGCTTTTGTGGGACTTTTGGTGGCCCTACCACACAGCGGACCACATAGGCTAGGGAGCATCAACAAACATCTCCTTCAGACGATATATAATTCCACACAGACAGCCACCTCTCATCCCTGGGGAAAGCACAGGTGCTACAGGCTCGATTTGGTGAAGGGTTGGGAGAGGACTTTAGAACTGATTTTCTTGTCATGTGTTTCCACTTGAACACTTCATGGGCACCCCCAATGTGCCAAAATTTCCTCCAAAATGCAAATATGGTTCATGCCACAGACAGATAGCAGCTGAACTGTCGGCCTTTCATTATTGAGTCATCAGACAAAAAAGATCAGGTTCAGAATCACCATCCTTTTGGAGGTGAAAACAAGACCTTATTCATTTAGGCTGTACAATGTAGGTTTCATGGCAACATTCACATTTTTCTTTTAAATTTTGGAGTAAACTAAAACCACATAGTAAATGTAATCCCCTCAAGTTGTCTTTCACCTTCCTCACAATGACACAGTAACTCGTGTTTTTCCTGGTGGCTGACCCTGTGCAGCAAACTTTAAAAAGACAAATCAGAGTACTGGAAAATTTTGTTATTTCCCAAAAGCAGCTGAGATATGCACAAAAGAGTGTGAAGCACTGTCCAGTGGGGATTCCACATTGACTTACCAAACTTGGAAATCATCGCTCGGCCTTCCTTGTGCTTCAGGTATCTGCAGGCACACACCCCTCGGTCTTCCTCTCCCTCTGTGAAAGGGCACATTCTGAGGAGAGCATTTGCTTTATGAAGCCCGTGTCCTACATGTTCCCACGTTTCCCGGTTCAGTGTGCTTTCAAAGTCCTTGCCATGCCCAAGGACTTTGGACATACTGGAGCCAGAGGAGAGAGCAGGGCAACCTAGGCTCCCACCCTGACTTGGTCAGACTACCTGAGAGGAACTGAACAAGTTACTTACCTCCTCTTACTTTGCCAGAGCTTTTCTGTTTATTTTGAAAATAGAATTGTTGGTGAGAATTGAAAATGAAGTAACTACAGAACTTCACTTGGATGCTTTAAGTTGGTGAAAAGTTATGTTTTGATTTTGAACACTAGTGTTGCGACTATCAGCTTAGCTTCTGTCTGCTTCCAAGTTGCCTCTTGTCTGCTCTGACTGCTCTGCTCCATCTCATTCCTGATAATACTGTGGTTAATGAAGAAACTCATACCATTAAAAAATATTTATTAAATATCTGTTTCATATAGGCCTGTTGGCTAAGTGCAGAAAACAGTGATTTCATGGAAAATAAGGCCACCTTCCTGCTTTCAGGGAGTATGAAGACTAGTGACTTCTAGCTTGGGACTTCCTCTTCCTGAATCAACCATTATTCTTGTCATGAGCCCAGGTCACTCGGCCCCTCCCCACCACTACTCCCCACCACTAAGATATCTGTAACTAACAGCCCTCACTCTCATTTGATCATGTGGCGCAAGACTGTACATTAGCCAGGTTCTGCTGTCTATATTCAATCTCTCTCTATTTAAGAAACGTGGGCAAAGATAATAACAGAAGCTAACAATCATAAATACTGACCATTGACCAGGTACTATAGTGTGCTTTTCTTATAGCTACCCTTTGAGATAAATGCTAGCTTTACTATATAGCCCAATATATAGAACCAGGGGTAAAGACATGTTGCCTTGCCTTAGGGCCTCCAGCTAATCTGCCAGTAGAGCTAGGACTTGCAAGAAAGCAGCCAGCAGTCAGAGTCTATCCTGAGCATTGTCTACGACATCATGATAGCACTAGGAACTCCTTCATAGGAAAGCCTCTCCATCAACCCTTCTATTTTGTCTCAGCAGCTTTGTTTAGTTAGACTGCTGCTGCTTTAGTTAATTCATCTCTGTTGAGAAATGTCAAGTGTGACGGTTGCTTTCTCTAGGCAGAAACCATTGCTTAATTTGATGTTAAAATGGAAGGAGATAGGTCCATAGACTTAATATCCTGGTTTTACCTAGCATTATGTTTTATTTTACATTGGTAGTCACCAGTGCAAAGAAATTCAAGGGTAAATTTTCTTTTAAGATGTCAGATTAACATTCCTTCTCCCAGTTCCCATTAAATTCCCTATGAAGATGAACTTCTCAGATAAAAGGGCAGTTAGTTAGAAGCATGTTATTTACCTTCCCAAATTGTCATTGGAATAATTATGTAAATTGAGTGATAGATAAAAGCTTCCACAGTGCTGGAAATTAGGAATACAGACTAATGATTTGCTAGTTGCCAGGAGGAATTTCTACCAAGTAGAGCTTGGATGTTGCCAGAGGTAGGCAAGTTGGATCAAGCAGAAACACATTGAGAAATATCCAACTTGTCTTACTGAGTTATGTGTTTTAGAGTTCTGGAGCCTTCACCAATTAAATGGTGAAGCAACTGCTTTCTATCTTGGCTAAGGCCATTTCAGTGAGCCAAATTATTTCTTTTGCACTTCTCTTTTGATATATATTTGGGGACAACCACTTGGTAATGCAAGACAGTTAGGCAAGAAATAGCCAGAACACAGATACGGGAACAAACAAAGATAAAAGGAGGAGACAGGAAAATAGAAATAACATTTGGGAGGAGTTGCAGTCTAATCCTGTATGTAAAAAGAAAGGATAATTTAATACAAACTATCAATCAGTAAATTGTTTTCCCCAGTAAACATAATCAGACAAAGGAAGCAAACATTATCATTTTAAAAGAGCTAACAGTATGATTTACTGGTAAAGACTAGGTATTTGTTTTTTAATTTTGTATACATTTTTATTTATTTTCAAAAATTTTAATGAAGAACCATCATTTTACATCCTTGTTAATTTTGGGGGACAGATTAGGATCTCTCCCTTCAGATATGGCTGCCTTTGCTCTCTGACCACCAAAACACCCTTATTCTTCCACCATGGTTCATTGGGCTACCCCCCAACCCTGTTTTTACTTCTCCCTTTTTCTCCTCCCACTGCCCCCCAGCCCCATCCCCTGCCCCAAGGCCTCAGATCTGTGGTCCCCTCCCAAGGAATGGCTTTAAAATTTGCCTTCACTCGACCCTTTGTTTGGTTTGTCTACGTTCTACATATAAATGAAAACATCTAGTGTATCTCTTTCTCCTTCTGGTTTATTTCACTTAGAATAATCCCCTCTAGTTCTATCCATGTTGCCACAAATGGCATGAGTTTATCCTCTTTAGTAGTACTTTAGTAGTATTTCATTGTGTACTTTAGTAGTATTTCATTGATGGCCCACATCTTTATGGGCCATTTATCTTGTGTTTGGGGGATTTAAGTTATTTTCATATATTGGTTATTGTAAATAGTGTGCTGCAGAAAATAGGAGTCCACATTTCCTTTTGAATTGTTGTTTTGGTGGTGGTGATATATGTGTATATGTGTGCATTCATTGGGTAGATAAATAGGAATGGAATTGCTGGATGATGTGGTAGATCCATATTTAGTCTTTTGAGGAAACTCTACACTGCTTTCCATGAGGGTTGAACCAATAAAAACTATGAATTTAAATGCAGCTGTGCAGTGAAAAAGTCTTCCAGGAATAGGCCTGTGAGGAAGCTCTCAAAAGTGTCCATATGATCCTGTTCCCCCTTTTTCCCCTGTAGAATGTCTCTGTTTTATAGTTATTAGTTGAAGTTTGTTTTTATTTTATTAAAATTACTATATATACACATTTATTTTTCCTGATCCCTTACTCTCCTGCTATGAGGGGAAACCATCTGGTAGTTTTCTTTTCCTTCTGACTTATTTTACTAAGCAAGGATCAAAACTGGGGTAGGAAAAGCACAGGGACTATGATGATGGCAGATGGGTGAAATGGTGGTGGGGAATCCACAGGGGTTACAACTGAGATGAAAAA
>NW_004567106.1:1425452-1467886 GCF_000260355.1 Condylura cristata | reverse complement strand
TATATATATAAAACTAAAAAGTGGCCATATGGTTATTGATGGAAACAATACTTCCTACATTTGTAAATATTGGTAAACTTCAGGCATGGGGGCCCCTCAGATTACTCACGAGTGAGTAAACAGGGGAAAATAAACACTGGGAAATGGGAACTAAATTCCAGGAAAAATGGAAAAATAGAAGTTATGGATCCTGAATGTTAAATTATGACAGGGAGATGAAATTCTGAATGAAGATTTACTGTAGGAAAACTTCTTCAAGGAAACCACTAGTATACACTTCTGAAAAATGCATGAATACATGTAATAACTAATCAATAAACAAAATATACAGGTAAAAAATAGTGTAATATTATGGAAGCTAGGTAAATAGTAAATCTGTATATAGGGAAGCTAGGTAAATGTTAAACATAAGCAATTGTTGTTAAAATTGTGATTAGAAAATTGAATGGGAATGTGAACAAAGGAAGAAAGATACAGATATTTTCATATATTCTCACATAACAGTTAAGTTGTAGACAACGTCACCATCATCAGAATCTTCTTTACTCCAGTGGAACAAAGAAAAAATAGTGTAGCAAAATAGTACTCATTTTGCTACCCTGTTTACTAAGCTCAAAGAGTCAATAATTATGCTTCCTTTCTGGGAGAAAAGTGTATACTCAAATTAATACTCAGTATAATTAGAAGCAGAATATACATTGTAAAATTACTAGTTTGCAAATGTATTAGAAAACATTTCCCACATAATAAAAGATTAAAAACAAAGCAAATAATCACAAGTCATAAAACACATAAAGCATAAATGAAAAAAAAATAGAAGAAATAATATACAACAAGATTTATGTTCAAATATGAACACATGTGCTAAATGAATAGTGAAAAGAAAGGGACTATATAACACTAAGATTTTAAATAAAAATAAAGTAGAAGAGGATAACTATTGTGAACCAAAAATCTTTTATGGGGCATGGTTAGAAAAGATTCATGTTTAAAGGGAATACTTTGTTCCATTATCATAATATAGCAACTATTTTCTGTCCTTAATTAATGGATAGTCTTTTAAAAATATTATTGAGCACCATTTTCTTTGATATGCACGATATCCTATACTCCATAAATGAGGCAAATGAAATTCAGTGCAGGTAGGATTCACAGTCTTCTTCATGTCTCATCAACTGAAACCCAAATTTTATTGCCCATGACAAAGGATAAAGGGTGTTCTCATAGTCCAATTTACCATTTTATAAGATCTCTCTTGGATAATGTTGTGGTAAATTGTTCAAGATCAAACTTCGGTATTGTGATAAAAACGAAGCTCACATTAGAGCAATTATGCAATTATTTGCAACTATGATGCAATCATCTTAAAAATGTCCTACACAACTACAATGCCAGCCATCATTCTTATTGTGGCATGAAGCAAATCCTGCAGTTAGTATTTGAGGTACAATGTATTCTATTCTATGTCTTATTCAACATAATCCTTAGGCAGAATTGACCCTCAGGTGATCTAAATATGCATGGATATTTGTCTAGCATCCTGCAGAGCTTTGTGCAGTCTGGCTGGACCCTGTGAAGAAATGCAGTGGACTTGCAATTTTTTGCTGGGGAGCTGTTAGAAACAGAACTGTATCTGTGAGAAGGGTGAGCAGAACAGTACAGGAAGTTCCTCAGTGTCATCTCACAATTTAGAAAAGGGTAGGACTGAGCAAGAGTCTCTGTGGCAGTTAAATGCAGGTTGTAGGAATCTTTTGAAGGGAGTAAAGCACCTGCCTGGAAGTGGGTAGGTCTACACTGAATGTTGAAGGATATAGCTGTGTGAAATGAAGTTTAGAAAATTGTGAGACTTTAGATTATTAAAACACAAAAATGCAATCAACAAAGAAATAAATGGCAAACATTTGTTCAGTAATTTTTCCTTTATTCTGTAAGTAATAGGGAGATGAAAGGGATCACATCAGATCTAATTTTAGCAAGACCACTTCTAGCACAGTGTGGACAGTGAATAAAGGAGGAGGAATGGCCGGCACAGGAGCATGGTTGCTGAGCCACAGCATCTGAGATTGTGAGCTTTTTATCTTGGGTGGGGACATGGAGCAGAATGTGCATCTGTACTGTCTTCCCTTCAAGCACAAAGAGGAGGGCTTCCCAGTTCTCCCACTTGGCCAGAATGTCAACAGCCATGAGTTCAGTCTTCTTCAATGGCAATGTTAAGCAACCCAAATTTAGAAGTTCTATACAGGTTGGTTGTGACACACATTCTCACAGAGTTCCCACTAGTGGTTGACCAATTGTGATATGAAAAATGTATCTCTTCAGACTCAAAAACTGAGGTGCTTCCTCAATCTGTCTGCTTCAGTTGTTAGCAAAGCTCTTTGCTTGCCATAGGCCCTCATGCATGCTCTGCCCCCACCATACAGGCTTCAGTTCTGTGATGTAGTCCCTGACTACCTTTCCTAAGCTAATAAACTTGTACACCAACTCTCTTTATTGTTAACTCTTCTGCCAGGTGCCTTCATTTATGCCACTTGCTATAGCTGAAAACATATGATTGGAAAACATTTACATATGCTTTTTAGTACAGCCATTTCATGAACAGCCAAATTTTCACATAGACACTCATTGATTAGAGATTTTGAAGGGGAACCTAAATATTCTTCCTTGATCTGCTTTGATTTTTAAAATTGAAGTAACATTGGGTTATAAAATGTCACTATTAAGGAACACCTGCAAATACTTCTTTATGTTCACAATTAAAAGTGTTCATTTCAGTCTTCATCATTCAATTATCCCCTTTTACTTGATGGAGCAGCCTTCCACCTTCTTTTCTGGTAACCAATAATTTGGTCGTCTGGTCTTAAAGCATATTTTTGTTTAATTTAATGTGTTCATTTATTTTGCTTCTTTATGGACCAAACAAGTGAAATCATATGGCTTCTGCTTTCTCTGTCTGACTTATTTCACTATCACAATACTCTCTAGGTTATCCATGTTGTTGTATATGTTGGGACTTCATCTTTATGTTAGAGCTGAATAGCAATCTTTTGTGTGTGTATCACTTCTTCTTGATACAATCATCTGCCAATGGGCACTTACGTTGTTCCCAATTCTTGACAATTGCGATGTTGTGATGAACATAAGGATGCATATATTTCTCTGAATTTGTGTTTTTGTATTCTATGGAGGAAACAGAAGTAACTCTATTGCATAAAATTTCAATTTTATTTTTTGAGAGTATCTCTATGTTGTCTTCTATGTAGACTTGCTTTTATTTTTATCTTTTTGAAGTCAGTTTTTGAATATTATAAGGAATCTTCAGTTTCTGGTCACATAGGAAATCTCACAAATTAGTGTGAACTGGCCCCACAATTTCCTCCTATCTCTTTTGGGGGGAAAGCAAAAAATGGGGATAAAAAGACTCAGAGCAGGTCTTATTCATTTGATCATATTTTGCTCTTCAGTAACAGAATTTTCCACATTTACCAAGATGGGATTGGGCATCGTGGTGGCCTAAGAATTAAGAATCAACATTATCACGCTGTGGCCTGAGTTCAATCCTTGCCAGAGAGCTGACCCACACATGGGGCAGCAACCTCTCCTGTCTGGTCTCTGCTCTCCTTATCAATGTACTACAGTAGATTTGTCTGTTATGCTCCACACTCTGTCCCTGGTGAATCTTATGTCCTGCACCTCTGGCCCACAGCCCCGTTCTTCCTTGTGTAACCAACTAAGTAACTAACTAAATAGATAAATAAATCTGTAAAAAAAAAAAAAAAACAAACAAGATAGAACTTTATAACTTCATAATGGAGTTACGAAGTAACTGGAGTTACTCCATTATGAAGTAATGCAGTCTGTTCTATTAGTTTCAAGTTTTGTTTCTGAGAATATATACAAAGTGGAATTGCTATAATAATGAGGAAGAATACTATACTATTTAATGCTATACTGTTTTATTATAGCCCAATAAAAATATAAATAAGATTATCAGTCGTTTATAATTACCTCTTGATCTGATCCTTCCGGGAGGAAGGAGTGAACTATTCTTCCTTTGGAGGTGAACTAACCCTTCCTGCAACAGAGCTATAATTTTCCAAGTGCAATGCTTGCAGAAAAACAGTTCAATTATAATTCTAATGTATGAAATTTACTCACTAGCAGGCTTAGGTACCTGAGTTCATATTGAGGAGGAGTCAGACATCAGATGGAGCCAGTCTCTGCTGTAGCTGCCCATGGCCAACATCATTGGAGTGGGGTTGAGACTTGTTCAGGGTTCGGCATCTTTCATAAGTGAGAGCTCATCCATTAGAACAAAACAGCCCAGCTGGGAACAGCCCCCACACTGCTTGCTTGCTAATGGCTTGGAACCTGCAGCTAAGAGGCCCCATGCTGCAGATCTGGTTTTTGTGCTCTTTCAATCCAAACCTATTGGGCCTTGGAGAGTATAGTTGGTGCTCTGAGAATATGAGTTAGTGCATCTGTAGTCAAGGCCAGATCTATGTTCTCCTGGACAGTGGCACAAATGGGTCCTGGGAAACCAGAGTAGGAGGACAGTGGGGGTAGCTAGGCCATTTGGCAAAAAACGACATACATCAGAAATATGCCATCAAATATAGCAAAATTTGGAACTGGGGACCTATAGGTTATTGATATATTTTCTGCCAGTGGGTTGTGACAAAGCCTCTACCTAGGGAGAAACTGAACTCATCACACAGTGAATGTCCAGGAGCTTGTCAAGGTGGAACACAGGACTTCCCTGGAAAGTGAGCTTTGGCATTGCTGGGATGACATTGGATAGATTTCTGTCATTGTCTTTGAATTCTTATTACGTGGTCAGAAGAGCCAGATCACAGAGTACAGGGGCAAAAACAATGCAGTTGCATTGTTTCCTACATTGTAGGGCTGGAGGAAGAAAAAGGTGGGGATTTTGACCAGCATGCAATCCCCACTCTGAAGGATTTTCATGCAGTCCTTCTTCTGTAGCACAGAATGATACTTGAGGAAGACTCCCTTCACTACTTTCCAACATGCCCTGAATTAAGTTGGAGTTATAGGAAATGAAGGAGTAGGGCTTGGGTGAGGGATGGTCTATTAGAAGCCGTGACCACTGTGACTATTCCTCACCATCTGGCCAATGCCTGTCCAGATCATTTCACCGGCCCCTCCTGGACCAAGCTCCAAAATGTGCTCTCTCCTGAAGCACACAGGCCTTCTCTATTTTCTAACTGCTTCAACTTCCAGCTTCCCTGATATCTTATATGGGGGTAGAGATAGCTAATGTTTTATTATTCTTTGGGGGGGCTAGCTTTGGGTTTTATTTGGGTGGATAAAGATGGCACGGGACGTTTAGGTGATAAAGGATGCGGAAGTTACACTGTAAATAGCATGTAGATATCTGACTGTGCTATGCCATTTCTTGGTGGTTGTTGACAATGTTTTTATTTAGGTGCTGCTTGCAAGGTACATGCATTTATTAAAAAAATAAGATAAATGTGTTTCACCTTAATAAAATTTGCACATTAAATAAGAAATCTAAAAATCAAGGGTAGCAATCATAGAATACATTTTAAGTTATTTTACAACAAATTCATTTCTTTAAGAGTTACTTACACCCACAAATCCTCTTGGTGGCAAAAAAAACTTTGTTACACATGTATAGACCTTCTATTATCAGCATTATCTTTTGTGACTTTTATAGAAGTGTTCTATGTATGCAATTATAGAAGTGTTCTATGTATTTTTATAATTGCATAACCCTTTACCATAAGCACATGCCATTCTTAACACGGTCTTTCTGGCTTACTTTTCAATTTGGTACTCCTTGACCTAGCCAAGAGACATATTATAGCTCTTTATTTATGAAATAAGTGTCTGTGTTTAGACAGAAACTATGAAACCATTTTTCTGTGATGCAATCAAATGCTCAAATGACTTTGTGCAGTTCTTGGAGAAGAATTGAAAACTTTCCCTTCTCTGGAAAAGAAGCAGTGACTGCCATGGACATAACTTCATGTTCAAGTACTGACAAGAGACCACATCTCCCTTGAGGGAACCAAGTTCAAGTGATTCTGAAAATATAAAGGTGGGAGGAGCCCAGTGCACATGTTTTTGTTTCTGTACCTTTCAAATTCCCTTTCTCTGGAGCATGTAAACAAGACAAGTCACCACTCCTCTCTCAATTGTAGACATTGTCATCAATCTCTCCTCTCAGGTGTAAATCTATCTATGAAAAACATGTGGTAGGATGGAAGGCATTTTATTAGTCAACACAATTATTTTTGGTGATATAATTCCCTGTGGACAAAATACAAAATTCTGAGCAAAATAAATCTATGTTAGTAAACATCCTCCTCAGATTTTAAATGCCAAAAGAGGCAGAGACTGATAATTTCCCTTCTATTTTTTTTTAATTCCACAACTTACAGCTGTATTCAAGTTCATACACCCAGCTAAGAGACTCTTACAGCTAACTTGTTGTCAAGGATGTAAGCTGAGGTTTAAGGGGGCAATTCCTATAAATTTTCTTTAAGGGAATTTAATTTATTGTGAATATATTTTTGCCATGTCAGTTTTCTTTGAGGCACACTGACTGGAGCACCAGCATCCTGACTCTGAGGGGATGTTCAGGCTGGAAGCCACATGTTAGGTTGATAAAGTGGAATCCTGGGGTCTGGGGACCTTTTCACCAAACAAGTTTTATCTGTAAATTTTTAGATGATAGTAAAATTAATAAATGTCTAGCTTGTTTTAGTCATACATTTAAAAATACATGTAGTTTTATTTTCTGTATGTCATCTGGACTTTTTAAAATTGAATTTTCTAGATTCATCACTTATTAATCTGTTGGGATATTGACTACTTTAATTACAACCAACATAATCATTTTACTCTGACTGGGAGAATTAGCAGTGCTATTTTGTTGGCAATGATTAGCCCATTGCTTCTATAGAAACTGGACATAGGCCCATAGATATTATTCACTGGATATCACTCCCTGATCCAATCTTGACCAAGAGAGATAACTTCCTATAAAAGTAATAATTAAGCATGTCAATTTCCCCTTTGCCTCTAATTTTCTGTTAGACTTCTAACTTTATTTCTTCAATTGCCAAAAGCTAAGCATCCTTAATCATCCATGAATTTTAATACTGCCAACAAGTATAATAAATAAAGAAACACTTATAAGTTGAAAATGCGTATTAATATATTTAATAATGGTGATAGAAAATTTCACTAGTAATGAGTATTTTATCCATGACTATGATCTTGTTTGGAACAAAGTAAAATAGTATCTGTAAAGAAAAAGATAGTAGAAAATTTAGGTTTATGAGTCATGTGTTCTTTGTTACAACTACTCAGTTTATCATTGAAACACAAGAGAGATCATAAACAATTAATAAATAAGTGAATTTAGCTGCAGTCCTGTAAAATTTTATTTGTAAAATCACCTCAGGTTACATGACTTTACTTGGTCCATACACATAGTATGTCAACTCCTGATCTAAAAGAAATATTCTGAATTAGGGACTGAATGAATACTTTGGCACATCTTAATGATTTAGAAATGACTCCACAGGAATGTTAGTTAGTGTGTATGCTGCTACTGATGTGCAAATATAAGATTTTCCTTGTAGAGAATGGATGCTTTGTGGTTCCTTGAAGTAGTATGACTGTAGGATATTGTTGCACTTTAGCAGTGGTGAGTATCTGTTAAAGGTGAGGAACAGAAAACTCCTGGAGATAGAGAAGTGAAGAAATATTTTTCTATCCAAAAAAAAAAAAAAAAAAGAGTAAGAGCTTTTGCAAATAAAAGTCATATAAGTCTGGATTTGCTCACAGTTGCTCTCTGTTCTCTGAGTGTCAAATTAATGACAGTCTCAAAGGATACATAACACTAAATAAGAACTTCAGCAGCATCTCCTCTGTCACTCAGTTTGCTAGGCACCAGAAGGCCACCCACTTGTTTGGAACTAAAATATATTAAATATAAATAGAACTGATAGACTGCAAGTAAATTTCAGTCTTGATAGGGTTTGAACAGAAATGAGTGATTTCAGCAGAAAGCCAGGTCCTGGATGAAAGGTAAAATGCAAAGGGTCAGGTGAAAGGGAGAGAGTGTTCTATAAGGTACTAACTCATAGGCAAGAGCAAGATATTTGGAATGAATCCACAAGGACCAAGATGACAATCTTGGAAATTCCTGAGAGGATTGTTATCCATTAGCCAGAGGAATCTAAACTCAGATAGCTTTATAACTTGAGACAAATACTGCATGAACAACAGAGATCAATAGAGACCTCAATGGATAAGAGAATTAGGAGAGAAGAATCACCCTGAATTAAACAGACATGCAGAGAATGTCTGGGTACTGCCTTCTGGGAGAGGGAAAACTATAAAGCTACCATCTGAGCCAGGAGCCCTGGGGAAGGGTGAACTAAAAGTGTGGAAGTCACACACACTTGACCAAGGAGAAACACATGTGTAAAAACTGGGGTGCTCCCTATTCCACGGAAGGTCTCCAGTAGAAATAGCAAAGATATGCTGTGGATATATGTCCAGGAAAGGGATTGCTGGGTTGGACTTGAAAGCAGACTAAATATTTTTCAACAGTATGGATTAAGAAGATGTGGTACATGCAAACTATGGAGTACTATACAGTCATAAGAAAGGATAAATGCAGCCATTTTCAACATAATGGTAGGAATGGGAGAAACATATGTGCACCAAAGTCAGATCAATAAAAGTAAATATCCAATGTCCACACAACTGATAGCTCAACATCATAAAACACTTTCATAAATTAGGAGATATTGACTACCATCTTCAGAGATCTAAGGGTAAGAGAGAGTGGGGAGGAAGACATAAGTGATGGTAGAGGGAAAAAGAATAAAAGAAAGGAAATTTATTTCTGATATTTTCAAACAAACACAACACAAAGAGAATTAATGACTTTGGTACTTATCAATAAGTTTTAATAATTATCAGCATTGGCCAACGTTCACTCACAATATTGAAAGAAAACTGAATTGTTTTAATTTGCACACAACTAAGTATTATATAAATAATACTGTATTTAGGTATTCTCCTGAGCAACAATAGTTTTGTTCAGTATATGTACAGCTTATCTATGTGTCTATGAGTGCTTCTGAAAAATAAATTAAATGATACAGTAACTCTGAAAAAAAGAAAAACAAAGATAGTATACTATACTCAACTATCCCTTTAGAAACTCTTGAGGGTGGTACTGACATCAATGAAGTGCAGATAGCACACAGACATTAGAGTTTCAGGTCTGCAGCCTAAGAAAGGAGAGAAACTTGCAGTGTCACAAACACAAGGTAGCCCCCCATCCTTGCGCCGAGTGCATTTGCACCCTCTCATATTCCATGACTCAGCAACTGCAAAAACAAGTCTTGGAACCTACAATAGAAAGCAGACCTAAAAATTAAAATCAAAATGAAACCACAGTGCCATCTGCTATAAGTTACTGCTGTCTATCTATCTATCTATCTATCTTCTATCTATATGTTACTGATACACACACAAACACGAAACACACACACATATATATATATATACATATATATATACATATATGTATAAAATAATAGAGACAACTAAAAGAGCCAAATTGGCATCAAAATATGCATCAATGAAACCTCAGGGAATATAAAAGTCACACATAGATAACGATTTGCTAGAGTCCAACCACAAGGATATGAAAGATATTATCTCCCTGTCAGAGGTTCAAAATTTCATTATAAAGAAAAATTAAATATATGGAAGAAAATACAGAAAGGCAAGTCTAAATGATTTTAAAAAGAAATCAGGGAAGTAAATTAAAGAGTTAAAAATTTCAGAACAACACATCAATGATCCAAAAAATAAAATTAATGAGTAGAAAATAAATATGAAGATTTAAACAAGAACATAATACAGAGCCAGTTGGTAAAAATCTCAATAAATGAGATAAAATAACTTTTTTTTTAGAAAGCTTGGGAAGCTGGATAACTTAAATGGAGAATTAAATCAGTGCCCTAAAAGATAGTTATGCAATATGGCCCCAGGTCAAAGAGGAGAGAAAAGTAAGGGGGGAAAATGAAGAAACACTTTGAGAATTATTCAACTCCATCAGGAAAGGAAACAAGATAATCCCTATAAGGAACTGGAAACCTATTTTCTTCTACTATGGAATTAGAGAATTAACATTGTCAAAATGGCCAGCTTACCTAAAGTTGTATATGTATTAAATGCAATTCCTATTGAAGTTTCAATAGCATTTTTCAAAGATATAGAACAGTAATAAAATTCATATGGAACCATGAAAGACCCTGAATAGTCACAGAAAAAAAAGGGCAAGAAGAATGGCAGTGTCACACACCTGAACTTCAAATTACACTACAAAATGATAGTAATCAAAAATTACATTATTGTATAAAAATACACACAGAGATAAATGGGGCAGACTATAGCGCAGAAATATAGCAAATTATAGGACAGTCAGTCTACTACAGAATATTCAAGAGTATCCACCGGAGAAAGGAGCATATTTTCTAAAAAAAATACTGGACAATCATAAGAAAGAGAGTAAAAGTAGTCAATTTGCTCACACACAAATTACCTCAAAAATAGAATATGAAATAATGACCTCAAAAATAAAATATTTGGCTGTAAGATCTGAGATCATCAAACATAAGCAAAACATAAGCAAACATAAGCAAAACTCTGGCATTAACACCAGAGATATCTATGGAAACATCCCAATATATAGGAAACAAATAAAAATTAAGCAAATATGATTATACTGAAAAGCTTATAGTGAATATTGAAATTATCATTAAAATAAAAAGACACCCCACTGAAATGATACCCCACTGAATAGTTGAAGACACTTGCACATCATACATAAGATACCACATATACATATAAAGGGCTGAAGAGCTAAATGGACATTTCCCCAAAGAAGGCATATAGATGCTCAACAAATGCTTAAAAATATGTTCACCATCACTTCTCTTCAACAAAATGTGAATCAAAACCACAGGAGATACCATTTCACACCTGTGAAAATGACCCATATTACAAGTGTCAGAAACAACAAATGCTGGTGAGGATGTGGAGGAAAATGAACCCTTATACAATGTTGGTGAGAATGTAGACTAGTTTAGTCATTATGGAAACAGTGTGGAGACTTCTCAAAATATTGAAAATAGAGCTACCAATTGGCTCAGCATTTCTATGCCCAGTTATCTTCTTGAAGAATGTAAACACACAAATACAAACATATCGATACAACCTATGTGCCCAGTGGAAGAAGAGTGTAGTAAGAAGATACGGTAGTAAGAAGATACACAATGGTATGCTACTCAGCTATTAAAAAAAAAAAATGATGAAATTTTGCCAGTTTTGATCTTGTGATCAAACATGGGGATGAAGTGAAATCAGTCAGAAGGGTAAAGGCAAAGTTGAGTTTACAAATGTGTGGAGTTTATATAAATCAACAATAAAAAAAAAAAAGGAGCAAACCAAAGTGAACTGAAGCAAACCCTAGAAATGTGATTGTAGAATGAGGCTACTGAGGGGTATGTTCAGGGTGGGTAGTAAATGGCAGTGACCCACTGGAATATTGTGGAGGCATACGGATGTGTTGGTGTTGGGGTATGGTGATAGACAGCTGTAAATGTGTGCGCCTGCCCTGCATGTCATCAAATGTGTTGTAAACCAACATTAATTCACTATAAAATGCCAAGAAAAGAGAAGCAAGGAAAATGTTTCAGAACTACAATTTTAATTTGGCTCCCTACTCTCTAATTTCTATCCTACAATTTGTTCATTACAGTCAAATAATTAATAACAATCTGAAAAATTGGGCCCTCCCTAGTGACATAAGGCATTAGAATGCAGCACTGCAAGCTGGCTGCAGCTGCTTCAGTGCGAGTTTGAGCCCTGGCTCTGGAGTTAATCCACATGGCACAGCAGACTTCTCCTGACCCTTCCACTGCTCCCCTGTGCAGTGTACTTCATTGATCTTCCTGCTCTGCTCCCCACTCTGTCTCTGGTGAAGCCTCTCACCACTCCTACACCTCTGGCCTGTATCCCAGTTCTGTATGCATAAATAAATAAATCTTTGAAAAAAAATCTGAAATAGTAAACCCTGCCTGAAAGGTAGAATGGAAAGCAAAAGAAAGAGGAGAGACTTTTCTATGTGGCATTAATGTATAGGCCGAACAAACCATCTTGAACTATTCTATTCAGGCGGGTGATTATGTAAGAATCACTATAATGATGCACCATGTGGATGACAAGGCAGAGCTCCTTAGTGGCAGTCAAGTTATGGAGCTGCTGGTTTGTGTAGAACTGGTGTTTCTGAACCAGATAACAGTCATCTGAGATAAGTCTTCATAGAATACTACTTGGTACACGGTATAGTATCAAGGGAAATTGATGAAAATTGAGTGCAAATTTTGCCGGAGGCTGAGACCATCTACTTGCTGCTCATAAGCCTGAAATTTAGAAACAATTGATGGGAGGAAATGAGGTTTCATCAGGAGCTGACAACCTAAAAATTGGCAAACAATTGTCTCAACAGTAATCTCCCTGAATTGATGAGAAGCAGGAATGTATATGGGGGAACTATTTGAGAAGAAGAGGGGCTAAAGAGTCTGTGTCTTCAACATTTCAGAGAGGTAGGTAGGGATTCCCAGGACTTGCTTTCATGTCCCTTTGTCTTGCATGACCATGTTTGTTTATGGTGCTGGTGGGTATGGGTTCACCATGCTAAAGCAAGGAGGTTGTAGCTCAGTCCTAGTCCAAACTTCTATGCTCTACCAGTTTCGCCTATATTTCTGATTTTGTCTGCAAGACAAGATCAACAGAAACAGAGAAAGAATGACTAGAACAAAAGTGAAAGATTTATGGTTACCAGGCTGGTAACTTAATGATAAGCTATGCGATGGCAGCATGCCTGGAGAGGTGGGTGTCTTTGGTGGAAAGAGCATGACAATCCTTTATATAAACATTGTGTGCATTTAATAGCAGGGGTGGGGAGAAGCAGGCTAAAGTGATTTTTTTCTGGGAAAAAAAAAACTTTTTAAAGCCCTAATAAATTTGTTAAATAAACTGCACCAAATAAATGCAATTTTTGGGAAAATAATTGCTTTAGGTTCTATGTCCCTCATAATCAAATAATTTAGTCATCATCATTCACTGAGATGTACACATTAACGTGTTTTATAGGTTTGTATAAAATATGTTAAAAGTTTCTTTTCCCTTCCCCTTCTTCCACCCTTGAAGGGGAGTTAAGTGAATTCTGCATGAATGCAGGCACCATGTCACACACAGGTTATAGTGATAGCAAATGAGATGGAAGCGAGGAAGTGTAGCTTTTGCAGGGCTGTAGCCTGGAAATGATCACTGCAACAGAATGGGGTGTTTCCAGAGGAAAAGGATGCAAGGAAATTTCCAAGGGTGGTGGATAAATGCTGGGTCATCAATCGTATCTAAAGGGTTCAGAAAATATAAAAGATGCAGTAGCTTAATCTTCCCCAGCTGTGGGAGGGACCCCAGGATGACACCAGAAGTTCACTTTTCTCAGTCTTTCTCCATCACCATTTTGAGGCCAATGGTCTTAAGATGATCCTTGTAACTCAACATAGTGTCCATATTCCAGGCAGGTAAATAAAAAGGAAGGATAATGGATCACTGTACCAGGATAGCAGATTAGATATATGGAACTTCCATTTAAATTTGAATTTCAGAAGAACAAAGAATTTTATACATCAACCCACTAGAAGACAGAATACAAAGACCTGGAAAGACATAGAGATGAGGGGAGCCCCATTCACTGAGTTTCTCAAAGGCTTAACCAGGATCTCAGCTTACATATCATTGACTAAAGAAAAGGCATATGACTGTGCCTATATTCAAGGAACCTTGCAGAGGTGAACATTTTAAATCAAATTCATGAAGTCCTGAACAAAAAAAAAAAAAATTCTCTTCATGATGACAAAAGGATGATAGGTTCCAGACAAACAATTTCTGTGGCGAAACTGATTTATAGGCAGAAGGAAGCAAAGGATTTCATAGCAAGAGCTAACATTTTCTGAGTGCACAGTATTGGGCAGTCATAGTTCTAAGTACTTTGTAGATAATCACAATTGCCTTTAAAGGTCTGGTATGATTTTTATTCCCACTTGTACACAGAAGAAACTGAGTTGTAGATGCATTAAACACCTGACCCAAGGTCCCCCAGCTTTAAATGATAAAACATAGATAAAATGAATTTGAACCTCTGTTCTATGGAGCCAGTGCCTGGGTGACAGCCACATGATTGAGACCTGTGTATCACACAGACCAGAATTGTGTGTCTGACTGAGCCCTTCTTGCAATCACTCAAGAACTGATCATTCTTCTGCAAACTGAACAAGAGAAACTATCCTATTTGGAACACAGGCTTTCTCTGAAACTGAAAGACCAAATTCCCAGTTTGTCTGGAACTGAGGCAGTTTCAGGATGTGAAAAGTTATTGCTAACCGTGAAGTTCAAATTAAGACACGATTGCTACCTTACCCTGGAAGGTAAGACATAACTCTAAGGGCCTCCATCTTGGTTATAAACACAAATTAGAAGATATGGGTTAGCAGAAATGACTATAAGTGGTTATATAAACATCCTTGTGATGTACTGAAAATGAAATATTGATATGTCTTCTAGAAAAGGAATCAGCCTGAAAAGCAGGGGAAGGGGGCTTATTAGCATTTCTGCTTCTACTCCTAACTTATTCTAGAACTTGATCAATTTGTTATATCATCCTGGACCTCATTGCCTTCATCAGAAAATAAGAAAGAGAAATTTCAGTTCTCAAATTCTAAAACCAGATGTTGTCTACTGTGTAATACACAGCAGTTTTCTGTGACTTAATCTATTATTAGAAAGAGGTAATTTTTTTTCACCCCACTGAGGTTTGGGTACATGTCTATTGTGGCCATCAAGGAAAAAAAGTGAATGTGTTTGGTGTGGTTTGGATGTGGTGATCTAGGAAGTGAAAGCAAGATCTCGGCAACAATGAATGAATAAATATGACAGACATGTAGTACCATATGTGTTCTCCATTTTTTTTTTACTCCTTTCAAAATTATCTCCTTTTTGGTGTTATAGTTTATTAACTGGTTATAGTAATTATTTACCAATTTGTATTATATTGCCAGCTTTGTTGCTTTTGTAGAATATATGTATATAATGGACTTCTATACTGAGGCTGCATTTGCTAAAACGTGTACAAATACCAAACATTTCTTAAGAAATTTACCTGGGAAGGAGCTAAGAGTTCTATACATTGAAAATAGAGAATATCAGGAAATATAGGAAAAAGCCCCAAAACATGAGTGCCATGAAGGCTAAATATACATTCCATATTTTCGGAGGAAAACTTGTTTGCAAGGAATTGTCCCTTAATTCCTTACTAAAGTATCCCAATTGCTTCCCTAATCCAGAAGTTGTACAAAATACTTCAAATGTTGTGTTGATTTTTGGTACTGAAATATGTACTTGATTAAGAGCGGAAGCAATCAGTATTGGCTAAAGTTATGAGAGTGTCCTCATGGAAAGGGTAGGACTTAGATTTAGAGAGTGTTAGACCTGGATGAAATTTCAGAAATTATGCAACCCCACCCTCTGAACAGGCCAGGGAGGTGGAGATGGATGATCATATCTAGGCAAAGTTCTAAAGAGTAACATAATCAAGAATGGAAAGTAAGGCTCTTGACACTCAACACAGATTCCACTGTGTATAGAGATAGCTTTCCCAGACAGGCTGTCTTCATTCATTTAAGGGTTATGTTGACTGCATCACTGCTGTCCTGGTAGGATGAGGGATATGAACATGACCTAGTTCTTGCTCATAAATAATGGCAATATGTATGGCTAAGGGCCAAGATGGGATGCTTTCAGAAGATCAAGGAGTGGGAATGGACAGTATTTGCAGTGGAAAAGCATATTGAACAGGCTGGAAGAACAGAAGAGTGGATGGCGATAGTAGAAAACGTCAAAGGAAGGATGGAACCTGACTACAGACAGCCTGGAATCCAGGATGTGAAGTTCAGATGGATCAAATCCTGGCTCTGACCTTAGTTTTTAGAACTTGCTTATCCATAAACAAATGCTGGTGAGGATGTGGAGAAATAAGAACTCTCTTGCACTGTTAGGAAGGCAAAAGGGCCCAATCATTTTTGAAAGCTGTGTGGAGTTTCCTCAAATTACTGAAAAATGTAGCTTCCATATGATCCAGCATTTTCATTCTTAGGTATCCACCCAAAGCACACAAAAACATTAACTTGAAAGGAAACAAATGTTGTTTTGCACACAAAAACATCAGTTTGAAAGGAACCTGCACTATGTTGCAGCACTATTTATAATAAGTAAGACATGGAAACTACCTAAATGCCCCAAACAGATGACTGGATCAAGAAGATGTGGATCGTGTGTGTGTGTGTGTGTGTGTGTACACACACAATGGAATACTATTCAGCAATTGAAAAGATACACTCATTCCATTTGCGACTACATGGATAGATCTGAAAGGGAAGTGAGTCAGAAGGGAAAAAAATGTATATCAGAATGTTTCACTTATAGGAGGAATACAGGGGAAACAAATAAGGGATCATAAATAAAAGAAGACAAAACTAGCAGGCAACTATAAATTGGAGACATTCAATACAAGAGGTAGAAGGAGAGAAATTAAACCAGGGTGGAAAGAGCACAAGATGCTATGGTGATGGTGCATGGGTGACTCGGTGGCGTGAATTTTATGGGGAATACATCTAAGAAAGCCAAAATATCGTACAAAAATGAACTCTCTCTCTCCCTTATATAGTTCACATATATGAAGTCACTGTAAACAGTGACTTCTGTATGGGTTTTGTACACTACACGGTGATCCTAAAAAGAAATGTATGCCTGACAAGGGAGGTGAACATTGCCAAAGGACTGGAGCAAATAAGCAGACATTTGGATTAAAAATTTAAAAACAAGGGGTCTCCCTGGCAGTGTAGTAGTTAAGTCTCAGTGTTATCATCACTGTGGCCTGAGTTAGATCCCCAGCCAGGGAGATGACCCACAAAAGGCGCAGCAGGTCTCTCCTTCTCACCCCTGTCCCCCTCAGCAGTATCTTTCAGTCAATCCACTTGTTCTGCTTCCCACTCTAACTCTGGCTAATCCTCTCACTCTCTCTTATACCTCAGGCCTATACTCCAGTTATTTTATGAATATAAAAAATAAATCTTTTAAAATAATTAAAGTTGTGTACTGGGGAAATAGAGTTCTGAAGTCTGAGAATTTGGGCTTGCATTCGGTTTCTGCTACTTATTTACAAAATCCATGATGTTAGCTCTAATTTTTCTAATCAGATCTAATTATCTAAGTTATCTAATTCCAAAATCAAGTGTTTGTATGGATCCTCTTAAACACAGAGAATGGCTTTTCATTACAAAGCTCTGTGGTGAGGTCAAGGGGTTTGTACTAAACTCCCCAAGGGATACTGGTGCTTCTTGATCCAATCTTAGAGAATTACTGATTTAATTGTTCTCAGACTCACAAAGTCCTCCTCTGTAGAACATAGGTAATAATATGACAACCTTATATCTTGTAGATGGCCTATGACTCCCCCAAATAAATATTGAAGTCCCAACTCCCAGTATCTCTGAAAGTGAACTTATTTGAAAATTGAGACTTGGCAGAAGTAATCAAGTTAAGATGAGATCTGACTGGAGGAAGGTGGGTTTTCAGCCAATGATTGTTGTCTTTTAAAAAGTGAAGAAGTAATACAGATGGAGTATAGCAGCATGAAATAGGTGGTAGAGATTGGAGTGAAGTGTCTACAAGCCAAGTAAGTGAGGACCTGTGCCAGAGACAGCAAGGAAGGATACTTCTCAGGAAACTACAGGGAAGTCACGGCCCTGAAAAACAGGTGTGATAGAACCAGATTTTCACTGGTTTAAGTAACTTGGTTTGTGTGTGGTAGTTTGTAGTGGAAGCCTTAAGAAATGAACCCAATAAATCACAATGTTGTTTAAGGAATTGACTGAGTTGCAATAGTGAACTGGCACATTATAGCTAGTAGCTTAAGAAACGACGATAGAAAGAATTGTTAAATTGGTGGTCACAGGTGTCCAATTTTCATGGTTATTTATAATCTTAGAGAAAACATGAAAAAAAATCTTGCAGTAGATTGTAAGGAGGCCTGGGGAGAATAAGTGCAGTTTTGAAAGAACATAAACATAGTTATTTGGGTTCCTGTCTTTGACCTTCCATTTATATGTTTGCCTATGCTTATGTCAGATAAATATCCATCTCTCAGTTTACCTGTGAAGATAAAAACATTCAACAAATATATAAAAAATCCTAAATGCTAAAATGTTATAAAGTATCATTATTGAATTACCACTTTATTTTAGTTTTCAGAAAGATTCTATTTGAGCTCTACTGAAGGCATCACTCTTAAAATACTTAATCTGGACATTGTTCACAGCTCTCTCAAGTGAGAAGACATTTCAAAGGGTGGGTAATGGTATTACAGGGGTTCTGTGGGTGATGAATCGAAGGAGAAATAAAAGGATTTTTTGGAAGAAAGGATTTGTGTCTTAGAGGGGAGGCATTTTGGAGATAAACTGTTCTACCTATAAGTGTCTCAGAAGAGCACAGCTGGGAGCAGCAATGGTAAGGAATGGTCACCCTGCATCACTGTGTGATGTCGGGACCATCACGTCATGGAGAGGCACTGAGAAGCAAGGAATCCAGTACAGTGATTTGGGCTTAACATGCATTGAGCACAGAGAAATTTGGGGAATGTCCCTGGGAGGAGAGCACAGGAAACATGGAACTGTGTCCACAGATCAACCCAAGAGTGTCCCTCACCTCAACACGCATCAGGTCAGGATGGGAGACAGAGTGAGTGAAGGACTCACCTCAGCTGAAAGGCTTGTCCAGGGACACTTAGGATTCTGGAATACTTTTCTAAAAACAGTTGGGATCTGGAGGAGAGTGTAAATAGAGGGTAAGTGTGAACAGGACAAGGTCAACAGTGTCCTCATGCCCACTTGTTATGACTGAATTGTGTCCTCTAAGATGTTGGAGGACATAGGACCTTTAAAACTATTGATTAATAATCCTCCCTGGTGGTACAGCAGGTTAAAGCACAGCACCAAGAAGCTAACGCCACTTTCGCATGAGTTCGATCCCTGCCCTGGAGTGATCTACATGGCCCGACAGACCTCTTCTGACCCGCCTGCTGCTCACCTCAGCTGTGTACTTCATCAATTGGCCTGTTCTGCTCCCCACCCTGTTTCTGGTGAATCCTCTCACTGCCCCTGCACCTCTAGTCTGTACCCCAGTTCTGTATGCATAAATAAATAAATCTTTAAAAAAAACAGTTGTTGAGGTAAAATGGGGTCAGTAGGGTGAGCTCTGACCCTTATCTGACTTGTGTTCTTATGAGATATGCAGGCACATGGAGAGACACCAGAGATGAAGACACATAGAAGACACAGGAGAACCTGCCGCCTGCAAATAAGGAGAGAGCCCTCAGATGAAATCTAAGACACCAGCCTCCAAATGTGTAGAAAAATAAACATTGTTTATGGCTGCCAATTTGTTACGATGGATTTACCAGACTTACACACTACTTCATCTTTATTCTCTGTAAGAACCCAAAAGGCATTTTTTTTTTTTCCAGAGAAAAATCTGCTTCACTCAACGAGACCAGCATTCTCCCTTGCCTTGCAGATAGTATCTGAGATACTATCAGATGGAACTGTTGGTCTCTTTGGAGCTTGTAACAATTTACATAATAAACATAGAACTCTAAGTGAATATATAAATGAGCCAGATCCCAGCAAGAGGTGGCAAGCCAAGAGAGCCAAGGCAAGCACTTTCTGTTTGGAGAATAGTTTTGCCTTATATGTAAAATGACAAAAACAGGAGGAAATTTGGTAAATATTTTTAGAAAGGCATATATCTTACCTCTGGAGCCATATTCTTTAAATTCCATCTCCAAATATGTTGCTGGTAACAGTTATCACCTGTTTTAAGAGATATCACTGAAAGCTGGCTACATTGAAGAGGGCCAGTACACCTTTAGTCTAATATCAAGAGTTCAGAAGTGACCTTTTCTAAGCTCCCAAACTAATCAAACTGAAAACACACATGGGATAGCTGTTGTTTGGTTTTCTTTTTTAAATGTTGTAGAGGAATACAGCTTTGAGACTTGAAATAGAAAAGCTGGTCCCAGGGAACAGAAGTAGTGGAGTGGAAAAGAGTGACACAGGTATCTGAGAAAAGCTAAAAGAGGAAGCATTGATGAGCTATTTGCTGCTCCTCTGAGGATTCATGTGGAATCCCAAAGAAAGGTTGGAAGTCTGGGCATTTATTCACCAAATCCCATCCTCCACTGCCTACGGAGATAACTGGCACATTAACTCCCCTGTGAGTCAAAGTTGTACCTGCTTTCAGGCGTGGTTGCTGTCTGTGTCTTCAGAGAAAATTCCACGATAGTCAAGCAGGGGGTCCCAGTGGTCTATTCAGATGTGCAATTTGTCTGCATACACTGAACAGCCCTTCAGAGTTACTACATTAAGGCTGAAATCAAGTGGGCAGTGTCCATGGGGCACAGTATAGAGCATTCCAGGCAATCCCAGCAGCCAGTGCAAACATTCTGAGGTGAAAACCTGCCAGAAACACTTAAGAGGCACCAGAAGGCCAGGATGGCTGAGTGAAATAAGCAAGGAGGAAAGTAGTTGGAATTGCCATTAGAGAGGTACAGAAGAGTTCACTCCATGGGAAGACCAGCCTTTACTCTGTGAGATACGCAAAGCTTCCTCAGAGTTGTCAGAGAATATAAGCTGGCCTGACTTCTGTGACTCTACAAATGGACTTGGGTTATTTCATTATCCAGGTGAGAGGTGATAGTGACATGTACCTGGGAAAACAGTGCAGGGGTGATAAGTGATATACATTCTGGGATCCTCTTCACAGCTCAGCAAAGTGATTCTTAGTTTTAATTTGCAGTGTTCAAATTTTCTGGGAGTTTTAAATCTTTTGGGAATATATAGATAATTTCCTGGGAGTTTATAGATAAGGTCACTATGAATCGTGTAAGTTAAGGAGTCCATGGAAGTTGCCCCTGACAAGTGATCAACCTGGGTCCAGAGCCCAATTTCTTTTGACCCTCTCACCAGTGGCCCCAGAAACACTATTTACTTCCCATCTCCTGCATCATTAAGAGCTAGCCTGGATTTGCTTATTGACAAGACAAGGTAGGGAGTGTAACTGAAAAGAACAAAAGGTTCTTTTTTTTTCAGAGGGCTCACTTTTCTCATCACATTCCAGGATGCAGAACAAACTAGATGCGAAACTTCAGAAACTATGTAACAGCAAATTATTGAGTGGGAAGCAATAATTAGAAAGGAAATGAAGAAAATGGATGTTGGGGGCCTTAATGTGAAATATGACATTGATAAATCAAAGGAAGCCTTGAATTAGAGATGTGGGTATTTCAACTGATTATCCAAGATAACTCATATCCTCCATTAGCCTCGTCCATCTTGTTTTGCCTTTGTGAGGACAAAGAGAGCCTGCAAATTGCCAGGCCACAGTACTGTGTCTCCCAAATGTTTATTCACAGAGGAAAGGGAGGAAGGGGATGGAGCAGTTGGAAAATAATTTGCTTGTTAAGCAACCCAGAGGAATGTTCTCCTTTCCAGAAGTCTAGTATATTTATGAGAAAGATAATAAGAGGAGCTTATGAGGGATTTTGACAGTTATATAAAAATAAATAAAAAACCCAGGCTAGAAAAAGTTAGATTCACATACCGTAGCTTGTTCTTATCCTAATAGTTGAGTATAAATAAAGTGCCACATGACTGTGTGAAGAAAAGTAGAAATTACTCAGCTGTCTTCTCTTTCCTGGTGAATTTTTTGAAGCAAACGATGTTTTTTTGAGGGACTTTGTTTTTCTGAGAAAGATACCACTAGGGACAGGAGGCATGCTGGGACATTAGTATGATCACGTGTCTCCAGATTGTTTTGTTTCATGTGATGATGTGATGAGAGACCGAAGGAGACCACAGAGATGGGAATGGAAAAGACTCGATTGGCTTATTCTTTTGCAGCCACTCCACCCTTCCTGGCAGTAGACAGTCCCTTGACAGAAGATGTAACACCCAATCTTAGCCAAATGTCCCAGTAGTCTGGAAACTGTGACGTTATGAGAGGAATTTGAATTGGCGCCACAAGACACCTCACAAAATCCTGCGGGCAGAGTAGGGTTAGATTTGTTTTGCATGAGAATGTTTCTTATTCCTTTCACAATGCTTTGGTGCTTGTTTTATGGCAGGTGACCTTGTGCAAGATCACAAAGAAACCTTCTGGCTTTTATCCAGATCTGGGCCTGCTCCTCTGTGCTGCTATCAGCAGTTGCTTTTAAAGTAGAGCTGCCCAATCCCAGGGCTTATGGGAAACTGGTCTGGTTTTCCTAGCAACCAGAAAGCATCCACTCAAGAATTTTTGTTTCTGCTTAATTTTGGGAACCAAAACTAAGTCTGATTTTACAGTATTTTTTACAGTATGCCAAAGGTATTCTCTAGCTTACCCAGTAACAATGAGCTACCTGTTTAGTGGAGGAACTTTTTCTCCTTTGACGTCAAAATTAGCTCTCATTTAGCCTCAATTTTCTCCACACCATGCCTGTCATATGTCCCACTTGTTTCCACTTTGACCTTTACAAAATTGCTCATGTGATACCACCCTCCTAAATTGCTCTTTACTCTCCTCTTTATTAATTAAAATTCAAAATGCATCTTATCTTCAAGAATTGTCCTGTATATTAAAAATATCCAGAATTATGGGCCCTCCCTGGTGGTGTAGCAGCTTATAGCACAGCACTAAGAAGCTAAAGCCCCTTCAGCATGAGTTCAATCCCCACGCAGGAGGTGACCCACATGGTGCAGCAGACCTCTCCTGACCCGCCCGCTGCTTCCCTCCTTAGTGTACTTCATCGATTTTTATAAATAAGCTTTATTGTAAGATTTATCTTTTATTGGAAGCAGCAGAGACATAAAGCAAAAATGATCACATGTTCTTGCTTACTTTCCTCGAGGCCCACCTAAAGAAATCAGCTGTGCCAAATTAGAAGCAGGCGTTATATCTTGTGTGGGCAGGCCCAGCTATCCATCACAAGCACGAGTAGGTCCATAAGAAGAGAGCTATAGCAAGAAGACACGAGACTGCTTTCTGAAGATAATAGGCATCAAAGTTGAGCCCCCAGACTAGTGACATCAGCATCATCTGAAAATTTATCTGAAATGAAATTTCTCAGTTCCCACTTAAGATTTGTTGTACCAATTCCCCCAATTGATTCTGAGGTATGTGACTTTCTGAGGACCACTTGCTAACCCATACAGTATATGCCTGTGGAGACCATTCAAAATACCTCCTTACTGATTTTTTGTTGTTGTTGTTAATTTTGATTTTTGAACTTCCAGTTATTGAACACATAAATTTTTTTCCTTTGTTTTCTTCATTAGTCTGAGTCTCATTTACAGATTTTCATTCACTTGAGGTTATTGCACTGTATCACTTCTGACTGACCCATATAATTGGACACCAACCTTAAGTAACGAAGTCAGAAATGGATTTGTTTCTTTCAACTTCACATGGATTGTTTGTTTATATGCACATGCTCCACAGAAAATTAATTCCCTGCTGCCTCTGCTGATTCATAATCTCGTCACCCACTGTTCTTGGTATTTTGAACTTTAGCAGTGAGATATAAAGAGGAAGGGAACTTCCAGTTACATGGCTATAAAGCAATGAAAAGAAAAATTGCATTAAGGTAATTTTTTCTTACTTTCTGCACAGGCATAGTTACAGGAGGTAAGTACTGAGTGAAGGGCTTCTGAAAAATGAGGAAAGTTAAACATCCCTCATTTTTGAAGCTAGATCTTTCCTTTCTAAGCCAAGGCTATTTGAGTGCAAAAAGGTTTTTTTTTTTTGTTTTTGCCCTTTTTTTGTTTGTTTGTTATGTTTTTTTAGCACAGAACTACCACAGTGAAAGAGAATTATTCTCCATTGGTCATGCATTGCTTAAATGTGTTGGGATGCTCATTACATTACTTAGATTGCTGAACAAATAGGCATATGTGTTCAAAGTAAAATTGGCAGTCAAGAAATATATTGAGTCCTGTAAAAACAACTTCCATTATGAGGATATGCAAGTTGTAAAATCTGCTTGCAATCTACGTTGTCAAGTGAAGGCAAAGAGCTAACCCCATTAGGCTTTTTAAAAGATAAGCTCTTGACTTATGAAAAAAAATTGTACAAAATGATGTAAAAATAAACTGCTATATTCTTAAAAAAAAGATAAGCTCTTAACCATATTTTTCAGATGTTGCCATCATCAAACCTAAACTCAGCATTTTTGCGGTTTTAGTGAGATACTGAGTGAAAGTGACACTTAATATAGTGTATGGTATAATGTGTACTGAATATTACTTTCCTTCTTTCTAGTCCACAGGTATCAAACTCCTTTATAAATTAATTCCATATCAGGACATGAAAATAATGGAACCATAAGGCCAGTCTACCCGCCATGGAAAAGTCCTTGAGGAAACATGTCTTTTGCAAACTTGGCTTTGCTCCCACTCTCCCTTGCAACTAAGCCCATTTTTTTTCCTTTCAACTCTTTTCAACCCAGAAACATGTTCAACAGAAATATCTAGATACCATAAAGGGATGATATCTACTCTTTGCTCAAAGGAATCTAAGCAGTAGTAAGAGAGGGAAGGGCGATGCTCATTTTACTTTTGGTTCTAAAACATTAAGCACCGATGTCTTAAGGAACTAACATTATGATGTTTTGGTGAGAATTATGCTTAAAAATTCGTTAGCATCTAAGATGTCATGACCCCTTTTGTTCATATGACCAGGGGCTGGATGTCTGTATGAAACATAATAAAGGAACATAAATGTGGTCTGATTCCTAAATAAATATGTAAATGATATATTTATCTACACATAAGAATATTTATTAAATGTTTGTTAGTAAATAGGAAGAGACTCTTCATATAACAACCCTGTTATGTGAAATTGATTTTGTTGATCTGTCCTGATGTAGACTTGCCAAAATTCCAGAGCCAAGATTCTTTCCATTAAATGTTTACCAGGCAAACAGAACTCTTCTTCATTCAATATCTGTTCACAAGATTTTAGACATAAAGCCTTAGATGCCAACCTTTGTCATGACGTTTTTTTCTCCACTCTCTTTAAATGAATCCATGCAGCTTCAAGAACGATTCCCAGTGGAAATTCTCAGGTAGAAATTTTGATTCATGAACAAGGAGAGAGCATATGAACCCAGAGAAACCATTATGGGGTTCATCAAGGAGTTGTAAAAGTGGTTTACTATAAGTAGAAGAGCTGAGATGCTTTTTCTTGAACTAGAAATACAGGAATGAGGTAGTTGGCTTTTGTTCGATGGGAATTGAAGATTACAGATTGTTGTGTATTGTAGTAGAAGGAAATAAAAATGGCCACAATAAGCCATATGCTCACTAAATCTAATCAGGGTTTAAAAGCATAGGAAATGCAGTACAGAAAATATATACAGTAAAAGCCATAGACACCAGTTGATATTAGAACAAGAAAACAAAATGTCCAGAGCCCCTGAGTTATATAGTATAAGAGCACTAGCAATGAGATATGAACTCATTATATGAATGAGATATAAAGAACTGCTGAAGTCTTTATAGCATCCTTAAGATCCAGGGCTGCTTCAGGTCTAGTATCCATGAACCTTACTTTAATTATAGCTCCTGTTTATACATGCTCTCCCTTGTGACCCTCTGTGAGATTTTGTTTCCTTATACCTCCATATATGCCCTTAATTAATTGTGCTTCAGGATTTGGATTTTCTCTGTGATTTTTCTCAATCTTGCTTCCAGCTGACCAATGGATCTTGTTAAAGTGGCTCGGAGCCCCTCTATGTATGTTATTATGTAGTAAAAGGACCACAATAAAGTTAAGTGCTGTCTGGGGAATGTTACTTTAAAAAATAAATGCCCCTATTTTTCTTAGTGTTAAAATTATATGTGCTAATTGGAAAAAATGGAGACAGAAAGAGAATAAAATGGAGAAAAATCATCCTGACTCTCACAGGAAAAAAGTCACTGCTAAAATTTATGTTTCTCATTTCTCAGCGCATGTTGACACTAGTTGAGCTCTTATGGCACACACATTGCTGAAGCCTCATAATTCACTTTGCATTATAATGTTTATAATGTGAAGTGATGTAAGCATCTTTCCAAACTTTAAAAAGGCCTTTGTAAACATCAGTTTTAATAGCTGCATGATAGCTCCTCAAATGGAATTTCATCACTTGCAATATATCTAATATTTTCACAGTGTTGAGTATTTGTTTAGAATATTCAGCTAGTATAAATAACTTTGTAATGGACATTTTGTCCATGCTTTGGATGATTATTTTAAGATGATTTCTGAATGTGTAGTTACTGTAAAGACAATGCTTTAGCACTTGTAAGAAACTTAAAGCCTTTTTTTTCAAATTTAGAGACTTTCTAGATTAAACAGTTTATCTTCTATTTAATCTATGAACTATAATGAATGTTGGATATCTGGTTCGATAATCATGAAATCTCAATTGCAGACTTCTAATGACTGCTTTGATGTCTATCTAACTTTGTGACTTGGAGATGTTAAAGAACGACTTGAATGTATCCTTAGAGAGGGGTACTTCTTGAGGATAATGTAGGTTGCAAACAACAACTGAAAATGTTTAATTTCCTTTTGAGTTTTCTTTAAAAATAATTTATTCATATAGAACTGGAGTACAAGCCAGAGGTGCAGGGGCAAGGAGAGGAGTCACCAGAGATAGAGTGGGGAGTAGAACAGGCAGATGGAGGAAGTACACTGCTGAGGGGAGCAGCGGGCGGGTCAGGAGAGGTCTGCCATATCATGTGGTCCCCCCCCCACCCCGGGCAGGGGATCTAACTCACACTGACTGCTGCGGCTCGCTTGTAGTGCTGCCTCCTAACCCGTTGTGCCACCAGAGAGGATCTCCTTTTGAGTTTTCTTATAGTAGCATGACATGGGTTGAAGCAAAAAAATATATATAACTTTTTCATCAAGGCAAATATATATGAAAAAGGATTTCACTCCTGTCATGTAATTTTTCTTTTCTATTCCCATGTTTAAATAATGTTAAAAATGTTGTACTATAGGTAAGGACCCTTTAAGTTCACACCTCTAAAATGTCTATACATACTGTGTCATTGGGCTACTTGTAGTCTTCTAGAAGTGTTCCTAAAACTAACCCACCAACCAAATAAATATAATGACTACAAAATTAATATAGTAAAGAGATAGCAACAAAATCCCATAGAAAACAAGTTACAGAAACAATTCCATCTTGAGGACCTACTATATAGTATGTGTTGTGCTAGATGCTAAATATCTAACTTTAAGGCCTGGTTTTGCCTTCAGGATCTCACTACCTGATAAGAAAATATGCAAACCAGTGTGAATGTTATGATGAAGACATCTGAAGGGTATGCGGGACTAGGAAAAAAAATCTCATAGGGAGAAAATAGGAAAAGTTTCAGAGGAAGCAGAAATGGACTTGAGGACAGAGCTGGCTTCACAGGCATGTGAATGTTGTCTGGGTCCCATGCTTAGGCAGTCCCTGTGCTTGAGTCAATGCTCGTCTGTTGCCATCTTGAAATTCTTAACATTCTTTAAAATAGTAAGCTCATATTTTCATTTTACAGTGGTCTTGCAAATTATATAGTGGCACTAGCTAAGGGGCTTGTCAAGTGATATGGTGGGGGAAGGTATTCCAGGAAAATGGACTAGCATAGTAAAATATATAAATTTGAAAGATGAGGAAATGTAAACTCTACTAAGAGTCAGACAATTGTGCTATATGTTGGGCTAGGTGTGTAGGTATTTGTGAAAACAAAGTAAGGGCAGCACCTGGACTTTGAGGCCCTAAAATTTGTTGCCAAGCATCTAGATTTTATCATTCAAAATTTTGACCAGTAAAGAAGCAAGTTGACTTTATATCTGGAAGATTATTTAGGTGGCATAGTGGAGATAATTTGCAAAGAATTCCTTGGGAAAAGTCCAGGAAATAGAAATTGAATGATAGTAGAGTTGTGTAGGAGATGTCAGAAGAAAGTAAATGGGCATATGAAGAATGGAACAAGATAAACAGTGGTTAGATCAAGATGTTAGGGAGGAAGGGGGAACACATTAGGAGTGTTAGATTTCTGGCTTGAAGAAATGAATGGAAAGAGATGTGGTCCCCTGAAAGTAGATTATAGAAGGGACCACATTTGTAGAGTAAAAATAATGAAGTTAATTTGAATATGTTAACTATGAGGTAATCCTGTACACCCATAGTAAATTGACTTGCTAGTGTAAGATTTGGTACAGTGGTCCAGCTGAAGCACAAATGTGGAAATTACTAGGAATTAAATATAGGCATGTGGGTGAAATAACTCACAGAGAAGATAGTGAGAAAACTATCAAACATAGCATTAACTACTGAAGAAAATGGAATTTATAAAGCAAATAAGTGAATGAATGAAAGGAAATATGATACAGAGTAGAATAACCAAAAGGGAGTATGTTTTAAAATGGAAAAAGTAATCAACAATATTGGAAATTTTTTCTAGAATTCAGTGTAGCTGCATATTTACTAAGTGAATTTGCCCTATTTCTTAGAATGTTTCTCCTTTCAGACTTCTAAGTTTTCTTTTTTTATGACATTTCTTTTATTGACAATTCATGTACATTTTGAAAAATTGTATTTTTTTTTCATTGAGTTAATATTGGTTTACAACACTGTATGTAATTAAGGGGTACAGGTGCTTAGCTCTTAGCATATGTGTTGTCACATTCTGTCCACCATCAATGCTCCCATTATCCTCCACGATAGCCTGTTGGGCCTCCTTCTTTGATCCATATGTCTCACCCTTTCTTCTGGTGGCAGAGCGATTTATAATATTTGTTTTAGTTTTGTCTGTTCCTTTGATTTGTTTCTTTGTATTCCAGATATTATTGAAATCATTCAACATCTTTTCTCCTTCTAACTGATTTTGTTTAGCATATTTCCTCCATTAATATCTATGTTGTTGCAAATAGCAATACTCCACTTTCTGTAAAGAAAGCTTTATAGTATTACTTTGTGTTTACCACTCATCTGTCATTGGGCACTTAGGTTAGTTCTACAAATTGGCAATTGGAAGGAGTACTATGATGAACATAGGTGTGTATACATCTTTGAGAATTGGTTTTATTGATTTTTCATTCTGCAGGTAGATACCTGGGAATGGAATTGCTGGATCACATAGTATGTTATTTTTAATATTTTGAGAAATCTCTGAACTCTTTCCTCAAAGACTGGTCTCCTTTTTTGCACATCTTCATCAACACTTGTTCTGATTTTTTGTTATAGGGTGTTCTCGCAAGTATAAGGTAGTATATGATTTTGGTTTTAATAAAAGCTTTTGGACAGTGAAAGAAACTATCATTAAAGTGAAAAATACTCTACCAAATTGGAGAACAAAATGCAAAACATACATCTGACAAGGGGCTAGTTCCAAAATCTACAAACGACTCATTGAACTCAACAAAAAGAAAAAAATAACCCAATCAAAAAGTGTCAGAAGATCTAAGTAGGCACTAGTCCAGAGAAAACATACAGCTGACCAAAAAGCACATACAAAGTATGCTCATCATCACTGGATTTCAGATTATTGACCACAATCTAAACCTTGATTTCCCATTATAGCTCCAAAGCAGTCCTCCACATAGGTAAGTTGTGCCACTCTCTTATTTGGCATTAGTTGGGTGATGATGGATGAAAAATCAGAATGGAACATTTTGCCATGACCTGACACCAGACCAAATAACCCACATGTCATGTACCTGGCTTCACACTCCTGAACATTCATGCTGTTGTGTTGAATTTGCTTTTCAGTCTTGTTCTTGTACCTTATGTCTTGCTTTCCTTCTGCAATTTCTGGATCCCTGGCTTCTTGTAATTCTTCTGCATTCACATTTGATGACAAAAGCAGTTTCTCTTGAACCTGAGTCATTAGCTTCCCCTGAAATGATACTTGGTCCTTTAGGAATCTTCCTATTTGTTTGCCACCATGAACTTTTCATGTTGGTAATGGATATGTCTTATTCTCATTTGTTTTGTTCCAGATTCAAATATACCATTTTAAATCAATAATACAAGAAATATGGTATCTTTCTTTTCTGTTCTCCACAAAAAGGTCCTCTATTGAAGTCCTCTCAAATGATGACTTCAGACTGAATGTGGATAACAAAGTAACCAGAGTATACCTAGGCTGGGTATTCTCTGTGGTAAATTTCAATATATATGTGTGTATGTGTGTGTGTGTGTGTGTGTGTGCATACATATATATGTATATATATGTATATTTATTTTTATCTAATTAATTTATGTTATCATCATTATTCATTTTGTATTAATTATTTTTTTACATCATTCTTCATTTTTCCATCTCAGTTGTAGTACCCATGTGCTTCCCATCACCAATTCACCTATGTGCAATCGCCATAACCCCATGTCCTCTTCCTACCTCCGTTTTTATCCCATGGCCTGTCCACCCCACACCATGTCTCTGGTTTATTGTTCTAATTTTTACTTTATCACGTTTGCTTCTCTCTTTCCTTTTCACCTGATCTTTTATGTTCCTGCTATGAGTGAAATCACCCAATATTTTTCTTTTGCTTTCTGGCTTATTTCATTTAGCATAATCTCTTCCAGCTTCATCCATGTTGCTGCAAAAGGCATGAGTTTATCTTTTTTGATTGATGAGTAATGTTCCATTGTGCATATGTACCACATCTTTTTAATCCAGTCATCTATTTTTGGGAATTTGGGTTGATTCCATGTCTTCTCTATTGTAAATAGTGAAGCTATAAACATGGGGGTGCAGGTGTCCTTTTGAATCAATGCTGTTTTGTCCTTTGAGTAGATACCTAGGAGTAGGATTGCTGGGTCAGATGGAAGCTCCATTTTTAGCAGTTTGAGAAACCTCCAAACAGCTTTCCATAGTGGTTGTACCAGTTTGTATTCCCATCAGCAGTACAGGAGAATTCCTTTTTCTCCACATCCTCGCCAACATTTGTTGTTGCTAGTTGTTTTAGTATGTGCATTCTCACTAATGTGAGATGGAATCTCATTGTGGTTTTAATTTGCATTTTCATTATTACAAGTTATGTTAAACATTTTTTCATATGCCTGTTGGTCATCTGCATATCCTTTTTGGAGAAATGTCTTTTTAGCCTCTCTACCCATTTTGTTGATGGGGTTGTACACTTTGTTTTTGTTGAGTTTAATGACCTCTTTTTATATCTTTGTGATTAGTCCTTTGTCATTAGTATTGTGTGCAAGTATTTTCTCCCAATCACTGGGGTGTCTCTTTGTTTTGTGTAGTGTCTCTTTTGCTGTACAGAAGCTCTTTAACTTGATGTAGTCCCAGCTGTTTATCCTTTCCTTCACTATCCTTGCTTTGAGTGTTATATCATTAAAGATGTTATTGAGGTGTATGTTGTGCAATGTTTTGCCTCCTTTTTCTTCTGTATATTTTATGGCTTGGGGTCTTATTTCTAGTTCTTTAATCCATTTAGAGTTGGCTTTTGTGCAAGTTGCGAGGTAGTAGTTAACTTCATTTTTTTACACATGGCAGTCCAGTTTTCCCAGCACCATTTGTTGAGCAAACTTTCTTTGTTTCATTGCATATTCTTTGCTCTTTTGTCAAAGATTAGCTGTCCAAAAATCTATATCTGGGTTTACATCTGGTTTTCTATTCATATCCACTGTTTTGTATGTCTGTTCTTATTCCACTCACTACCATGCAGTTTTGATTATTATGGCTCTGTAATATAGCTTGAAGTCTGGGCTTGTGATGCCTCTGATCTCTTTCATTTTAGTCAGGAGAGTTTTGGCTATTCAAGGTTATTTATTTATTTTTTTTTTTTTGGTTCCATATAAATCTTGTCAACATTTGTTCTATTTTTTAAAGAATGCCATTGAGGTTTTTATTGGAATAGCATTAAATCTGTATATTGCTTTTGGTAAAATTGACATTTTAATGATGTTAATTCTTCCAATCCATGAACAGGATATGTTGTTGCATTTCTTTGTATCTTTTTTGTATTTCTTTTATCAGTGTGTTATAGTTTTATTTGTATAGGTATTTTACCTCTTTTGTTAGGTTTATTTCCAAGTATTTGATTTTTTTTTTATTGTAAAGGGGATGGGTTTTTTGATTTCCACTTCTTCTGATTGGTTGTGTATAGGAAGGCTACTGACTGTTGTGTGTTGATTTTGTATCCTGACACCTTGCTAAACTGGTTAAATGTTTTGATTAATTTTTCTGTGGAGTTTTTAGGGTTTTCCATGTAAATTATCATATCATCTGAAAATAGAGATAGTGCTACTTCTTTCCCTATTTTTATTCCTCGTATTTCTTTTTCCTGTCCTATTGCTCTGGCTACTATTTCCAACATTATGTTGAAGAGCAGTGATGGTAGTGAATATCCTTGTCTTGTTCCTGATCTTAATGGTATAGAAGGAACATACCTCAACATGATAAAAGCCATATACAACAAAACCACAGCCAATCTTGTATATCATCTGAATTCTTAAGTGAATTTCAATCTTATTTATATTTGCTTCATCATCTGAGTTCTGTGTTAATGGATTCCTAGTACAATGTGCATTATTTTCAAACTATGTCTCAAACTGAAATGCATCTCCAAATGGTTTGTAGTTCATCTTTAAGCTTTATATAGCATTTGAAGACTTAAGATCTATGCGTTGTTTTATATCTGAAGAATATTCATTTTTCTTCCAAGAATATTTATTTTTCACATACTTATTTGGAAATGTTGGTAAGGCTTTATGTTTATATTTTCATCAAACACAGATGTGAAATGAAAAAATAAAGACAAATGCACTAAATGCACTACTGAAAGTCTCAGAAAGGCATTTAGGTAACAGGTGCCTGGTATTCGTCTGTTTAGAACAGTACAATTGTCTGGCTGTGATACAAGTTATTCCTTCCTAAAAAAGGTTTGAAACTGCTTTGCTAGGAAGGAATGCAAGACAGGCCCTGGTTTCTTATTTTGGGCAAGCTTTCTGTTTAGTGGCTGGAGCTCTGCTAAGAAGCTGTTTTGAGAATGAGAATATGTATAGGAGGAAGTGGAGGAGGGACCCAGAGACAGGCAAAGGTTATAACTGTAGGAAGATTTGCCATGTTGAGCCTCAGCTATCAGGGATCCTAGAAGTCACCTGAGGAATATTTAATCCATTGGATTTAGAGTAATAAAAGGCTATGCTTTCTTGATAACTACTTGCCTTAAAAAAATAAAGCTAAATGCTGGATCTCCAGAAATAGCATCTTCTCCTAGTTGTTCCTATAACATAAAATACAAACAAGTGAAAAATAAATTCATACATTTTTCTTTAGCCTGATTTTTTTGGTCAATGAAACTGGTCTCATGCATTTTTTTTTTTTCAGTAGCCCTGGACTTATCTGGAAGTGTATGGTGGAATATTTGGAAAATCCCTAATGATGTCTATATTGATTCACCTCTCAGAGATGACAGAAAACAAGTCCTTACACCCTGAATATCTCCCTGCTGAAACTGTGTTCCAGAGGGTCTGGCCATTGAACTCAGCCCCATTCTCCTTTCAGCCATATACTATAAGCTGCTCCTGTGAAGCATTTATCTCTGTTACTAAATAGTTTAATCCCAATGAATTTCCAATATCTTATGTGCATTATTATTTAGCTTCTATTCCATTCTCAAGGAATTCATGATTAAATTTTCGCTAACAGGCTAGTAAAATTGATTTGTAAAGCTTTAAAGTCATGAGTTACTTGGTCAATTTAATATGACCCTTCATGGTTGAAGTAGCTGCTATGATCTGGATAAAATGTGTATTCTGAAGATTCACAGTGAATCACCAAATTCTTTCAAATAAATAGGTTGTTTCTCAAATTATTTGTGGTAAAAGTGAAATTGTTTACCCCTTAAAAATACTTAATAGCTTCCAGTGGAACGTATCTACTTTGCTTTTTGTCCTCTAAATACTTATCACAGCTAATGTATTTACTATGAGTCTAAGATATTAACTTTGGGGAAAATATATCTTATTAATATTTTCCACTCATTGGTTTATCAAAGATTATAAGCCTTGTAGACTGCTCCTTGTTCATGATGCAACATATCACAAGAGAACATATAGAAAGGACAGTGAATAGCTGCTGATTAGTAAATAATCTCAAGGCTGCAGGAGTCTATTTCCCCTCTTATAAAGTAGCAGCAATATATTTTCCATCATTTTAAATTTGAATTCTCAGTTGAAAAGTATGAAATTAATGCAAAATACCTACTCAAATAATAAAAAATAAAGCAAATTTCTTGAGTTCATGGTAATTACAACCAGAAATAAAGTTTAAATTTTGAGTTACTGGTATCCTCTAATAAAGTGCCCAAAAAATCTTGCTTAGTGAAAATTAATTTATTTACATGTTCCTACTCCAAAAGTGACAGAAAGACATGGCTCCACTGGTCATGTGAAACTGCTAAACTAAATTCTCAGCTTCTACCAGGGAGGGCCATTTTGACAATTGGAAAGAGGGGTAAAAGACCAACAAGTGTCTGGAGTTCTGCTTCAGAAGAGGGGCATGATGGGCAAAGGATTAATTAACACTTGGACGTGAGCATCAGGAGTACGAGCCTAGATGCCATTTGTTCAGGAGAATGCTGAGGTATGCCAGTGGCCTCAAACCTGGGGGCTGGAAGACCACAGGCCTAATGGACACTGAATTGAGGGGAGGTCTTCTCCTGGCAGAACTGGAAAGCTAAAATACTGGCCTCTAGCTGCTTCCTATGTACTATAGATGTGCCCTATTCCACAATGACATATGAACAGTCAGCAGATTCTCCTCTTAGGAGACATTCATAGAACTGAGTCCTTAACTGCTACTTTGTAACCTTCTATTTCTGAAGAAATAGGCAGTGATTTTCACTTAATATGTAAATCTAATACCTCCTCTCTTTAAAGGTGAATTTTTAAATCATAAAAATAATGCAGTATGAAAAAAAAATTCAAACAGCACAAATAGGTAACAGTGAAAGCTTAAGTCAAGTAAATTAATCTGAGAAACATGGATATTTACATTCCTTTTTATATTTATTGAGGTAGGACTGGTTTACAACACTGTGTATGGTTCAACACTGTGTGATCTTATCACACCTCTTCAGATGTGTGTCACCACACCACATTCACTACAAGGCACCCATATTTATATTCTTGTAAGACTCAAATTATCCTAAATTAATTAAATGGTAAGCATTTGTTGAGCACCTCTTCACCAGCCACCATGTTGGTAATACTAAGACAAATAAACATCCTCCCTGAGCTAACTCAGAATACATGTGATGGATAAAAGCAATAGAAGTAGGTGGTTGCAAGCCAGCAAAGGAGGTCCTGCCTGCAGGTGAGTGGGAGGCTGAACTTGTGGGTCAGGAAAGCCTTGCCCAGAAGGTAACAAGACCCAAGCTCAAAGGTCATTTCTAGTTTTAAGTTCTTTAATTATTGAATTATTGTGAATAAAATATTTTTATGTGTAATATAGACATCATGTATGAAGTATCATTTTATATATCTGTATTTTAGATATGCTAAAATATAATAGTTCTAACTTTTTTCAATTGATGATCTTGAACACTCTAAGGAGAAGTCTGTAATCTGGAAAATGATAATTGTTTTTTTCTAACAGACATTTGTGTAATACTTGCATAATTACATAATTCATATAAATTATAGAAAATATGACTCACGAGATACATATATACCTGGTTTTTGTTTATCTGATGTTAATAGAAATACTTCTAGGTCAGTGTAGCTTAAAGACTGTTCCAAGAAGTGTACTATAACTACTGTGATGAGGCATTCTTTTCTGAAATAAAAAGAATGGAAAACACTAGATTTAAGTGTTAGACCAGTTCTTGGGTTTCTCAGCTTTAATATGCCAATTAAAATGTTAAAGATAAATCTTAAAGGTTAAGTGGTCTAAGTGTTACGCAAACTAATTTGACTTCAGTATATTTATATAAGAAACTATGTTATATGTACTTTTTTTATGCACATCTGTATCTGAGCTAAATATACGAAAGTTTATTTCATTTAACTTCCTTATTCTTCCACAGTGTGTACCATAGGGGACAATATCAGGTTAGGGGACAATATCAGGTCTGTGAGACTGGCATCTTCACATTTTTTTAATGTTTATTTATTTATTCATACAGAACTGGGGTACAAACCAGAGGTGCAGTGGCTGTGAGAGGCTTCACCAGAATAGAGTGGGGAGCAGAACAGGCAGATTGACAAAGTACACTGCTGAAGGGAGCAATAGGCGGGTCAAGAGAAGTCTGCTACACCATGTGAGTCACCTGGGTGGGGCCGGGGGTTGTGGGGGTGGGGAGGGGTGACTAATGGAACTGGTACTGAAGCAGCTGAAGCCAGCTTTTAGTGCTGTGTCCTAACCGATGGAACCACCAGCAAAAGCCCCATCTTCACAATTTCAAGATACATTTATAAGAAAAATTTACAAAATTTTGGCTGCAAGTAACTTAAAATTGTTACCATCTTTGCATGTTTTTTTAATCATTATACCTTCAAAGATGTTGTTTTTAATGAACAAAAAATGAACACCTTTCTCTCAATATCTTCGTTCTATTTGATATTAAAACCGATCATGCTTTGTTTCTGTTTTACTGGAAATTTTTAATTTTTCATTTTGCCTTTGTCAGCTTCTCTTATAAATATTTAGCCAGAGGGCCCTTCCTGGTGTTGCAGGGGTTAAAGAACAACACTAAAGCTAAAGCCACTGCCACTTCCACTTCCGCATGAGTTGGATCCCCGCTTGCCCCTGAGGTGATCCACATGGCATGGCAGACCTCTCTTGACCGGCTGGCTGCTCCCCTCTGAATTGTACTTCGTCAATCTGCCTGTTCTGCTCCCCACACTGTCTCTGGTGAGTTGTCTCACCACCCCTGCACCTCTGGCCTGTACCCCAGTTCTGTAAGCACAAATAAATAAATCTTAAAAAAAAATTAGCCAGAAAAATGTGAAAAGCTAAGAGATTTTGGCTTAAAGTACTTAAAGAAACTTCTGAGAAGTTTTCATATAGCTTGCCATTAGAAAGAGTTAATGAAAAAGATATATATTTAGTAGTTATCATAGAACAGTTACTTATACAGACATAAAGTATAATCATAGCTACATTGATTACTTAATATCTGCTAGACCTTAAGCTAAGGACTTAATGTGGACTCTCAACTTTAAATATGTAAAAGAGACTATGAAAGCTAGTACTAGGAATAGTCACATTTTATAGATGAGAAAACTAGGGTACTAAACACCTTTACATATGGAGTCATCTTGACATCTCTGCAGACAGGTTTTGGCTCCAATTAGGACACTCCTTCCAGTTCTCCTCAGTGAGCAGTCCTAGTCTGCAGAGCCCATGCAGACAAAATCTACACACTGTAAGTGCAAGGACAAAATGGGACACTTCGTATAAAACTCCAGCATTTTAACAAAACAATACAAAACAAACAGAAAATTGAGAGAGCTTGTACAGGGAAGGGGGGCAGAGAGGGATCAGAAGTGGGGGGAGTGTGCGAGGCTTTAGTGATACTGGTGGGAGGAGGGGGCAGGTAAACATTTTTATAAAATTAACAATAATGTAAATAGGCATATAAAATCAATAAATAAAATTTCAGATATTTTAATGAGAAATGGACAAATTTCACATCATGAACTGTTAGCAACACCAGATGTTTTTATTTTTAATGATTTATTTATTTTTGCATAAAAGGCTATAGGCCAGAGATGTGAGCGACAGGATTCACCAGAGTAGGGAGTGGAACAGGCAGATCTACTGAAATACACTAGTGAGGGGAGCATTGGGTTCCATGGGAGAGGTCTACTCCACTATGTGGTGGCTCCCTGGCTGGGGATCAGACTCCTGCTTCAGTGGCTGCTTATAGCTTCACAGTTCTGGGACAACCCCTTGTGCCACCAGGTAGGCCCAAGGCCAGATGTTTTTCTAATTGACGTAAAAAAAAAAAAAAATCTGTGACGTGTCTGGGCCATGTGGAAGGTCAGGACACACTTGTAATCAGCACACCTGATTTGACTGTAATCCCACAGGATTAAAAAAAGTAAACCAACTCTGTCTCAGTAAGTATCCCACTTCCCTCAAGTGCTGAGATATGCAGGTGTCTGGAAATATCTTCAGCCATTTTTGAAACTCTTAGTTTGGTGAGAGCCTTGTGAAGCCCTAGGAAGCCTAGGTGAAGAAAGCATCAGCAGGAAGACCGGTGACCAGCAGGTCCAAGACTCTCTGCACAGGGGTGTCTCAGGTTGCCCTGTAAGCACAAGCATGGTATATTTAGGGCAGGAGGATAATTAAGGTTTGTGGTTGCGCTGTGGGCTTTTCGGGCAGCACTTGGGAAGGATGAGCCTGAGAGTCTGACCATTTCTAGGAAGGCCCGCCCTCTGGACAACCTCCTCAAAGTGTTTTGGGAATAAACCCCACTTACAGTAAGCTCTGTCTCCCCCCTCACTCTCTTTCTGGTTCTGTGACCAGAGAGCAGGAATGCCGTCCAAGCCGGTTTCTGTTCAGCCTGTGAAATGGTGGCTCTGGGAGACCTCCCCAGGGGCATGATGCCTGAGGGTGCTCCCTACTGTGGCTCTTAGTTTCTCTGCTCTCAAAAGGCCACTCTGCAAGCTGAAAACCTTCCACTGCCATGCAGAGCAGCTGCCCACCTCTATCGGGCCCTCCAGAGGCACCTTACTATCTGCTTTGGTTAGCTCAAGGGGCGTGGCTCGCACTGCTCCTGAAATGAAGGCAGGCTTCCAGAAAAAGTTTGACTTTTTACTTGGCTTATTATTCTTTCAAATCTCATTAATGCATCGACAAGCAGAGGATTTCCACTGACATTGTTAAATACTTTGGCTTTTCCTAACCCCTCTGTAAACGCGAAGATAAACTCTAAGGCTCTATTTTTCATTAGGAGTCTCTTCGCAAGTGAACCCTCGAAGCCCAGTCTGACAGTGCTTCCCATCAGGCACCTGTCTTGAGCCACCATTTGAAATTATCCCCAAGGATATTGTACTGAACCTTTACTTAAAGATCATTTCTACGAGGCATCCAATTTCTGCTTCTTCCTTGGGCTGCCCTTTAGACAGGTTTCATAGTATTTACTGTTTATAGTTTTGAGCTGACAGTTATTTAAGGGCAAGAGATTTCAACTGCCACCACCCTTCACAGCTTTTGCCACCAACTTGTTTGCCAGACAGGACTAGCTGAAACTTTGTGAATCCAAGGAAACCCGGTTAGTATGGTACAGGTGAAAGAGTTTAGGATTTGGAGTTATTTTCCTGCTGATAGCTTGTGTGCTCTTTGTCACACTAGGATGTGGAGTGTTGATATCTGGCATCAGTATGGTTTGTAGTAATAAACTCTTATTCATCAAGAGCGTAAGGTAGTGGCTATCTCTGCTGGTGCCACTCACAAGCTTGGCAGGGGTGACTGGGGTCTCTGGTCCCTGTCCTACTTCTTCAGCTCCATTTGGGTGACCTGGGCCATTGTGGGAGTGAAGGTAGAAGTGCAGTGAACACTTAAGCTCTCGGAACTAATACACCATCAAGTCCAGAGAATTCTATTAGCCAAAGCAAATCTCAAAGTCAGCTCACTTTAAACCTCTGGGAAACAGAGTCTGAAAGGACTGTAAAGTCACAAGAGAAAACAGAAGAGTAGATGAAAAACTGAAGTCTCAGTACTATTCCTGCAATCACCCACAGCTGTATGTTGCCTGTATCCTCTGCCAGAGCTCTTTAATTGTGGGTTATTTATCTTTCTGCCTCCCACTTCCTAGGGCAGAACTTGCATGTAATCAGCATTCAATAAGAAACCTGACATTGGTTAAGCTAGACTGTATCCACCATAGGAATTTTAACATTGTAACATAAACATCGGTATCAGAGATACCTCATCACCTTTCACCCACAGCTTTTGACATTATCTCCTGTTTTCCTATTGTGCGTCTGGTCTTTTTTTATTATTTATTTATTTATTTATTTATTTATTTTAATTTTATCTACTCAGTTTCCATTAGGACTTTTCACATACACCACATTTCTAAAAAGTATTTAACTATTTCCTTTATTTCTTCTTACATTCTATTTTTTCCTAGTAGAATGCTTGCTGTGTATATGTCAAAATTTTCTCATTTTATCCTCCATTCTTTAATTCTTCTTGTACATCTATTATTTCAATATCTTTATTTTCCCCTCAAATTTCTGGCTTGCTGGTATAAATAAAGGTATAGACAGCAATATATATTTTTTAAAGAATAGGATATAATAATGCATAACTAGAGTAAAGTACATAGATGGGGAAAAAATGGAGTTTTTTGTCCCAAGAATGGACAAAGGTCCACTTTACACTTTAAAGTTCTATAGATTTTCACAAATTCAGTCTTGTTTTTATTATTCTATTGTTAGATAGTATAGTCACTCATTTTAAAAACACCCTTTATGCCTATTTGACTTTTCTTCTACCCAAGTTACTATCACTATAGATCACTCTAGAATGTCAATTTAATGGAGGTGTACAGGATTTATCTTCTCAGACTGGCTTCTCTGAATAATATGCATGTAAGAGTCATCCATATTTTTTTGTGTAGCTTCATGCACAAATTTAAAAACAACTTTTTCCTGCAGAATAGTATTCCACTATATGGATGCACCACTGTTTATTTTCCATTCACTTTTGCAACACATTTTTTCCTTCCATTTTTTGATGATTGCGAATAAAACTGTCATAAATATCATGTGAAAGTTTTTATATGTATACAATGTTTGTATATTTTGAAATGTACTGAAACATATTCACTTTAATAGCATTTGTTATGTGTTTCTGTGGAATTTTTTCTTGTGCTCAATTTAGCTTCTTAATAGAAAAGCTTGAGAATGAGCCCAACATGCAGATCACATACACTTTAAAGAGTCACATCATTCATAACTAACTGGACCTCCAGTGACAGTGAGAGCTTAGATATTGGGAATCACACTCAGGGTTTGAAATTGCCTGATTGCCCATTATGAATTGTCTTGTTGAACCAACAGACTTGTATGTAGACAAGGTGGGTCTGTGGTGGATAATCAGATAATTGACACAGAAACAAAGAAGTAGAGAAGGAATCCTTTTTAGTTTCTGTTTATCTTTCCAAATTCTATTTCATTTTCGATATTGCCCTGCTCCACATTCAGTTCAGATCTATATGACTTCTTTTCATTTGTTCATTAGTCTTCCTTTTTATTTGAGCTAGTTTGTGGTCCTTCCATCCAAAATCAAAACAAAAGAATCAAAGCAAAGCCTTGAGAAGAATAGTTGTATTTGTTGTCTTAATACATGTATTAATGTGTACACTTATACATATGTGAATATATATGTATATGCATTAATGTGTGTACTAATAGACATTGGTATTACTTACAAAATTTATTACTTACCAAAAAAGTATTACTTACAAAGTGTATTACTCAAATGTTAATTAAATTAGAAATTTTGTTTGTAAAGAGAGGAAGTTTACTGGAAATTCACATCCACAAAACTCACCAACAGGTGCCTTTGATTAGAGATACCCTACAAACTCTCTGAGACAGTTCAAGAAGGACTCTAGGAATTCCCAGGTAAACTAGAGCATTGGTGTCCCTCCCTGGTGGCGCAGCGGGTTAAAGCACAGCACTAAGAAGCTAAAGCCACTTCCGCATGAGTTCGATCCCCACCAGTCCCCGAGGAGATCCACATGGTGCGGCAGACCTCTCTTGACCTTCCCGCTGCTCCCCTCAGCAGCTTACCTCGTTGATCTGCCTATTCTGCTCTCCACTCTGTCCCTGGTGAATCCTCTCATCCTCCACATCTCTGGCCTGTACCTCAGTTCTTTATGAATAAATAAATAAATCTAAAAAAAAAAAAATCTAGAGCATTGACCTGGGGTGTCCCAGTGGTATTTTCCCCTTGTTTTCTAGTATTCTTTTATACTTTAAAAAAATGATTCATCTGCTCTAGTCTCCTTCCTCTAGTCCCAAATTATTAGTAGAGTTTCCAGGAAGCCCTTTTTTCAATAAAGGGGCCCCCGTACCTTAACATACAGCTGCATGGAAGCTATAAGAGTAAAACGAACAAATGGAACTCAGAAGAAGAAACAATTTTTACTTCTTTGAATTTCCTATGATAAAC
>NW_004567106.1:1423268-1425352 GCF_000260355.1 Condylura cristata | reverse complement strand
AATGAGGAATAACTAATATAGTAGTATTTTTAAGTGTATGGCTTAGTGAGATTTTACCTATGTATACATCAATGTAACCACCACCAAGATTAAAATTTAGAAATTGTCATCATCCCAGAAAGCACTCTGAACTTTATGCAGGTAGAATATAGCACTGTGTAATCTTTTGATATTCTATTTATGCTGTTGGATGTCAGTTGTATAAGTTTTTTTTTTTTTGGTTGTGTAATAGTTCACCATTAAAACAAGCTCTCTTTTGTAATTGTACATTTACATTTGGCTATTTTGAATAAAATTGCTCCAAATATTCATGCGTAAGTTTTATTTATATATTTATCTTTTTAGGTATGTGCAATAATTTCTCTTGTATGGGTAAATGTATGTTTAGTTTTACTACCAAGTCACCAATTTCCCAAAGAAATAGAAATAGGTATGGCCTGTACCCAGTTTTGTATGCACAAATAAATAAATCTTTAAGCAAATATGCCACTAACAAATTTTGAGGAATCATTTTATGATCTGCTTTTCCTTTTTCTTACTAATTGTCAAAGCACGTAATCAATTATATGAGCAAGAAAATTTGTTGGACTTATTAATATTCCTCTCAGGGATATATTTTATAACACAGGAATAGAAACATTAATAAGTGAGTGAAGAATGACCTTTGCCATTGTTAGAACATGTATTGAAGAATATAATGTAATGTAAACAGTACTGTCTCTTCATGTTGCACATGAATACATCCTTTTGTTAAGTATAAGCAAATTTTCTCTCTTGAACACAGTATTAGTTAAATTTACAAACTAAAGGCCTTCCCTGGTGGCACAGCGGGTTAAAGCACAGCACTAAGAAGCTCAAGCCACTTCCGCATGAGTTTGATCCCCGCCTGCCCCAGAGGAAATCCTCATGGCGTGGCAGACCTCTCCTGACCCGCCTGCTGCTCCCCTCAGCAGTGTACTTCATCCATCTACCTGTTCTGCTCCCAGCTCTGTCTCTGGTGAACCCTCTCACCCACAGCGTCTCTGGCCTGTATCCCAGTTCTGTATGAGTAAATAAATACATCTTAAAAAAAAATTACAAACTAAAACTGGACCATTATTATTGAAGGTAAATAATAAAAAATCTTAATGTAGTTTTGGCAATTATTATTTTTTAAAAAATATGTATTAGACAATCATGACTTTCCTCAAATCTAGGATGAAGCTTCCTATATACATCAGTTTTATTAATCATTCTGGATATAATGAGTGGCAGACAGAAATGTGGCAATATTCTACAGACCTTCCATAAGGGGTACTACAGGAGGCATTGTGCACAAGACATTTTATAAGCACAGGAATTTTAGATTTGGAAGTATTTAATTTTTGTTTCTAAATCATATCTCCTAGGACTTTTTGTTCACATTCTCACAATATGAATAAGCCATATTTTAACCTTACTGATGAAGTTTTTATGAAGGACAGGCAGTTGTGACATGGCAAAACATTATATCATTCCATTAAACTCTTGATGTGAGTACTGAAGAGTAGAAAAAGGCAAATTTTGGATGGTTGACTGAATTCCTAAAAATGATTTTCATTCTATCTCTCTCTCTTTCTCTCTCTGTATGTATGTGTGTATATATATATAAACATATATATATATAAACACACACACGCACACACACACACATATATATATAACCAATATATACAACCATATATATATATAAACAATATATGGGTGTGTATCTATATCTATATGATAGAGATACAGATATAGATATAAAACCACAGAAAACTCCATGTCTCAGGAAAATTTAATTTATTACATTAACAGAAATATTTGTTGAATGATGTAATGAAATATATCTTAAAGGATTTCTCAGGCTCAAAAATAAAGGCCTGAGATACACAATCTTGTTACCTTATTTTGGCTTCTCATGTCCTCTGATCAACCATTTTGGTGGTGATTCACAACTTCACAAACATAGCACAGTACATGACCACTGCACCATACTCTTTCATAAAAAGTACTGCTATATTAATCATAACAATAACAACATTTTTATTACGTGGGACGTGGGATTTGGTCTTTTTTTTTTT
>NW_004567106.1:1403896-1422287 GCF_000260355.1 Condylura cristata | reverse complement strand
CAGTGGAGCATCTTGAGGTGCTTTGAAGAGGCCTTTTTTTTTTTTTTGGATGTTCTTTCTGGAATAGCTGAGGTACTTCCAGACGCTTCATTTGTAGAGGGTATTCTGAGTTGTGTCATTTTTCCCAGCCCCCGCTGTGTGTAATTGTGTCTGTTGTCTCAGCTGGTAACAGTCTCTTGTGGTGTTCAGCTTCTTCTAGTAACATGTTGTGTCCATTTTTCTGAAAGGTGTCTGCTGATCTTTGTAGCCTTCAGATGTCCCAGGTTCCCTCTATCCTTGGTGTGCCTGTGGTGGGTCTGATGTATTAGAATTGTTGTAGGTCTCCCTGAAGATGGGCCTGTGGCTGAATTGGTGGCTGGCTTTGTTTACTCTCTAATTACTGTGAGCCTTTCTGGCTCACAAGTCTTTGGGCCTCTGCTGTGGGGGCGGGATGTCCTCCTCCCCACAGGAGTGCATGGGAGTGCCAGAGGACTGAAATCCTCCCAGTTGAACAAGCTGCCAGTCCTCCCAAAGAGCTTTCAGGGCTCTTTGTGTCTAGTCCAAACAGTCCCTCCCTGAGGAGTGCCTCCCCACTGCCTGAGGTTCTCTCACAGAGCCCAGCTGTATCTCTTTAACTCCAGGGTTTCATCGCAGATTTTGTGGGTAGATGTGGTAAACAGGTAGACCCCTTAGCAAGTTTCCCCATTTGAGGCACATCCTAGGGCCTCTGTATGTTGAATGTGCCCATGGAAGATTGCTAAAATGGTTGCATTTTTCTAGGGTTGTGCCTGTCTAACTGTTTTTTTTTGTTTTGTTGTTGTTGTTGTTGTTTTCCCTGTTCAACTCAGGGGCTTTGTGAGTCTTGCTGACCATGCCTTAAAAATGGTACCAAGGGGCCCTTCCTGGTGGCTCAGCGGGTTAAAGCACTGCACTGAGAAGCTAAAGCCACTCCGCATGAGTTCAATTCCTGCCTGCCCCAGAGGTGACCACATGGCGAGGCAGACCTCTCCTGACCCGCCCGCTGCTCCCCTCAGCAGTGTACTTTGATCATCTGCCTGTTCTGCTCCCCACTCTGTCTCTGGTGAATCCTATCACCCTCCACATCTCTGGCCTGTACCCCAGTTCTGTATGAATAAATAAATAAATCTTTAAAAAAAAATGGCACCAAGACCTGACCAAACCTTAATGTTGCCTAGTCTCAGATCTCTGTTTTGGGGGCCGGAGATGCTGGTAGGGCTAGAGGGACCCCAATTGCCAGTTTCTCTTCTCCACCTCCTGAGTTCTAAGTAGAACAGTTTTTTTTTTTTTTATCCTCCCGCCCCCAGCAGCAGCTCGGCATCCACTCACCTAGCTGTGTTGTCTCAGTTTATATCTAGGGCTTTGTTGGGGCCGGTGGGGCAAAGAACAGCAACACATCTGTGGTGTATCCTTGCAGCTGGGCACTCCTGGTTCTGAGCTGCAGTCTTTTCCTACAATTTGGTATCCTCTCCCTAGCTGGGTTGTCTCAGTTTATTGTCAGGGCTGTTGCAGGGCTGGGGTAAAAAACTGCTACCGCTGTGCAGCACAACAGCAGCTGCCACCACCGTCAGTCTCCTTCTGCAGTACTTTCTGGTGTCTGGGCACCAAGTTTTTTTAAGGAGCCTAATGAGCAGGATACCTCCTTCTGTGGCGCTTGCCAGATTGAAGTTGCAGGGTTCTGCTTATCCTGTCTGTGGCGCTTCTGGTTAGGAATTCCCTTATGGGAACTTCCCAGTCTCAGATTCTCCCTCAGTTATCTTTCTTCTAGTGAGTCCAGGGTGTTCTCATTTGGATTGATACTTGTAGCATGTAAGTCTATAGTCCGTTTATATATATCCCCATGCGAGCTTGTGCATAGTTGTCTTGGCGTCTTTACTCTGCCTCCATCTTGCCAGTTCCTGAACTTGTGGAGCTGGCCCATCAGCAGCTTTGCGCAGCTCCCAGGTACTCCAGATTGGGTCTGCAGCTTCAGAAGTTTTTCCCATTACCCACATGTTCTGGATTAGATCTGCAGTCTTTCCTCAGCCTGGGCTCCACTCACGGAGCTGAGCTGTACTCCTTCACCTCCAGGGCTTTAGCGTGGGGCAAAGCAGCTCCTGCAGCCCACCAAACTTCCATGAGCCTTGGTTTTCCTGGGAGTTCCCTTATCAGAACTCCACAATCGCAGATTCCCCTCAGTTATCTACCTTCTAGTGTTTTCATTTGGGTTGAAACTCATAGTATGTAAGTCTGTAGTCCGTTTCAGTTCATAATTCCTGTGCAAGCCTGGACTCAGTGAGCTCGGCGTGTGTACTCTGCTGCCATCTTGCCTCCTCTCCTCTTGGTCCATTTTTTATATCTTATGGTTGGAAGTAATCTTTCAGAAGACTGCCATAGCACCTAACGATTCTTGTGTCTTTGTTATAAATATGGATTATTATTGCCTCTCTATTAATATTGCTTGGTGTAACTATCCCCTGGCTAGCTTGACAAAAACACAGAATTCTATTTTCCTCCACAGACCCACAAAATTGGATTTTTTAAGAAGAAAGCTGTACATTCATAGCTTTTAAAAATACTCTAGATAATGTTTGTGATGTGTTAAACAGTTGTGGAGGTTTTGAAAGACTGTGATTTGCCCACAGGTTTTAATTATAGCTAATTTGGATCATGTCCCCACATAATTCATCCACATTTTTTTGTTTATATATGTGTGTGTGTGTAATAGTTTATTTAATATATTTAATAATATAATAGTTTATTTTTACATCATTTTGTGCCTTTTCCCATCTCAATTGTAATCCTTGTGGGTTTTCCACCACCGAATCACCTGTGTGCCATCACCATAGTCCAGTGCACTTCCCCCCACCCCCATTTTTGATTCTACTCCCCACTCCCATCCCTGTAAAATGTCTCTGGTATATAGTTGTTCATTTTTATTACTTCCCCCCCACCCCAGTCCTTTATACTCCTGCTATGAGTGAAACCATCATATTTTTCTTTTCTTTCTGGCTTATTTCACTAATCATGATCCCTTCCAGCTCCATTGATGTTGCTGCAATAGCCATGTGTTTATCTTTTCTGATTGCTGAGTAATATTCCATTGAGTAGATGTACATTTTTTTATTATTTTTTAAAGATTTATTTATTTATGCATACAGAAGTGGGGTACAAGCCAGAGGTGCAGGGGTGGTGAGAGGATTCACCAGAGATAGTGGAGAGCAGAACAGGCTGACTGAGGAAGTACACTGCAGAGAGGAACAGCGGATGGGTCAAGAGAGTTCTGCCATTCCATGTGGGTCACCTTTGGAGCCAAGGATCAAACTGGTGCTGAAGTGGCTTTAGCTTCTTAGTGCTGTGCCACCAGGAAGGGCCCATCTTTTTAATCCAGTTATCTACTTTTGGGCACCTGGGTTGATTCCATGTCTTTCCTATTGTAAAAAAAGCAGCCATAAATATGGGGGTGTAGGTTTCTTTTTGAATGAGTGTTTTTGTGTCTTTTGGGTAGATACATAAGAGTGGGACTGCTGAATCATATGGAAGCTCCATTTTTAGATTCAGCCATATTTAACATTTTTTTCTATCATTTTTGTATTTATCCCTTCATCTGTCAATGCATCTATCCATCAATCCATCCCTTCTTGATTGTTCATTCAGTGTTTTAAAAATTTAGACATTTTACTGAGGCTGAGAGCCATACAAAGGAATTGATGAAACTTTAAGGAAGTTGGTTTATTTGAGCTTCAGTTTCTTTCTTGTGAAGTGGAAAAAAATGAGAATATCTGTCTTCCAGACTTGTTATGATGATAAAGTATGAAAACGCAAGTAAATATTTAGCAAAGTATATGAAATAAATATGTACTCATTAAGGGACTAAAGCTTTAGGAGACATTTCAAATTATGGTCCATCCTTATTATTTAGGTTTAAATGTTTAATGGTGTAAATTTTCCTGTAAACACTGGCTAACTGTATATTCCACAAATTTTTATATATTGTTATAAGTTGTGTTCACTTCAATTTTTTTTCAAATTTTCCTTTACATCTTTCTTGACCCAAAGATGATTTTAAAAGTTTGTTTCATTTCAATGTATTTCAAAATTTTCCTTTTATTTTTTTGTTATTGATATCTACTTTGAATTTTTTAAATCAGATAATATACTTTATATGATTCAAATTCTTTAAAGTTTGTTAACCAATATTTTATTATCCACTATATCATCTATTTTGATAAAGTTACATGTGCACATAAAAATGATGTGTATTCTTCGGTTGTGGGTGGAATATTCTATAATATCAAATATATCCAGTTGCTGGGTGGGGTGTTTTATTATCTTTTATAGTCTTATTGTTTCCAGTATACTAGGTCTACCAATTAATAAAAGAAACAATGAAGCTTCCAGCAGTAAATGTGTGTCTTTCTATTTATCTTTTTATTTATTGTGCTTTGTTCATAAAAGTTCTATTATTAGGTACTATATGTTTGGGATTTTACAACTTTAGGTAAATTGACTCTTTTATCTCTTTATGTTCCTGATACTTTTCTGTGCTCTAAAGCCTAATTTATCTGATATAAAGAGAGCTAGTCCAGTTTTTGTTGGTTTTTTAATAATAGAATTTAGCTATTCTTTAATATATGCCCTACCTATATAAATATATATTGTTCTTGAGGGTGTATGATATATAGCAAAGCCTTCTATAGCCCAGGCTGGGGCTCTGGTGTGCTGGGAGACAACTTTATTATCATTTTATTTTTATTTTAGTTGTAGTTAATGGATAGAATGATTCAAACCTCTCTAGTCTCCCATGTCGTGTGAGATAGTCTCCTCAACTTCCTTTATGATTTGAAAACTTTACATAAATGATAGAATAAAGTAGATCGTTATTAACTGTAGGATAGACAGATCAATGGTACAAGAATAAGAGAATCCAAAAAATAGAAGAGCACATTTATTTTCAAATGGTTTTTTGACACAGATAAGGAAATTTCAATGTAGTATAAAAAAGTCTTTATAATAAGTGTACTGGAACAATTAGAGAAATGTAAGGGGAAAATGTGAACTTGACACATACTTCATACCTTACACTAAAAATCGCTCAAATAGACCATAGGATTGTATGAAAAAGTTAATTACAAAGCTCCTGCATAAAATACAGAATAACTCAGTGAGTACAAGAAATTACAAGAGTATTCAAAATGCAATAAACTTAAAAAATCTATAAAATAAACCATAAAAATTAAAAATCTAAGTATGGTCATAATTGAAAGATAAGTCATAGACTGAGATATTCTTATATCCAACAACAGTCTTAAGTCCGAATTATAGAAAAACATTTAATAAATTAGTAAGAGGCAAATATCTCAAATAAAAATGGACAAAGTAATTTGGAATTCACAGAATAATTGTGAATTACCCATTGACTACAGCTGGAGAGACAGGATTATTTGCTGATCGCTCTAAACTTTCCCAACTTGTATTAAGAGCTGAACTTTAGGGAATCTGAAAAAATGTATATTTAAGAAGGCTGTTGGGAACTAGTGATAAGCATAGACGATAATAAGCAGATGTTATAATGTAGCCGAAGTCACAGAAAGCAAAAGTCCTGAAGTATATAGAAGTCACATCATGTGGACTGACCTGCAAGTAGCTGATACTGGAACAGAAGAGTGTGGAGCATTCATACAACTCTGAAGTAACAATTAGAGCACCAATTTGCTGGAGTTTGGTGACTCCTTAATGATGCTCTACTTTTCTAGAATGTTTGAATTCAGGTATCTCTATTTCACTAAATAAACTGCATTTATTATTTTCTCAAATTTCCGATCTTGCTAACTGAGATGTCATGAGAATTTCTCTATATGTTTTGCAACAAGGAGATTCTCATTAAGTAAGAATTAGGAGAGCCACTGAGCTTTAAAATTCAGAGAAGTGATTCTTCTCTCTCCTGTCTTTCATCTTCTTCCTTTTTTCTTTTAGATATGGAAGTAGATCATTTTTATTTAATTTTTTAAGATCTTACTCTGTAGAACAAGCAAAGATATCCCCTTAATCAAGAAAACCCTTACCTATCTCTTAAGATTTTATTCTACAATGTTTAGGCTCAAGAGAGGGAATATGACTTCTGAACAATCATAACAAACATCATGCTCTTATGCTTTGTTCAGAGTCTTCATGCTCAGACTTTCATTTCTGCCCCAGACTTGGCTCTCATCCATCCCTAATGAAATTGTGAGCCATACTATTATCTATGCTCCCCAGCTCTCAAACATAAGCGCACAAGACATAGGAGAGCACATGAGAACAGGTTCTGGGTCTTTCACTACACAAACGAAATCCTTATCCTGTTCTCTTCAGCTCTGCTACCTTCCTTACTTTTCTTGCCATTCCATCTTTTTCTGCAGCTGCTATAGTTCTTTGTAGCTCTTCTTAGGCCTGACCCATTCTTCCCTACGATTCTATTGATATTCTGTGACTTCAAGGCAAGTTTTACTGCCGCCTTACTCCAACAATATTGACACCTTTTATTTCTCTTGCACACATGCAGTGCAGTTATGCCCCTGAAGTGACTGGATTTACCTAAGGAGTAGTGACTCCCAAGGAAATCAAATAAACAAAAACAAAACTTAAGTTCATTTTTTTTTAATGTGGTCACTCAGCTTCATGCAATACTACATGCTGCTGGGATTCCTATGGAGTTCCCCAGAACTGACCTTCAATTTTTCAAGTGAGAACAGAAGAATGGCTTTCTTGGAAGTGTCCTCTGGGAAATGCCACCCGCCTTTTATGCATGGAGTGGGGAACAGTTACACTTACACAGGTGAGGCTCAATTTGCTAAGTAGCTGAAGTTCTTAGACTTTTTTTTTTGGTGGGGGGTTTGAGGGGCATGTTTGTATGTAGAACTCTTTCTGATGCCTGGGCTTGATATTTAAATGAACCTCAGGTACTTGATGATGAACTTCCTGTGTCCTTTTCTCTGTAGGACTGGTGTATTTAGTCTATTCAGAACTGTTTTACTATGATCTTTTCACCACACATAGATAGATTAAACATAAATCTATATTTAGTAAAGCTAAAGTTAATAGAACAGATGAATCATGGGAGTTTCTCATAAAATGTTTTTCGCCTAAGAAGAAAAAAATAGAAGATATTATGTAGAAAACAAAAAGGAAAAATAAATACTAAAATTGATATATATGGGCTCTGTCTGTTGGTGCAGTGCATTAAAGCACCACATTATGAAGCTCTCCGAAGCCACTGCAGCATGAGTTTGATCCCTGGCCAGGGAGTTGACCCACATGGCACGGCAGAACTCTTCTGACCTGCCCTTTGCTCCCCTCAGCAGTGTACTTTGTCAATATGCCTGTTCTTCTCCCCACTCTGTCTCTGGTGAATCCTCTCACTGCCCCTGCACCTCTGGCCTGTACCCAGTTCTATAAGCATAAATAAATAAATCTTAAAAAATAAAATGGTATATGTGACCAGAAAAGTTTCTGACACTACAGGAAATTAAAGACACTTTTCCCCTTTCACACCTTTACCACCCTTTTTACTACAGAAGTTAAATTATTGCCATACTTCATGATATCAAATTATTATCAGAAACTAGTTAACTATGCAAAATCTGGAGCTTGGTCGAAATGCAAAGTAGCTCATATTCCAAAAATAGGAGAAGTGGAGGCAAAAATGAAGTGAAATGAATTTGAGTTAAGACATTTTTTTTTTTTTTTTTTTTTTTTTATGATTTGAGCAGAGGGACATTCTGTAGATGAGTCTTTCTCATTAACAGAGTACTGCCAGCCAAAAAGCCAGGCACGTTAACTTGTCAATGTATAACCTTTGAGGAGGGTGTGGGTAGCAGGGTACTTTTGAGTTCCTACTGCCATTCACTCCTTCAACATTAAACAATGACTGCAGTTCTTTAGCTCTGTCTACATTCAGGGTTTAAACATGTACCCACTTTATGCCCTAACTGAAGCACCAGTCAATGAACTGATGCCTACTGATTTCTTAGGTTATAGTTAAAATTGCCTTTTTACTAGGAACTTGTTTTTTATGATTTATTTATTTATGCATACAGAACTGGGGTACAGGCCAGAGGTGTGGGGCAGTGAGAGGATTCACCAGAGTGGGGAGCAGAACAGGCCAATTGACAAAGTACATTGCTGAGGGGAGCAGCGGGTGGGTCAAGAGAGGTCTGCTGTGCCATGTGGGTCACTTCCTCTGTGGGGATCGAGCTCATTCGGAAGTGGCTTTAGCTTCTTATGCTGTGCTTTAACCCGCTGGCCACCAGGGAGGATGCTTTTCTAGGAACTCTTCCTTGACAATTTCAAACTGTGCTGTTTACTCAAAACCCTTTTATTTTGTTTCTCAGCCACAGATATTTTCCTCTCTATGTCACTTAAAATTATGCCATTCAGACTAGCACTTTGAAGTTAAAGGCCACACCTATTTTCTTCATTGTTCTTGGCGCTTGGTCAGTATATTCTGTTTAGTTTCTTAGAGAAAAATGAATTAAAATACTATGAGGAAAAGAACATGCAATTCTTGAGAAGGGACTTTGGAAGGGAGACAGGAATTGTTGAGAAGAGATGAAAACAGCTTTTATATAATATCTGTGTCAGGCAACTTGCAAGACCTTACACATAAGATCTTATATGTCTTATTTATTTAATTTTTTACAACAATCTTTAGACATCATCTAATCTAACTTTTCACAGATGAGAAGATGGAATGAAATTCCCAGTGGTGATTAAAACAAAAGTCCCTATTTAAATAAATATGTGTAATTTCATGCTTGGTAGAATTTTACCCAGGGATGTTGCAGTTTTCTGGCCTGGTATGTCTTTCCCATATTAGTTACTCACAAGTTCAGCTTATCTCTTTTAGGATCTAGTCCAAATATTTCTCCCACTTTAAATCTTCCACCAATTCTATCTACCAATTCTATCTCTACCACCAATTCTCTCACTCAGAATTAAGAATAGCTTCCTTTGAACCTCTTTTGAACTGTAATTTTTATCTGATACATGAATATAGTTGTTCAACACAGAAGTTTTGTTCTCAAACTCCCTGAATTTAAATCTTCATCCCCAATAATTTATCCCTATGACCTTGTGTAAATGACTTAACCTCCCTGGTTTTATTTTCTCATTTATTGTATCATCAGAGACACATAGAGATATATTTATATATCCATTGCCAGGAATTCATTAAAGACCTTGAACAAATAATTTTCTTTCAATTTTCAAAAGCTTCTAGATAACTTTGGAGAGTGTCATATGACATATTCATTAACAAAAATCCTTCTTTTCATAGAACATTTTCCTTACACAAGAAGACAAAGGAGATATAATATTTTGGGTCACTTTTCAATGAAAGGGAGTACATGATGGTATTTACCAACTGTGTTCACAGCTTACTTTTTAGTGTTAATTTCCAATGGTATCACAGAGCATGTTATAGTTTTACAGCAGACCAGATAAGAGAAAGTCCACCAAATGATCTAAAGATTTGAAAATGTGCTTAGCCCAAAAAAATAAGTCAGTTGGTTTTCTGCAGTCACAGATTATGAAAAGACAAGGGCAATGGATGATTTATTTTATTATTTTTGAAAAAGAAGTTAATCTTTCCTATATGGTATGCCACACTGAGTTATTTTCATCATACAGAGGTTCAGAGTCTAAATTCATGTATCTCAAAAAAAAAAAAAAAGCTAAAATTCATGGAAGTGCTTTAACTTGTAAAGAACTATTTCCTGCATCCCTCTGTCTACATCCTGGAGATAATTTGTTTTACACAGTGTAACTTGATCCAGTAGGAAGCTGCAACTCATCAGTGATCTTTTCTTTTTCTGTGACAGGGATGTTGCAATATCTAAGATCCAGAGTTTGGTTGCAGTAAAGGGATTTACATTAACTTTACTTTTCACTTTCTTTGGATTTTATTTTTCATTTGAAAAAGTTACTAAGATTTAGCACTTGTGTGTGAATATCATCCTTAAGCACAGTTGTGGAGAAGCTCATTATTTTTTGAAGGGGTGGTTTTAGAATGATCCTGTTTGAAAGACTAAGTGTAAGCTGTGTTGAGCATTTAAGAAATGAGGATCAAATTCAGGTACTGGCAAACTGTTTTTGTGCTTACTTGGGCTAAGGATCAGATAAAAGATTCTTTGTATAATCCAACAGTTTGCACCAGTTCAGATATGTATATGTTCTATTGCTATTTAAATTTTTTACTAAAAAATTGAAAGATACAGTTGTATTTATTCATGTATAAATGCTATTCTTCACAAAATCTTTACTTATAAATAAAATTAGTGTGATGTGATTCTTTGCTGCCTTTATCTTGAATGAACTTCTTTTAACTAAAACATTTTCAAGGCAACCAGATTTTTGTCCAAATTTGTTTGAGAAAGAGCATTCATGGAGACTTAAATTCTATGCTTACTCAATAGATAAGCAATGGACCATTCATTTATTCATTTACTTATTAGACAGTTATCTAGTGCTTACTAGGTGCAGAAATGTGAACAGTATCAGTAATGCAAAGATAAAATAGAAATTCCAGTCTAGTATACCAGCTATCTAAACAATATTAGAGAAGGAAGGGGTGTCAGAGACAGCATCCCAGGCCTATTACTATACAAATTTTATAATATTATTATTTCTCCCTTGAAGAAATAATACATACACTGTGACTTGATTGAATCAACATGTGAGCATGTGTCCATTAGAAAGTGGTTGCAGGCAAATTCAAGCATTTGCAGGCAAAGAGGACAGAAGATATAAGGGCTCTGTGGCCAGTAGGAGCACATGGCATATTTTACCTGTACAATAACAATGTAACATATCAGAAACACTTTACATTTTTATTGCACTAAACATGGTACAGGTGGTGCTGAGTGTGCTGGAGACAGGAAAGGCAACAGTGCTGGAGAATCAGAAATCATGGATAGGTCTTACAGGTGGCCAACAAGAGCTCAGCAGTGCTGTTCAGCAGGACATGATGTGGAGTGCCAGGCACCAAGGTAAGTCTGTTTTAGAGGTAATACAAGCTGGTAGTACCGGTGATGCTAGAATAAGGAGTGGCAGTCAAGCAGCAGAGATCAGATGTGAAGGTCTTGGTAAGTCTGGATGCCTATCAGAGGTCTGTCTCTGGAATGCAGGTCTTAAGGAGTCTTGGGATTTGGGTGTGAATCTGTCTGCTGTCCTCCTGGCTTATGGCTTTGTCAGTGCCACTGGGTCTCAAATTTGATTGTCTCATTTTCAAAGTTGGTGCCCCCACTATGAGTTTATTGGCACTGGTGTGAGCTCAGATGACTGTTGCATTTCTAAAACTACACAAGTTTTGGCCCTCCCTGGTGGCACAGTGGGTTAAAGCACTGCACTGAGAAGCTAAAGCCACTTCCACATGAGTTCGATCCCCACCTGTCCCGGAGGTGACCACATGGCGTGGCAAACCTCTCCTGACCCGCCCACTGCTCCCCTCAGCAGTGTACTTCGTCGATCTGCCTGTTCGGTTCCCCACTCTGTCTCTGGTGAAGCCTCTCACTACCCCTGAGCCTCTGGCCTGTACCCCAGTTCTGTATGCACAAATAAATAAATATTAAAAAAAAAAACTACACAAGTGTCAAAACTGAAACCCCAATGGTCCCAAGCTTGGCCATCACAGCCACTCTTGCCACCTCTTTGGTTGGTACAGAGGACCCCTGCAGTGGAGTTTGGCAGGCTTCTCTATACTTCTTTTCTCAAAGTCATAGGGCTCCCGTTACAATAGCACATGTTCCAAGTTATTATAATGAAATATAATATCTGGAGGGGGGGAGGGGAATGGAACAAAATCATCCTTGGTTAAAAACCGCTGGTGTGAATGGTATGCTAGTTCATGAGTATGAATGATGAGAAAACAAGATGAAAAGAGGCCTCATGATGGAATACTGAAGAATGTGGCTCCAGAAAGGAGAAACAAGAGATTGAGAAAAACATTTCAGTAAAAAAGTATATTATCTCTAAGGTCTGTGACCAAGAGATTAGTTAAAATGAAACCTAAAAAACAGTTTCTAGTTAGTAGGAAGAATGTCATTGATGACTTCAGTGAAAATAACTTTGATAGATTATAGGGCAGAGATCAGAAGGGAGTGGGATGAGAAGAACTAAATGAATGAATTTATATTGAGTTGTGTATTTTGATTGGCCAGATACAATAGACCAAGCAAAAAAATATGGACCATAAAAATCAGCCTTGGGGTGGAAATTTAAAAGAGGGTTCAAATGGAAGTGAAGATATTGACAAGAGTTAACTGAAGTGGGAGACCATAGAATATATGCTGCATGGTGAAACAATTAAATACATAGAGAAATGATGGTAAAGTGATGGGAAGAATTAAAAGCACACCAATAGAATAGTCATCAGCCAAAATTGTCTTTGGTTTCATAATCTGTAAGTTCAGGGTGGTAAAGCAGATGTCCTAATACACCTTCACACTTCATTGTTTCAGGTTAGTTAGAATCTTTCTGATTCATATGTGACTCTAGGAAATGAAAAATATATCTTAAGTTTCTGTTCATAAAAGCTGATCAATACCCAGTTTTTCTTAAATGGGCTTCTCTTTGATTTGGGGCAATCCTGATTTAAATGCAATAAGTTAAAGTAGCTTATCTCAAAGAACTAGATTTAACCAACTTTGACAGATTCTTTACTTTAGAAAGAAAAAGCCTAGATATATATGATAATTTGGAGTGATTCAATAGGTTTACATTTGACAGAAGCTTAAGTTCCTAAAAAGCATGTGGGTCAGGGAAACTTGGTTTGTGTAGATTTTCTTCCTTATTAGGATAATTTTGTTTAACATGGTTTTCTTCTCTCCCAATTATACTTTCTGATAATCTAGACATAGTAAATTCTCAAAAAAAAATACATTGCTTATTGGAAAATAAGACAAAGCATGGTTAAAATTCACTCTTTTCCCTTCTGACACTTGAACACCTAGCTGATTTCACATGCCTTCCTTTACAATTTGAATATGTGCATACAATTAGGATTATTACTTCTAGTTTAGAATCAGAATGACTTGACATTAAAAAATAATAAAACAAAGCTTCAGCCTAGATTTACTTATTCAACATTTTCAGTGATTCTAATGTGCTCACCTATGACAAATTGAATTTGGCACTTAAGAAAGATATATTATCTCAGTTGGAAAATAACTATGAAGTCTCATATTCCTTCCTCTTCTTGGTATTTCCTCCTTCCAAAATCTATATGCATATCACGTCAAAAAGTTCCCAATTCTGAACTATAGCAAAATCTCATCAATAAAGGAGTTAGAGCAAGAATGGAATTCTAACCAATTCTTCCTACATCAAAGGGATTAAGAATAATTCCTTAAGGGTAGCAGCACCAACCTTTCGTGGGTGGGTGAGTAGGTTATTTCATTGATTTGTTTAATCCCAAACTAATTGTTAATATCTAGTGTTACTTTAATATCTAGTGTAAGTACTTTAGTAAGTATTACTAAAGTAAGTATAGCATTACTTCACTTTATATCTCACCTCCTTTCTGGGAAGAGAAAACTGAAGTAGACTTGACAAATGGTTGATTCTTGAGGGATACTTGAGTCAGTGTTGGAGCCTCCTGATGGGGGAGGATAGTTGGAAAGGACTGGGGATCCCCCATGTCCACATCCCCCAAGCATCTGTTTTACAATTTATAAAGCCACTTCAGCATGAGTTTGATCTCCACTCCGGAGGTGACCCACATGGCACAGCATGTCGGATAGCATGGGTAGCATAACCTACTTAACAGCAGACCTCTCCTGACCCGCCCTCTGCTCCCCTCAGCAGTGTACTTTGTCAGTCAGCCTGTTCTGCTCCCCACTGGTGAATCCTTTCACTGCCCCTGCATCTCTGGCCTGTGCCCCAGTTCTGTATGCATAAATAAATAAATCATTAAAAAAATGTGAATAAATGTTTACTCTCCTTGAAATGTCTGGAGGGTAAATGAAGGGACTATACTTCTGAAACTAAAAAGAAAATATCCTGAAACAACGAAAACAAAGTAGTTGTTGAATTTCAAGTACATCAGAATCACTAGAGGACTTGTTAACATGCAAGTTCCTGGCCTCCTTCCTTATGTAACATCCTTAAATTTTCTGATTCAATAGATCTGGAGTAAGGCCTAAGAATTTACATTTTAACTAGTTCTCAATGGGGGTTCTGATGCTACTGGTTTTACACTTTGAGAAACATTGCCTCCGAAATTTGAAGCTTTGAACTGTGACTGACTATCCAGGCCCTGTCTTTTAAATAAGAGATGCCTTTTCACATGACCTAGCTGAGAGAGTTTTACATAACTTTATACATCATAACTTTATACAGCTCTGTCTTTGGCCCTTCTAACAAAATATCAGATAGTCACTTGCCAAACAGGTATAGTGTATATTTTTAAAATTAGAGGCTCTCTGATACCCTTCTGGAAGATTTCACACATAAGCCTGGATTTGTTGCTTCTTTAAAAATAATCAGAATAACTAGAAATACTGTATTTGCTTACAGATGCTCCCTCCTGTCACCACAGCTGCCCCTCCAACTCCCCAAATTCTCAAGGACTAAAACACACTACATATTACAAAGCCCATTGGAAGTATTTTTGTAGTTATGCAACTAATCATTTTTCTCACTGCCATCGTTCAAAAGAACTGTAGGAAGAATAAAGTCCTCTTCTTATTGTGCTTGTTATCACTATATCATGTTACATCATTGTTAAATATTGAGGTATTTGCAAGAATTGAGCTTCCTTTAAATTTATCTGAAATATATTGTCCTAGATGAAACAATACCCTAATAACTCCTAACCTGGCTTAGAAGCCTGAATTATGATTTAATGCCATAATTCACTCTTGTCTTTAAATGAAATTCCCCTGAATTCTGTTCATCTGACAATGCTAGCTACTTTATGAAATACTATGGGGAAAAAAATGAATCAGTAGCATGAAGTCTGGAAAAATACATTTAAAATTCTTGCTCTTCAGAAAGTCTGCTGCTTTCCAGTCTGATATTTTTCTAAATTCTTTGGAACAAAGTCCTAGCCTCTGGATCTTTCAAAGAAGGGATTTGCACTAAAAATGATATTCCTAGTCCATGTTCATCAGAGGCAGAGGCTGCCTTTTCTGCTGAGATCCCTCAGTATTCACAATCATTGCACACTTTAATTGGGATGGTATTCCCTAAATTGAAAGACAGAAAGTCCCAAAGAACTTGCTTTGTTTAACAAAAGAGGCTTTCTTCCCCAAGCGACCCCCCTGGCTTTGGTGACTTGGAAAATCTTATTAGCCAGATAAAAAAAGAAAAAAGAAAAAAGAATTCCACCACCAACTCTGGGACTTGAACAGTTATTTGGAGACTATGAAGTGCAAGAACCCAATTAAGTTGCTCAGCTGCAGAGGCCCTCATACAGAATGGCAGCCAGTATACCTTCACAACACTCATCCCACTCTGCTCTGCTGAGCTGCCTTTAAGCTCTCTGTCAAAATGGCATGAGTCTGAGTGATTCATTTCCCTACCACAAGACACCAGTAGAGGGTAAAGCTAATGCAGGCTGGGAGTAGCTGGATCAGGGAGATATGACTGTGATATCTGAACAGGGATTTGAACAAAGCAGAGGCAGGCTTAAAACAACTTTCTCATAACAAAATAGAATGACTAAAAGGAGCTGCAAAAGCATTTTCTCTGACCCTTTTGTCCTTCATTTCAAGAGGAACAAATATGTTCTACTTTCTTCGCTTGACCTCTTATCTTAGGAAAAAAATAACCTTTACCCCTCTGAATAGTGCTGACAAATCTTTTATAAATCTGGTTTGGAAAAAAATGAAGCCCAGGTGGTGACTGAATCTGCAGAAGAATCTGAGGAATTTTAGGATGTCCTGGTTTGGAGGCCCCACCTGAAGGATTTAGACCAGGAAGGGTCTGTTGGTTGCAGGTCAATTGCTTCTCTTAGGAGGGATGACTTAGAATATTAACTATTGAATATAACTAAGGTTGCAACATAAAACTCAGGAGACCACAGGAAATGGAGACTAGAGTCAATTAAAGCCCAAGTGATTTCCATTTGCTGGCATTAACTTAAAAACACCATGTAAGGTGTTTTCAAAACAGAAACATACACACTTTATTTAAATGTAAGTTATTTCTACCCATGTAAGAGTTTCAACAACTTATTTGAATTCAAAGCTCATTTTTATGAAAACCAAGCTTTTGATCCAAATCGAGTATGCATCATGTAAATATTAATTATTTAATAGTGTAGGTTTAGAGAGATCTTGATTTCCATTTTTTCAAATATGTATTAATTTATGCTTACAAGAACAAGAGTACAGGCCAGAGATGCAGGGGTTTGAGAGGTTTCACAGAGACAGATTGGGGACTAGAACAAGCAGATCAACTGAAATACAGTGCTGATGGAAGCATCAGGTGAGAAAGGAGAGGTCTGCTGAGCCACCTGGGTCACCTTCCTGGCCGGGGATTGCTGCAGTGGCTGTGGATAGCTTCATAGTGCTGTGTTTTTACACCTTGTACCACTAGGAAGAGCCCAATTTCTAAACTTTTAATCTTTATCATCAATTGTATTCTCTTTTACTGTATTTTTAATATTTTATTTAGTATATACTTTACATAGTTCTTTCTTTTTGTACAATGCATGCTTTCTCTTTATTCTATGTTTTATGTTCTTCCCTGAATAGATTCATCCATTAATCACCTTGCTTGTAGTCCATTTTCTGACTTTTTTTTTGTCACTATCAGCTGTCAAATCATCTAATAGTTATCTGAATCAAAACCAGATTGTGTATCTTGTGTTTTGTGTTGGTATTTTTTCCCCTTCAATGAATAAAATACTCATCCTGCTATTTTACAATTTCTTTCTAAAATAATTCTATTTATAACTACATTAATTTTCCGTTGTTGATCTAACAAATTACCACAAACTTCATGATTTAAAACAATACAACTTTATTGTTTTATAGATATGGAGGCCAGAAATCCTAATGGGTTTTTACTGGGTTACCACTACGGTGTCAGCAGGGTATTTCTTCTGGGCACTCAAAGGAAGAGCTCATTGTTCAGCTTTTCCATCTTCTAATGCTGTGTGAATTCTTTGAATCATGACTGCATCCCTGCAACCTCTACTTTTGTTGTCACCTCTTCTTTTTTTTTTTTTTTAAGACTCATTTATCTGTGCATACTAAACTGGGGCACAGGCCAGAAATCCAGTGAGTGAGAGCATTCACCAGAGACAGATTGGGGAGCATAACAGGCAGATCAACCGAAGCACACTGCTGGAGGGAGCAGCAGACAAGACAGAGAGGTCTGCCATGCCATAAACTCTCGCTGCAGTGTCTATGGATAGCTTCATAATTCTGCACTTTAACCTGTTTCGTCACCTGAGTAATCTTGCATAGTCACTCCATCACAAATACAAAAATGGTAGAGTACTTTCAATGATTTTAAAAGGTCATTATTCTGTATACCACAATATCTATAAGTAAATGTGTAAAATTCAATAAAACCAGTGGTCAGAGGGAATTTTATACTTAGTATGTATTTAAAATTAACATTTTTTTAAATGAAGTATCTCTATGTTACATCTTTGTTAATGTTCTGACAGCATAAAATTTATTTCCTCAGCTGTGGTCACTATAAACCTTCTCTCCCCGACCCCCACACTACCAAAGCAACAAAGGAACTCATAGTTCTCCTACTTTGACCACTGTTTTCTCTTTGGGTATGCTCCTTACTCCTCCACCTCATTCTGGATTTTTTTTTTTTTTTAAGAAAACAAGAACTCAGATCTATGGTCTGTGTTCTCTAGAATTCTAAAGAAGAATAAATTAAAACCAAGTCAGTAATTGGAAAATTACCCAAAATAAATACATATATAAGTGAAATTGAAAAAAAGTACAATATTAAATATTAACAATACTAAACCTAGTTTTTTGAAGGCACCCAATAAATGTTAAGCATCTATCTAGATTGATCAAAAAAGAGAAATTAGATAAACTAATAACAGAAATGAGAAAAGGGAGCATCACAGCATGTACTATAGGCAGAAAAAGGATAATAATGGAAATTTATGAACATTTTGCCAACAAACATGACAACTAAGATCTATGAATTCCTTTAGAGACACAAGATAAAAATGTCTACTCAAGAAAAGTGGAATGATTAAGTAAATGGAAAGCCTATATATTGCTGTTTAATAATAAAAAAGAAAATTAATGAAAAAGGAATAAGTAGATAGCACAAATAAATCTATATTTATTTACAATTTAAAATTATAGTTAATTCTTCCAAAAGAATTATAAAGTATAGATAAAATAAAAACTGATTGAGCTAGAAAACAGGTTTTTTTTGGCCTTTATTT